>NC_079135.1:127511405-127841156 GCF_945859705.1 Episyrphus balteatus | reverse complement strand
TACATTAAAATGGCATTTGATAGTAATAGACTATGCGTTTTTAGGACATATAATTGAAATGTGGAACAAAATGATTTTTAAACATAAGAAATCTTTATCAATACAAATTTGTTTGATTTATCAAAGGCATTAACTTTGTCTTGTCTATTGAAAAATTTGTACAAGAAGAAGATTTATCCAGAAGTCGGACATTCCTGAAATTCTAAATCCAGAAAACTTAGAATTTTCAAAACCCAGAATCCCGAAAATCGAAAGTCTCGAAAATCCAAAATATCGAAAATCCAAAATCCAGAAAGGCCAACAATTTGAGTTCATACCTACTTCATTTTATATTCGGTATTCTGAACTTTTGGGATTCTTGATTTTCGGGAATATCGGATTTTATAGATTTTGGATTCTGAAGCCAATCAGAGTCATACCTCCGGTTTTCCTCGTATTTTAAACATTTTCGGTCACACATGTCAGAAATTTTAGTACAAATAAATATGTAACATTAGTTCGAAAACCTATTCTCTTTTTTCAAACTTTGGCAACCCTGGTTGTTGACCAATTTGCACCTGACTAAATCCAAACCATTGCACTGAAGTGCTGGTGCGGAGAAAACTTGGTTTATTTGTTTGTAGGGTGCGTCTCTATGGTATTGGCATTTCCAAATCTTATTTAATGACGAATGCGAATCGTGACAACTCGTAGATGCGTTCCATTATATAGTATTTCCAGCGAGATATTCACACTGACTGACCAATTTGAACAGAGGTAACAATTGTACGCACCTCTATCAATGGCTCTTGGGAGCTGGCTGATGCACCATGCACCGCACAGACATGACAGTAGTTTGCTTGGTAATCGCTCGCTTAAGTGCGCAATGGAATGCTAATTCGATATATCGAATGCATGTCTAATTTATTCGAACCAGTTTCTATATAGAATTGGTTGTCGTCCTGATGTTAATGTTGATGATGATGATGGCTGTCCATATGTCATGTTTCGGTTCGCAGGAGCAATCTTCGAGTTCTTCGTAGAGTTTGGCTTACCAAATTGGCCTCATTGGTAATTACCAATTTTTGGGGGCTAATTACCATAAACAAAGTTTTGTCGTCGTTCAAAACCAGAAGACAGAAATAACAAAAACAACATCGTGAACTCAAGAGAAAACTATATACGGGAACACGTAACTGTCTCGTCTGTTCAAATGTCCATGAATCTTCCTTAAAACCAAAGCCAACGTCGACGACGACGACCGACGATAAGAAGCCCTTCGGCCAGAATCGTGTCGAACAATAAATGCGTACCTGGAATTTGTGAATGGGACAATAATTATTATGCTGCTGTATGCTCGTATGCATCAGTCTCAGCCAGAATTGAGAAACATAATTTTTGTTTTGCAAAACATTTTTTCAGATTTTTTTTTTTTTGCATTTTATTTAATTAATATAATTTTTGTGTGGGGAAGAAATTTTTATTCGATTTATATTCGCGAAAGCAATGTTGTATCGACTTCGACATATCGATGTGGTGGTTCGAGGACGAAGAAATCCAAATTCAGTTGTTGTTTTTGGTTTTTTTTTGGTTTATAATATTGCCAGCGGGAATAAAATTAGGTCTGCACTGTTTTCTGTTTCAATGTTCATTCATTTTATGGAAAGAATGGAGGCCAGAACTGCAGGACCAGGACATGTTGGGATAATGTTTAACCAGGCAAACATTTTTCTTCAGATTTACGTATATGTATGTTAATGTTCTTCCTGTTCTTGGAGAGAACATGTGGTCTCGTCGAATATTTAATTGGATGTGTATTGGATATTGATGTTGGAAATAATAAGAAGTGAAATCTGAGACAAAATTTTTTAAATAAAAATAACTGAAACTGAAACATTGTAAAGTTGATTGATGATTTATTGAATTTTATGGAATTCTTGGGAAAAGAATTTGATGATTGAACTGGTCACAAAAATTCCTGAAGATTATATCAAGAAAGTCAATTTATCAATACCTGTATATTCTTATTCCTTTATTGATTAAGTACCTACATACAGAACAAAATAAAAACAAAAATATGAAGTGAACTGAGAAAATGTTTAAGCTTGAAAAATTTAAACTAGAAAGAAATAAATATAAAATAACGGGTATTAATTTTAATGGTTTATGAAAAAGAGTTGTATTTAAGAATGGAATCTATTTTACTTAACAGGGTTTCCATGAAAAAAAAACTCATTTTCCGGCTTTCTAAGCATGCAGTCACTCTTTTGAAAACCGCTTGTCGTGTAGAAATCTAAAGGGAATTTTTAGTTAGAGAGATCAAAGTTGAAAAAATGTATCACCATAAGGATTGCCGGAAACAGGTGTTATTTCTTGAAAGTCCTCCTTCTTAAAATTGTTTTTTTTTTTTTTTTTTGAAAAATTTTTGAAAATTGGGTATTAAGAGCCTAAACATAATTTTTGAGGTGGCTTAAAATGGCCCCCCTAAGGAAAATGTCCCATACCTATCTGAAAAAAAGTAACATTCAAACTTAAATACTATATACTTTTCAATGTTTAATATATTACTCTCACATTTTTTTGCTTTGCGAGTTAAAAAATTTTTTAATTTTCAAGATGTCTACAAATTTCACTTATCAAATTTACCAGAGTAAAATGGCACACTGTCTAAACATACGTGATTTTAAATGAAAAATCGAGTCAAAGGGCTCCTTTTCCATTTTCTTGGAACAAGTGATCAAATTTCATTAAAAAATCAAAAAAAAAAATATTTATTTTTATGTTCTCACATAGGTTTGGCAACCTATAAAAAAATTTATACCATGTGAACGTTTATTAATTCACCTTTCATATGACGTATTAATCTCATTTCAAGGATGCCTACAAGAGAAGTTAGAATTAAAGTTAAAGAAGTTAGAAGTTAGAAGAAGTTAGAAAAAGATAAAAATAAAAAACGATGAAAATCGGTTAAAAACGGTCAAAAAACTTGTTCTTTCCGTTTTTCAGTCAAAACTCACTAAAACGCAAACTCCAATTTTTTGCACATGTATGCATAAGGCCAAAACCTACATGTCCTATAAGTTTGAGATTTTTAGAACGCTAAAAAAAAAAAAAAACTATAAAAAACAAGGTGTTTTTCAAAAATTCATATTAGGAAACGTAGAGTGTTGGAAAAAAATTCGTACTAGACGCCTAATTTTTTTCCCTCATCTTTCACCTGGCACCTTTAGAATTGTCAAAAAAAAAATTCCTAGCAAAAATCATCATTTTGTCATAGCCCCAACACGTGTTTAACGTTCAAAAAAGGTTATAGCTTAGTTTCAATTTTTTTTAGAATTTTTTCTTAAATGCAGTTATTCTTAAATTAGTCTCTATAGCAAAAAAAATCGACTCTCTACAACTTCGCGTTTAGATTTTTGCCCAAATTTAATCTTTACGTTTTACCCCTGTTTACTCTATTAAATGACGGAATTTTTAAAAATCCTTCATTTGGAATAAGCTTTAGGTTATTATCTTTCAAATAAGCTATAGAAGATTTTTGTATCTCTAAGTTAATTTTAATTGAAATTTTTGCGCTGACTGCGAAAGTGCGAGAGTGGAACGTTAAAAAATGGGTCACATTTTTGTGTTGGCTGCCATGGTTCTAAACCGACTAAGCCGACTTCCATGGCTAATGAATTTTATGGTTTTTCTAATAGTTCCTATGGTCAGAACTGAACGAAATTAAAATGGGACCACATTAGGGCTGTAAAAGTAACGACAAAATGAGTACCCGCATGTATACGTTACTTTTGATACTAGTACCCGCATCAATAATATCGTTACTCGTTACTTTCGTATGCTTCGTATATTTCGTATGCTTCGTGTGTTTCGTATGTTTCGTTACTTTCGTTACTTTCGCATGCTTCGTACTTTTCGTATATTTCATGTATTTGATACGTTTCGTATGTTTGGTATTTTAAGTATGTTTCGTACGTTGGTATAAGAGTGAAAAAAAAATTTTTTTTGAAAAAAACCAAAAACAATTTGTATAATCTAAGCTACATTTTAAAGCCATAAACATTAATTTAAGTTGCGGCGTTCTCATGTTATAAGAGTTTGAAGGTAGCTATACTGATTTTTTTTCGATTTTTTTTTAATCAAACGTGGAAACTTTTTTTTATTTTTTTCTATTTTTTCGACAAAACTTTGGTAATTTTTTGCTTATATTCGTTCAGTAATCTTATCACAATTCTTTAGAGACCTTTATTTCAAAAGTATATTGCGCAGATCTCGGAATATTAACACTTTAATACAACCATGTCGAACAATTTTTCATTTTTTTTTCTATTGACAGTGATTTTCAAACCTCGTTTTCTCGGCTTTTTTGTAGTTGAAAATTTTGCACTGAAAATAAACAAATTTTTTCAAAAACCAAAACACTTTTGTACATTCTTAAGCTACATTTCAAGACCATTAACAAAAAGGTCATAAACACATTGGTTTCGGCATGGGTATATTTCGGGCACATAGAGAAAATACTAAAACGTCTCTTTTGATATTTCTGTATAAATTATTATCGATAACTCAACTATACCTTGGCACTACTGTTTTTATCGAGACAAAAGTAAACTCCAGATAAATTATCTAGAGTTAGCATTCTAACGATATCGAGATGCGAAATGCGACAAATTGAGTGTATCACTTCGTTTCGTATCTCACATATCGGATGATTTAGTACCTATTAAAATTGGAATGGGGTCGTTGCTCGTATGTTTCGTATCTCGTATGTTTCGTTACTTCAGTACCCAGTAACGAAACATGCGAGTAACGATACTGTTTAGAAAGTAACGTTTCGTTACTCGTTACTAAAGCAAATACCCGCATTTTAGTAACGAATACATGCGATTTGCTACAGCTCTAGACCACATTGCTGCCACCACCTATCTAATACAAAAAGAATTATCAAAATTGGTTCACTCAGTCCAAAGTTATGAGGTAACAAACACAAAAAAACAGACGAATTGTATACCTCCTCCTTTTTGGAAGTCGGTAAAAAGTTAAAAAAAATCGAAAAAAAGTGAAATTGGAATTTTGTTTCTGTCCGAAAAAAAAAAAAATACTGAGCTTTGAGTTCCAAAAATTTAGAACATTCTTATACAGAAAAAAGAATGCTAGGAACTAATGAAATGTGTTTTAAATTAAGTGGATTTCTGCCAGCTTTAAAAAAAAAGATCAACATTTTTTTTTTATTTTTGTGTGATCTTTTAAATTCAATATGAATGAATGCACATAAAATTAATGAGAAATCACTTCATTTTTAGCAGATACCTTTTTTTTTAAAAGAAACTTCTTACGAAGTTGACTTTGATTTCAGCAGAGTTTGATGGGACTTCATTGAGCAACCTACCCTTGAATTTTAAAGTATGATAACTCCCGGTTTAACCATAATTTTCCGAAATGATCAGTGTGATTATACTGATGGTCAGCAATTGCTGTTTTTACTCTGAATGAGCCGTTCAGTATCGTTCTAGCATCCTTCATTTTAATCCGTTTTTTGTGTTTGTGAAATCTCATAGATGGCGTTTAGAAAAAGATTCATTTTTGACTTTTCTAATCATTCCTGAATATTTTCTGAGGAGCTCTCTCGGAACTGAAATATTCAGAAAGGCAAATAAATCAGTCAGTTCGTGATCAAAATGTGATCCAAAAAATCTCCTCTTTACAATATTTTTCGTTATTTAATGAGTTTTTTGTTTCTATTTGAAAGTAAATGAGTCCAGCCGTTCTGGAGCTAAAACTGGTGTAACTAAAGCTACGATTTTGTTTTATATAATAAAAAGGTTAAAGAAGGACACTGAAGTTAATTTAGCTGTGGTTTATTTTTTTCAGCAATTAAATGATGAACAAAGATACAAACCATCATCAACCACCATTTTGTTCAACTATACCTACCTGTAAAATAATTCTTTTTTGTACCACAAATCTAAACCTTTTCTGAATTGAATTGATGAATTAACGTTCCGAAACAAATGCTCAGCGGTACCAAAACGGAAGTGTCAATCTCAACACTCTTTTGTCGGTATTTCAGTATTGTTTATGATTATATTTACGTTTAATTACCATCTACAAACAAAAAGAAAATATCCAACTCAAATCAAAATTACGGAATTTCCACGATTTTTTCTCACCTTTGTATCCTTTTTTTCCACAAATATGTTCAAGCAATTAACTTCAAAGTACCTCTAACAAACACACTCTTTAAGACACCTCACTGTCTATTGCATTTGAAATCATAATTTCCTCCATCATCCTACAAAAAACGCGGACATGTCTTGATCTCTTCACCTTCAATTAACCTCCGAAGTGTAGGTAAATTATATTATTTTAGGATCAACTCAAAGGACCACGCACTCTTTTTTTTTTCGTTGAATGATGATGTTTTTTTTCCTCTCAATTTCCTTCAAAGTCACGTCTTCGTTGTTGTTATTCAAAAATATCTACATGCATGCATGCAAGGAGAAGGTACATTAATATAGCAAACATAAGGTTTAAGAAATAATAATAAAAAAAATAAGCAAAAAAGCAAAATAACACAGAGATATAATAAATAAATAAGAGTTTTGCGCAGCAATAACAAAAACGACCATAATTACACAATAAATATCACTTAAGTGTTACAAACGTATGTTAAGAGAAACAAAACAAAAATAAAGGATCAACTCTCGCGCGTGTCCACAATTTAACAAACAGTGAAGGATTAGGTAAGATAAGGGCCTTAGTGCAAATTTTTAAAGGGGCCCAAAAGGAATTTAGTTTAAAAATGAATAAAACAAAATTATTATTTCTATTTTTTGTAAAAATGAAAGTTAAAGTTAAAATTTGTTAAACAAACCTTTAAAGATCAGTAATTTTAACATTCATTTTGAATTTTTAGCTCCCCGAGTAAAAATTGAAATTGATTTTTTAAAGAAAAAAAAAAAAAAAAAAAAAAAAATCTTGACAGCCGCACCACAGCTGCACAACCGCAACCGTTTGGCGGAAAATTTTGACAAAACACCGCCGCACCACGACTGCTCCACGTCCGCACCATTTCATTTTTATATGAAAAATTTGCCGCACCATATGATACATAATTTTGGATTATTGGAAATTGAAAAATGTTTGATCATGGTGTGGACGTGGTGCAGCGATGGTGCTTCGCAATAGAAATTTTTCATAATAGTGCGGACGTGGTACGCGTAGGTGCGGCGGTCAAAAAGTGCTGCGCACGTGGTGCAGAGGTGGTGCGTAGGAATTCCATTTTTAGTCGGTTCTCCAACATTCCTCAAACACATTTTCCAAATATTATTAAACAGGATTAAAGGGCCTCAGATAAGAATTGAGGCCCTTGGAGAAGTTTTTTGGCCCTAAACGTAAAATTACAATACTAATGTCTATTCCGTCACTGATCGCATAATACCATTATACAATAGCTATATTATGTTCTTTTGGTTCACACAACTTGACACGAAGTGAATATCATAAAAAATAATTTATGTGAAGCAAACGTGAAATCCTTCGAAAAAAAGGATATTGTGTAGCACAATATTTAAAACAAAGTAAAGGATCTTTATGAGAGTATAGCTCTCTACTATGCATATGTTTGTATATGTAAATAACATTTATGCGGGTCAAAATTTATATAATTCGTGCAGAAGACAAAAAAAAAAAGAAGATAGAGAGACCCCATTATACATTGCAGTTAAATAAATTTTGAGAAAAAAGTGAGAAACACGAAAAAACCAGAGCAATAAAAATGCCAGTAATTGTTCTGGTTATGTCCTGTTTGTCTTATCTTATCTCTCACAGAGATAGAAGGTTGCTCTATATGGAGTCCTTTATTTTTCATTTTTTTTTTGCAACACAGTTTGATGTGTGTGTCGGTCGGTGTGACTCTTTCCATGGTTTTCGTAGGGTAAATTTCATTTCTAAGAAAATAAAAAGTCAAAAGTATGTCTCTCTTCTTTTTTTGTTTTTGTTTTTTTTTTTATTTTATTTTTACATCAAACAGGTGCAGTGAAACTCTGGAGCCAAGTTTGCGTGTGTCACAAGTCTGCCGCAGCAGGAGACACTCAGTTAATTACCAATATCTACTGAGATGGGATTTTTACCATCCGAAATCACAGCATCAAACACACAAAATATTCAGCATCAGATAAGAGTGGAGGTCTTTTTGAACACTTGCATTATAAAGGAGCAGCTAGATACTGACAGTGCGAGAGTGGCAAGCAGAGAGGTCAATCTGTTGTATTGCATGGCTATTTGCACAAACTAACCTTAGATAAAGGAGAATTTTACCTGCCTACTAAATGAGAAAGAGTGAAATTAGACAACATTTTGAGGTCTGTCGATAAAGTTGTTTGCCATAATAAAAGAAGGATGTGATCGACAGATATTTTAAATGCATAAACCATGGAAAATTCTACATGCTTTTTTCATTTCATTAAAATCGAACTGGAACAAGTTCTATAATAATTTAAAATTTCTATTTAAATTTTACTTGAAAAATTCACATTTTCTTGAAATGTTTGAAAAGTATTGGTTTTCAGTAAAAACTGTGTGCGCAAAAATTGCATAGTTAATGTCGTATGAAATCGTGATCTTCCAAGTTACACAAGCAGCTAATAAACTCTAATCGGACAGTTAAATCATACAGAAACGTGTAGTTTGCGAAATTTGATGTGTGCGACACTAAGTTTTGCATTGTGGATGGTTTTCTGATGAAAAATCAAAAATTCCGTCAGTATTGGTTTTGGTTAGTGTCTTGCTGAATTCTGTCAACATTTTAAGGTAGGTACACGTGCGTAAATAATTTTCAACCATACTAAATTTTGAGTTCATGGCTGTAAACAATTGAAATTACTTAGAAAAAATGTTTGTACCTATTAGGTATGTCACCTTGTAAGTTCGTCGTAGAGGATAGTAGAAAGTAGGGATAGAGTGCTGCAACCAAAATAAACTTAAAGCATCACAAATTGGCGCTCGGGCAGGAACTTTTTAAAGGATGCACGAAACATTACCAATGATCGATTTGGAATCTTAAAAGGCATTTTGAGCGACAAATTTTTATTACAGAGAGTCTTCAGAAAATTTTAATGAATTTACCTTCCCAGCCAGTTTGATATGGAAGGTTAGAAACTAGTGGAAATAGGCCAAAGAGTAAACATTAAGGTGGGTCGTTTTTGGGTTTTTTTTCGAATTTCAAATCGTAATAGCGCGGAAAAGTTGTGAATGGTGAAGACTAAGAAGGGGTTAAAATATAATCAAAATCGGTTAATATCTTCAATCCGCGCATCGGCTCTAAAACTTGAAAAAATATTTAAAAAATGGTATTTTTACAAAAAAAATTTAAACACCCTAACATCTTTTTTTTATAAAATAGCTTTGGACAACCTTTATATTAGCTAAGTATTAAGTAGAAAAAAAAATTGTTCAAATTGGATAAGGACTTCCGGTCTCACATGCATTTTGAAATATGTAGAAATATGGTAAAATTCCTATTTTTACGATTTTTTTTTTTTGAATGGTTTAGACTATTTGGTAAATTATTATTTTTACCAAATTTGAAGTAAAAATGAAGTTGAAACAATCAGTGAATGCTATGAACTCGTTAAAGATTTGAAAATCTGTTGGTCAAGAGGGATTTGACTATGTATCATTCTCCTCGTCGCACAGTGCTGCTTTATGGCGTCAAAAATCATTTACACGGCCATTTCTTGACGAAAAGTCATGAAATTTGGGACACTGAAGCATATTAGTATGAGAAATACGAAAAATCTTCCAACTTTAATTTTTTCAAAATGGTGGTTCCAAAATGTCGGACATAATAAGCGCTTATAGAATTTTCTTTTAAAAAACTGAATATAAGCTAAAAATTTAGCTAAATTGATGTCAAAAAGATGTACGCTCTTGGATTTATTTAGAACTATTCATATTCAATGAAAAACAAAATTAAAAAAAAATTAAAACAAAGAGCAAAACGTACCAAAGTAGTAAAAAACACTTTTATACCCTTTTTATGCTATTTCTTTAATTTTTTTTATTAAATTAGCACATTTTTTACATATTTCATATTTATTTTCACATACCTAAAGTTGATTATTTTGGCGTTATATATTTGGCAACTATATTTTTATGAAAATAAATACCTAGGAAAGATGTAAAAAAACACTTTTATACCCTTTTTATGCTATTTCTTTAATTTTTTTTATTAAATTAGCACATTTTTTACATATTTCATATTTATTTTCACATACCTAAAGTTGATTATTTTGGCGTTATATATTTGGCAACTATATTTTTATGAAAATAAATACCTAGGAAAGATGTAAGAAATGTGCTAATTTAATCAAAAAATCCAAGAAATAGCATAAAAAGGGTATAAAAGTGTTTTTACTACTTTGGTACGTTTTGGTCTTTGTTTTAATTTTTTTTAATTTTGTTTTTCATTGAATATGAACAGTTCGAAACCCAAAAACGACCCACCTCAGTAAACATTTTACATTTTTAAATGCACACAAGCGTCCATATTTTCATTTTTTATAAAGTCAAGAAGTGTAATTTGAAGGATCGGTGAAAAGAAAGCTAACATCTATTTTCTTTTAAAAAGTGGTGCTAAATCTCTCTCAAGACCTTTCTGTGAAACATTAAAAATCTTGTTCTTGTTGGTTGCTCGTCTCATTGTCTAGTTTTTGAAACTTCAAATATTTTGGATGCATTTTTCGACAGCATCAATGGCTTTTGATAATGATTTTCCCAGTCCATGACTGCCTCTTTGGTGATCGTTTATATTATTTAGCAACCATTTTCTTTATAAAGAAAATTAAAATGTGAAATCAAGTATAAATAAAATGCCATTTTGTACGTTTAGGGTTTTTTATTTAAGTTTTGATACCGAATAAAAATAAAACCGTTATAAGCCAACTTATTTATCAACTTTCTTCAAAATTCAATGTTATTACCTATGTTATCACAAAATTTTAACGAGTCGCCGGAATCCAAGGTTCGTCCTGAGGAAAGCAATCTTAAAATTCAGTTAGAGTAAAAACACCGAATTCTTTCCAATTATTAATGTTCTTTATTCATTCAATAGACTAACTACTTTCTTTTATGATTATTAAATTATTTATTTCTTTATTTATTATACAATGTTATACCCTAACATGCTCTGATTAGAAAAGCCCGTTCTCAGGTTGAGTGGGAATTAGCCCAGGCCCAAGATGAGAGGGAATATTCTGGTGCACACCTCCTAGCGAGGGTGAATAGAGCGCTACCTAATAACTCTCGGAGAAAGCCCAGTCTCAAAGTGAGTGGGAATTAATTAAGTCCCTAGTGCACAGCCTAATAACGAGGGTGAAAGAGTTATATATAAAAACTAAATAAACGTTTGCTTCAAAAAGTCGGAACAATTAATTAAAATTAGACTAGAGCTGTGTCAATCGTGATTGATTCGGTCTTTTTGACCCGTTCACCGAAAATTCTGAGTGATTGCAATCACTATAAACCAAATCAATCAATCCTTATATCAATCTCGTTCATAAAATAAGAAAGTACGAAGTAGAAAAGTACGTTTCGTTCATCCAAATCGTTTACAATCAAAAACCACGAAGTGGAAAAGAACGTTTCGTTCATCCAAATCGTTCACAATCAAAAACCACGGAGTGGAAAAGAACGTTTCGTTCATCCAAATCGTTTTCAATCAAAAACCACGAAGTGGAAAAGAACGTTTTGTTCATCCAAATCGTTCACAATCAAAAATCATCTAAAAAATCTCTTAGAACTCGGATTTCGTTCATTCATTCTCAATCATCATTTCGATTCCATGCATACAACTGATACAAGTTTATGTAAGCAGGTTCAGAGTTTGAATTGAATCGGATTCGATTTTGAATTTCTATCGAATATCTGACCTTGACTTCTTTTTGTTTTTGATGTATCTATTTCGACGTTTTGAACTTGGCGGAGACATAATGCCTTACTAATAATCAAATTTACCGTTAAAATTTTCCAAAAATATATTTTCAAAAAAAAAAAAGCGGAGATAATTAAATTTTTAAAAAACTCTCATAGAAAATATAAACGAAAAATTGTTTTATATGGTTATATGGCATTGAAATTTTAATATTTCAGGTTATACGCGATTTCTTGTTTTTTCTCTCATTTGTCAGAACGAAATGAGTGAAAAAGAAATGGTTTCGATTAAATGAACGAAAGAACGATTGATAGAAAAGACCGAATCTTTGGTGAAATCAATCTTTGAACGATTCGATCTTTTGAAATGAACGATTTGCCCAGCTCTAAATTAGACCTCTGGCACCATAACCAAGTTGCTATTCAACTTTAGTAGCGGCGGGAGAACTACTTCTTTATTGTTTGAAGGTTGACGATTCTCGGTTTTACCTACAAATCTTACATCTACTTAGTGATATTATTACTTAAAGTAAGTGTGAATCGTATAAACTAAAGGGTAATTTCTTATACATTCTACTAATTCTTAAATATAAGATGTTGTTGCTGTCGGTGGTGTGGTGATGGTTGGTACGCTTTATAGTCCGGCCGGTACGGTTGCTTCGATTTTATAGTCTGGGCGTACAGTTTTAAGATTGAAGCGGTGTATATAGTCCGGGGGTATATATAAGAAAAATATAACGCTTCGTTACAACTTTTTGAGATGGCTTGAGACAATTTGAAATACTAAATAGTGGCTTGAAGTTGCTAACTTTTCTTATATGTAGGTAAAATAAAGAATTGCATTCACAAAACCTTCTAAATCTCTTCGATTCTACGATTTCTAGAATCGGGGCCTTTTTACCTTGGTGGGTAATTTTGGCCACTTTCCCCTAAAAAACAAAGAATATGTGTACTTAATCAAACTAAGCAAGCCTTTACCATACCTTTTGGTTAGAATCCTTGTGGGAAAAAAACTTAAATTGAATAAACGTACAAATTTTAACCTATGTCACTTTTCTGTGTATTCATATCCACCCAGTCTTGCTTCATAGATTAAGTACCTACTATTAAACCTAGTATAAAATATAATCAGCATACCAACTAGTTGCTACTACTTATGAGACCTCTCTCCCTGATCCCAATATCTAGGTTATACTCAGAAAAATGTCAGAATTATAAAGAAAAATTAAAAAAAAAAAATAATAAAATACAAAACTAAATTAATTCAATTCAGGTTTGAGTTCCGGTAAAACGTTAACGACTTAAAAGTGGAAAATAAAAAGCTAAGCAACGCCAAAGATTCATCATGATGCCGGTTGGTTGGCAAAAAGTTCCACTTAAAATTCATGCTGCGGAATGGGAAACATTTTTTAATTATATTCCCCTTAATGAAGCAACATTATTTTATTTTTTTTTTCTTCAATTTCTTTTCTTTTATATAATTTTTTGTCCTCATTTCCATCACCTCCTCTCTCGCTCGCTCCTCCTGGCGGAAGCTTTATATTCCTTGGCGTATAAAGTCGCCACCGCTTTCATTTCATTATTTTTCTCATAATACTTTTTTATTTCAGATCCTACAATTTTTCCCCTCCTCCCCCAACAACCTTCTCCCTTTGAATATTCTTCATTTCTTCCTGTACCTTAAGTCATTTCGGTTTTGTATAAAATGCTGGCCGACTTTATGTTGTTTTTATTGTTTTTTTTTATTATTGTTTTGCTGGCTTGTCACAATTATGTGGAGCATAAAACTCATTTAGGACAAAAATGCACAACAAGTCCTTTTATAGCCACAAGATAGGGCACCTACGTTATAGTTAGTTGTTTATAGGGACCATGATACAGCAGCAGTGTAGAGGGACTCTCAAAGCGCAAACAGTCCATTAGCGCGCCAAGAGGCGTGCAACAATCCTAGGATTTCGCAACCCAACACGTACAGGAATGATGCGGTAGCTGGAAATGGAAATGGCAACCAGGCAACCAGAATACATATCAACCAAGTGGGAATGACATTCCGAATTGACCATGGCCAACACTTCATTTCGCACCTTCTGTGGACCGCGCACATTTGTCACCATCAAATGCGAATTCGCAAACAGTCAATGCTCAACGGAGAAGTAGTGTCGAACATAATGCACTTTTTGTGTCACTAAAAGGACAACCGCGTGATGTTGTCCTTTAATTACTTCAACTCCCAAATCGAACCAGCAGCAGCTGAAACAACGCTGGGACAAAGATTGTGGTTTGTCCTTGAAGCTTTGCGAGAGAGTTGACCTGTCGCACACACAAACTTGCGAACGCGTCGCATCTAATTAGAGGAGGAAACGTTCGACGAATACGCTGTCGTTTTAATTGAAAGCTGATGTTGACGAGCATCAGCCAACTCACAAAGTCTGGTGGAAGCAGACGGAATCCAATGAGATTCTACCGGGCTCCACTAAAAATAATAAATTCCCCAAATGCTATTTTCGTAGCAAAAGAGTCGGAAAAGAGGCGGATTCTTGAGTATGTTCGCGAGGCAAACTATTTATCCCTCTCGATTGGTTGGCGATGGCGAATTCGTGGAATAGATGGATGCACTTCAAAGCGAGTGCTCTGCGAGATGCGAGAACGCCCATTATTGCGCTGGCTGGCAGAAGCTCAAGAATTTCGCATCGCTAAAGCATAAATTCCACCATTTCCATGGCGGGCGATAGAAAATAGATTTCTGCTGATACTTGCTGTGTCTGTGCGTTGGATGGAAATTGTATTTGAATTCAAAGTATAGGCGAGTGAGAACCCTTTAGAGAATTTTTCGGTCGAATCTCGCAGAGAGTTTTCGTGTTTCAATGTTTTGTGTGTGTGTGTTGAGGAGGAATTAGAGACAAGTGTATAAGCAAATAGTTTTCAAACACGTCCACTCAAGAAATCAAATGGGAAAGTGTTGCCTCATGTTATGTTGGAGTATCTACTCTTTCGAGCACATCCACACGAAACAGGAGGGGGATAAAAATCCTCTTCAAGTTCATACCGTATCGGGGGATTACGTGGAATCCCATTGACGAAGGCGCTCGCTCCTTGGCCACGACTGACTTATCTCTCTCCCCAGCAGGTACTTGAACTTGTACAGCGAAAGGACCATTGAAGCTCACTTTGCTGTGAGTTCTGTGATTTCTGATTTCGGTTTGAGCGCTGGTGCTGATGTGTGCTCGCTGCTTCGTCAACATTTTTTGTTATTTCTACTTTTTCCATTCCAAGATACTCGTATCTTCGTGGTTTAGTGGGTCAATAATTTTGTGGAGATCATCAGGTCAGCGCCATTCGAGTCCGAGTATGAACACTTGAATTGGACAGCTGCTGACGAATCGAAGTGGTAGTTCTGCGCAAAAATTGAAGAGAAAGAGTAAATACAAAAGTTCAAAAGTGTGTGGTAAACAATGCGATTCGTAGAGAAGAGACATTGAAGAGGGTACTTCAACTCTTCAACTAAACGGATTTGGGGATTTCAATTGAAATTTGTAGACAAAAAAATAATCTTAAATGAGCACCTAAGCGAATGAGATTTGTACAATAAAATAATAGAAAATACAAAAAAGAAGGAAAACAACAAAAGATATAAACAGATTGTAATTTAGGAACAAAGAATAATTTTAGATATCTGGAAAATATCTAAATTTTTGTTATTTTTATTCGTAGGTGCTTTTCTTAGCTTGTTTTTGCTATTAGAAAAGTAAAACCAAGGGGGTTTGGTCTACTTTGGAATTTAGATTATAGGGGTAGGGGTTTTTTTAAAACTAATAACTAAAAATTCCACCAGAATGTTCTTTTGGGACATTATACAAACAACAAAAGCAATTGGAAAGGCTCTAAGCTAAAGGAAGTTTAAAAACTATGAAATGCCTTGCCAGATTTTAGTCCAATAACTTTTTCGACTGTGCGATGTTCCGACATCTCAACGTTCAAAAAAAGACATGATTTCCGTATGAATCAACTTCAACTAGATTGACAATATTGCGTTCCTACGAGTCAACATCAATTTGGCCACTATTCTACAAATACAAACCTGTTTCGTTACACAGCAAACTATATCAGCTACATCTACGATTTTAAACATTGATTGGTTCCGCCTATTCGACTTCTCAAAGCAATTTTTAGAACATTATTTGAACAAATAAGACCATTGGAAGAATTTCCCGACTGCAAAACGAACCAATTAATAGTGGAGTCGCAAACGATGTGAAGACGTGAAAAAATCATTTCATTTGTACAATAGCAAATGAAAGGTCAATATTGTTGTTGATTTTGACCAAAAAAGTCCAACATTGATTTTTCCAAATTGCGACAGAAATTGGTAAAAAAAAAACGGCAGAGCACATTATTACATTATTACCCACCACCTATTTATCGCTTATGACCACATATGACGGTATTTACAGAGACGAGATCCATAAAACATTGTCTAGTTTTGGCATCCCTACCAAGGTGGACGGTCTGTAATAGATAACGATGGAGAAAAAATGCTGCCGCTGAGTTTGGGTCGGCAAATACCTCACTGATACCATATCTTTGTTACCAAAAACTAGTTTTTGCTGTCATGCCACCGGACGAGAGTTTTTAAAAAAATTATTCAACTTGAAACTGTCGTCAATTTTGGGAAGGTTCTACATTTAGATTACTTTTCCACTGTTCGAAGAGTCTCCTCGAGGCGGAAGCGGAAAAAACAAAAGTCATAGAATAGGTACTCTAACACGAAACAGACAGCGAGCCTATACAAAAATGTGAGTTAAGTTCTGTGAAAAATCCAATTCCTCCAAATTACAGAAAAAAAACATAAGACTTGTTTTTTCTACAACTCAGTAGCTACTCATTTTTCTATTCTATTCGAAAAACAATAAAAACAAATACTTACTAGTGTAATTTTTATTATTGTTTTGCGAATAAAATGAAAAATGAGTAGCTATTAAGTATTAGAAAAAACACGCCCAAAATCTCTTATTTTCCTGAAGGAAACAATCGTCATTTAGACTTTTGTAAAAAGTAACCGTGAAAGTAGTCGACAATGTAGTCAAAGGATTTCATAAACTATTTTGCCTTACGTTTCAAAGTGTATATGAAGATTAAGACCGCTTCTTCATAGAACTCAAACTTTAACTAACTTAAAAGTGATTATTTAAGAACCAGTCTTAGGCAAAGAAAACAGATGCGATTTTGGTCGCGCGACTATTCAATAGCAAAATAGATCACAACGATTTCACTGACAGTAGGGACAATTTTCAAATTTTTAATTGCGTAAACGATATGTGCTCCTGCTCATAGGCATTGAAATCCTTGTGATCCATTTTTGCGACTAAATAATCGCTCGACCGAAATCGTATGTGTGACCCTAGCTGTTCAAATGAATTCTTTCGGAATATGAAACCTTCTGCAAAAATCTGATACCTTTTTGAGACATACCAAAAAGTCAATAATAATAATTTATTTCAGAAATCCCTAAAGGCAAAATCTGTCCTTCGGTATTTTTTTCTTCGTTCCTTCTAATTATAAAACTAATTACCGACAATTATCATCAATATAAAGATGCGTTTACATTCCTTTCTTTCGTTTCAAAGACATCCACACCTGGCTTACAAAAAGAAACACCGAAAAAAGGATCAATCATCGCAAACAAAACGTGATCCCTATAGATCCTAATCTCAATTTGCCATTGCAATTACCCAGTCGTAAATATAATTCTACCCGTATATTCCCAAATCGGGACGATCTAAAGAAAACAATTTTGTTTGCTTTTATATTTTTCAGATCCTACATGTGAGATTGTAGTTGTCCATGTTTGTCACATGGACAAACAAAATATCAATCAAACTAAGCTAAGCCATTGGTTGTGTCCTTTTATTTAAGCAGATGGTTGTTGTTTGATGATATTTCTAACAAATGATTGTATATTTACCACCATCAGGCTTGTAAAATTTTATTATAATTGCTCTGAACTCAAAAACCAAACAATAAACATCAAACACACAGTTTGTCTTCTCTCGTTTTAATCCTCAGCATCAATACTTATAAACGAAGAGCATCCTTTTTGTGGATAAATTCAAAACAAATTGTCAAAAAAAAAAACATAGAAATCCTTCTGCAAACAGATTGATATCAATTTAAAAACTTTAAACAGGACCACAAATACAAATTAGAGAGACAACAGGACAAACAAAGTATTGTTTAACTTTCACACATTAGATTAGAAAGTTTGAAAAGCAAAAAAAAAAAGGACGAAGATGAAAGAAAAATAAAAAAACGAAAATTGTACCTTTATGCATATTCACAAGGATTGCATGTACTTATTTGCACTTCTTCTGATGAGTTGTGTCCTTTTTCAGTGGGATTTTCCCGCACTGCTCAAACAGAAAAGGAGTTTTTTTTCCCATGGATAAAGGATATGTACATGGCTGGTGTTGGTGTGACGTGAAACATTTTGCGCAAGGACATTCTAAGTAAAAGTTGTCGTCTACCTCTGCTGGCTGCTGCCCACTTTGCATCATATCCTTCTAATTGCCTGACATTAGAGACAGCATAGAATAGAGAGAAGAACGCATTTCCATGGATATTTCACATTTTTTTTTTTTTTCCTATTTTTTGAATGTGTGATCGTTCAACGCTGTCATTCATCAGAACGATGGAAGGAAAAACTGGGACACCATTTTGCTTATTCATCCAACAGGAAATTTTATTGCATCCTCTCGTTTCAGAGAGAAGAGACAATTGGCGGCACATCTGTTAGGCTCGTTAAATTCCGTCAATTGTTTGACAAATTGTTCGGAATGAAGTCAGTTTTTTTTTTCTTTCTTTCGTTTTATTTTGCTGTGCCATTGTTCCGGGACAGTATTTTATGACCCGATACAGGACATTCATTGACGTAAATTTTCCTCGGTTATATCGAAGTGTGAAAAGGTCAGTGGGTGTTCGTGTTTGTAACAATGCCGCGGCATGAGAGCAAGACCAAAAAGGTTTAAATATATCGACCGCGTTTGCTATTGTGATAAAACAGGAAATTGAATTTCCCAACCGGACATTGGACAGGTATCTATCTATCTACAAGACAAGGATCTTTATTGTTACCTGTTTTGGAAATCCCTAGAAAGCAAAAAAAGATCTAGTTGATGAGAACAGGAAACGAAGATGAAAAATAGAATGAAATGATATTTTATGAAAAGGATTTGAAGGTATTTATCCTTGATTAGAAGTCGAAATTACCATCAAATTGGTTCGTTCTTTTGTTCAAAGAAATGTTATGGTTTCTTATTTTCAATTTAAGGATTACAATGGTAAGAAATGGGTATATGGGAATGTAAAAGAACAGCTGCTTTTAAGAAAAGGTGTATAAGCTGATGATTGATGGAAATAATATTTGTGGCAAACATCCAATTTACCTTTTGTTGGCATATTTGCAATTCGAGCTCGGGATGTAAAAGTTTCAAATTTATTTTTTTTATTTTACTCTATGCATTTGTGAATGTATGCTTTTTGCTTGTTAAGTTTTTTACCTTTTGTTTGAAAACAAAATAAATATTCAAAGTTCTTGAAAGCCAGATCGGTCATAAAAATAGTAATTGTTTTACCAAACTGCTTTATTACCATTAAATTGAATCTAACAAGACATTACCGTCGTATTTCCTATTACATTGAAATGATTTTTCGATGATGGCTATCTATCAATTATTTCAGTGTGTTTCCTTATTATAGAAAAGCACTACGTCTCCTTCCTTCAAATGAAAAACCCTTCCTTAGCTAATTGTTAAAAGAACGTAAAAGTTGAATAGCTAAGGCATATACCTACGTTTAGAACCAACTTTTTCTTAGACTGATTTTGAGCTTCTTGCAACATTTTCAATTGCTTGAAAAAGATCCACCTCAGGTCCTAAATTCGGTGATGAGATTTCCAAGTTCCATATTCATAACTCATGTTACAATAAAGTTAGTTAGACTTTTGCTGAGAAATAATTCGGAACTGCAATTGCGACTCAAAATATGAAAGAATATTAGTACCGAAACTAAACCCCACATTTTTCACAAAAATAACGGTATAACTTTGGCCGCCATTTTGTTTTGAACCGTTTTTCGACTTTCACTTATAGCTTGGCTGGGTCAAAACTAACGGTACCTGTCATATAACCGAAATAGATAAGTTAATTTTTTTCAAAAACGGCTCTAACGATTTTGCTTAAAATTTTTGTGTGTAGTGAAGCACATAAAAACTTCCTTTGGAAATAAAAAAAATATTTTTTGTACCGTTATTAACGGTACCTGCCATAGAACGGTTTTTTTGATTTATGAATTTCACGTAAACGACAAAACAGATTTTGACCAAAATTTTAATACAGAAACGTTTAAATATTCATAATCCAGTCAAATAAGGGTTTAACCTCGGAATGAATGTTAGTAGAAATTTTTTTTGCTCAATATCTTCCTTTTGCCATTCTATAACATATCTCAAAAGTCTAGAAAAATCTCATGTCCGCTTGTCGCGATTTCAAGGTCAAATCGCGAAATGGAGATTTTCAAAATTAGCAAAAATAGGCTATGGTATTATATACACATATGATACATGATTTCGAGGTATTTTTTAATGCTGATTCCAAAAAATCTAAAATCAAGACAATCTGACGTCTCTGGAAAAAGTTATACCAGTTTTTCATCTGTCAACTCATATTATTATAACAGTTGCAAACTTACTGCCGAAAAACCCTTAAAAGTTATGGTAGATGAACCAAATTTTGCATGAAGATTTTAGAATCCATCATTATTAAAAATCAAAACAATCCATTACAAAAAATATATATACCTACGAAATAATGGTATTTTTTGATGGAGTGGCAAATTTTAGGATATGCACTAAAGAAGATTCTTGTTCATCTTAGGAATAAGTGCTAATAGGCTAATTTTTTCATTTTAATCTTTGTTTGGATATTCTTTAACTAGCCTCAAAAATCTAAAAAAATCTAATGTCCGCAAGTCCTAATTTTCTTGGTTTGAAAATAAGATGCAGATTTTAAAAAATTAATAAGAAAAGTTTAAATTTGTATATGTATACCAACATAGACATGATTTAAAGGTATTTTTTAACACTTATTCCAACAAAACTCACAAACAAGTCAACCTGACCATCCCTGAAAGTAATGCACCTTATTCATGTTGATCTGACACAAATATCTGAAGTGTAGTTTTTCAATTTTTTAAAATCTGCACCTTATTTTCAAACCAAGAAAATTAGGACTTGCGGACATTAGATTTTTTTAGATTTTTGAGGGTAGTTAAAGAATATCCAAACAAAGATTAAAATGAAAAAATTAGTCTATTAGCACTTATTCCTAAGATGAACAAGAATCTTCTTTAGTGCATATCCTAAAATTTGCCACTCCATCAAAAAATACCATTATTTCGTAGGTATATATATTTTTTGTAATGGATTGTTTTGATTTTTAATAATGAGGGATTCTAAAATCTTCATGCAAAATTTGGTTCATCTAACATAACTTTTAAGGGTTTTTCGGCAGTAAGTTTGCAACTGTTATAATAATATGAGTTGACAGATGAAAAACAGGTATAACTTTTTCCAGAGAAGTCAGATTGTCTTGATTTTAGATTTTTTAGAATCAGCATTAAAAAATACCTCGAAATCATGTATCATATGTGTATATAATACCATAGCCTATTTTTGCTAATTTTGAAAATCTCCATTTCGCGATTTGACCTTGAAATCGCGACAAGCGGCCATGAGATTTTTCTAGACTTTTGAGATATGTTATAGAATGGCAAAAGGAAGATATTGAGCAAAAAAAATTTCTACTAACATTCATTCCGAGATTTACCCCTTTTTTCTCCTTATTTGACTGTATTATCATTATTTGAAAAAAAAAAAATTAAATTTTTCAAAAAACACAGTTTTGGATTTTTAAAAAATATTTCAAATTTTTTTTTTGAAAAATCAATTTTTTTTAAATGGGTTGGTAAAAAAATTTGAAATTCCATTTTTATGTGTAAATTGATTATTTCTTTAAAAATGTTAGAAAATTTTTATATATAAAAAATTATTTTTTTAAAAAACGGCTCCAACGATTTTTGAAAATTTTTTTCTAAAAATTCCTATTTATACAAGAAATAAAATGACATACTTAGTTTTTTATATAAGATTTAAAACGGTATTTAATTACACCGGCACACAAAAGAAAAAAAGTGTCATGTACCAGAAACCAGACCTATCTTTCTATATGTTTCTGGGCACGCTGAATCCGAATTTCAAGTCCGTTTGGCCCGGTCACCCTCCACTTTTGAGCTGTGACTGCATTTTGTTTGAATTTTTATGCTTTTTTTTGGAGTTTTTTGCATTTTTTTCAAAACTGAAGGGTGTTCGGGCAAAACGGACTTGAAATTCTAATTCAGCGTAGTCCAAAAACATATAGAAAGATAGGTCTGATTCCTGGTACATGAAACTTTTTTTTTGTGTGGTGCCGGGGATGAAAGCGACATGTCGCGAAAGTGCCAGCACACCAAAAAAAAAAGTTGTATGTACCAGGAAGTAGACCTATCTTTCTATATGTTTTTGGACCCGCTGAAGCCGAATTTCAAGTCCGTTTTGCCCGGTCACCCTCCAGTTTTGATAAAAATGTAAAAAAGACCTCAAAAAAGGCAAAAAATTTCCTTTTTTTTAGTTTTTTGCATTTTACTCAAAACTGGAGGGTGACAGGGCCAAACGGACTTGGTTAAAATTCGGATTCAGCGTGAACAAAAACATATAGAAAGATAGGTCTGGTTCCTGGTACATGACACTTTTTTATTTTGTGTGCCGGTGTTATTTATTAAAACAGATTTATTTTTTTGCACCACTTATGAAATTCCGTGAAAATATCAAATTTAAAATTTTCCCTTGTTTTAATATTAGAGTAACTTTTACCATAAGAGCAAGAACGTCCGACCCCAGTCGTGCAATTTATTAATATTGACCATAACTTTTTTTTTAACTTTTATCAAAAAATTGTTGTTATAAAAGTTTAAGAACTATTAGTTATCTATGTTTGTTTCATACAAGGTTTTTTTGTCCGAGTTACCGTACCATCTCTAAAACGCAAATAAGTTCGAAAAAATCATTTAATAAAAAATACCTATAAGGAATTTTAGAGTGATAGGCATACGATGTTATAAAAAGCTAAAATATTAGCTTGGGCCGCCTTTCATGCCAGTTTCGCATCAGAAATCCTTTGGATTGTTTATTTTTTGAAAAAAATGTAGAAATTTGGTACACTGAAGGAAAATATGAAAAAACTTTTTGTATTCAAAATAACGCCTCTTGATCTTTAAATGAGTATAGATAACAGTTAATATTCAATGAAAAAAAAATCTAAAATTTGTTAAAACAAAGTCGATTCTGACAAGAAATTTGCCAATTTGTTAAAACACACTTTAAGGCCCAATTTATTCACAATCCATTGAATTTAAAGTCTCCATTAAAAAAGGGAAATTTAAAAATTTGTATATGATTTGACAGATTTTTAATTTTTAATGGGGTCTTTAAATGAGAGTGAATAAATTGGGTCTAAGAGCTATTTCTTGAATTTTCCGATATTCTTAATTAGAATTCGGAGTTAAAAAAATTAATGGAATGGAAAAATTAAACGTCACCCATGTTAATAAATTGCAGCCTATATACCTAGATGCCTTTAAATTTGACAGAGTTCGGGCAATCTCTTAAATTCAGTTAATTTTGTTCAAAGTCTTTTAAAATTGCACCAAATCGAAAAGAAGCCATTTAGATACCCAATCCTAACAGATATCAAATATATTTTTATTCAACTTCTTCAGAAAAAATACTCTACACAAAACCTCCAAACATTCTATTTATAAATTTAACTAGACCAATAACACCAACTACAAAATTAATGGTCACATAATTTCGATTACTAGAATTGATGGTTGATGTAGTGTCATACAATTGATTCCATTCCTTGGTGTAAGTGCTTTCATTTGCATCAACACACTGATAAGTCATTTCACAACAATCCGGATAAGGTCTGGTAAGTCTTCCGTCTTCAATCAAAGTGCATTTAGGAAGTGATATTCGACCACATCTAGAAGTACGAAACAGCTGACAATTCTTAGAAATTGGATATCGGCACCTAAAATACTTACCCATCAACCATAATTGATCCATCTTCACGACAGTTGGTATTTTGACAAACCATTGGCATTTGACTGTTACCTTTTGGTAAAATGCGACCATTGTAGAAACAAATTCCAGGAGTTCCTTATTTAAAGTTTAAAATTGAATTCAGGTTTTATGTTTCAGTGAATGATATGAACTTACTGAAATTAGGAGGAATTATGTATATGAATGACACCCGGCGAAAATTGCCAATAAAATTAATGCTTTCATGTTCAAAAAAGTTGAATGCATCTTTCAATTGTAAATAAATCAGAAGACTGTAAAACCTTGAAACAATTCTAGCTCTTTTATGAACTTTGATAATATTGTTTTGCAATTCAAAAAATGTTATCAAAAAATTCCATTCATTTATTAAAAAATGTTTTTATTTTTATTCAGCAACAATCTTCCAAAAATTAAATTAATCAACTAAACTTCGCCAGATTACCACTAATTACCCAAATCTGGGGATCATGAGGTCAAATTGATGAAATAAATGGAGGCAGTAAATATTGATGATGAACTTCTTATCAAGTAAGAATTTCGGTGACTAAAAGTGTCAATGTTTGACTCAATTTAGGTACTTCTGTACTATTGTGAGACTTTTTCTGCTACGGAATTGATTTATTATAGAACTGAAGCTTCAGCAACGATAACAACTAAAACGATAACAGCTCACAAAAAAATCGTGGTAAAACACTAGTTGAGAGACAAAAATTAGGAAATTCGAGATTTTAAATGCTTCTGGGAATTAGAAAATTTTTTGGAACTTAGGAAATCATTGCCCAAGAAACTAGAAATGCAAACTTCAGTCAGACTTTCAATGAAACTTTTTCAAACTTCTAACGTCAAAGGTTATAATAAATAAAATAAATTTTTTAACTGTAGGCTTAAAGTCAGTTTTATTTAATTGATATCTTTTATTATTTGGCGCAACGTTTCAGGGAAAAATAAAAGATAACAATTAAATAAAACTGATTTTAAGCCTACAATTAAAAAATTTATTTTAAATATAAGAAAAGTCACCTAATTTGTTAAAGAGGTTATAATAAATTATTCAAGGTCCTTGTTTTTCACACTCTTCACCAAAATAAAAATTTGTTTTTTTTAGACCAATATAATACAAATTTAAGTTTATTTTTCGAGTTTAGGGTTATTTACACACACAAAATTAATATTTTACTTTGGTTAAGGGTAATTCACAGGATCTTATTTTTAAACTAACAAAAGTTGCAAGATGAAAGGAGAAACAACCTTTCCTTCTTTTTGGGTTTCAGCTTGAGCTAGTTTAGCTTGTTGAATAGCTTGTTTAAGATTGATGGTCTTGATTTTTTGAACATCAGGCTTTCCATTGGGGTAGAGTTGATTCCATACTTTGGTGTAAATGTTTCCATCGGCATCAATGCATTGGTAAGTCATGTCACAGCAATCGGGGTAGGATACTACTGAAGTTGGATCAACGATTAAGGTACAATTGGGGAGGGTAATTGGGCCACATCTTTCAAAAGATAAAGTTATGTAAAGTGGATTTCATTAAGATTATTGACTCTTACCCATCAATTTGGATTGATCCATCAACATTGCACTTGGTGTTTTGGCACACTCCGGGAACCTGGCTGTTACCTTGTGGTAAAACTTTTCCATTCCAGAAGCAAATTCCAGGGTTGCCTGAAAAATCAAATTTTCAAGTTAGTTCTGCTGTTATGTATTTCAATCCAAGAGTCCTCACTTAAACTAGCTGGAACAATGTAAGAGTATCCATAGCATCCGGCCAAAATGGCGAATAAAACAACTGTTGATGTAAAGACTTTCATGTTTTGTTGATTTAATATTCACTAACTTGGTTTAGCTTTTGCAGAGATCAGAAAACTACTACTGATCTTAGAAATAATTTTTCGTCTTTTATACTCAGATTATATTTTAAGTCGGAACATTATGAATATTTTTTGGTGAAAATATTCCACTATCAGTTATTATTTTTTGTGAAATTAAATATTAAAGAAAAACATTAATTAACTAAATTGCGTCAGATTGAGACAAATATCACACCTAATTGCCGAAAATCTTTTTGTGAGGTCATAAGGTTTAGCTGATTAGTTGATTTCGATTAGTAACACAGTGGAGCGGAGCGATGATATTTGATGTTAAGGGCCTAAGACAATATTTTTGTTTTGTGAATTTCTTTTGCTTAAGAAATATTGATAAGATTTTATTCTAGTGACTCATTGCAGATGATTCGATTGAGAAAGATTGCTTTCTCATTGTCATTTAGAATTGATAACTTAGTATTTTATTTATTAAGTATAATTAATAATGATATGACTCAAACTTTGAATATCATTTTATTAGAGGAATCGTTGCTATATAGGCATTTTTTTAAAGAACCAGTCTTTTGATTGGGGCAACAGATCTATTGATCTTCAAATTGAATTTTAGTTTGTAATAGCTAATTGTACCGAGCAGACACAAAATAAGTATCTAATTTTATTAAATCATAGAGGTTGAAGTTGTTTATACATACATATATTGTTATAAATTTCAGTTTTATACGAAATTTTCGTGCTTTCGGAGTCTCAACTTGCAAGACAGGTTCGAAAATTTTCGGCGATTTCGATTAACATTCTAGTAAAGTATATAATTCTGTCGGAAATATTTGATTGATGTTTAAAATTACACTGGTCAACAAAATTTAAATTGTTTTTTGCCACAAGAACCAAAGTATACTTTTCTAGTAGTTTTTGGGGTGCTAAATCCGAATACGAAGTCAGAAAAATAAAAATTCTCCGTTTTTGAAATATTACTGTTATAAAATGATACAAAAATGTCATTTTGACTGTTTTCGAAGTTCTGTTTTTAAGTGGGGTAATTCATTGAAAACAAATTTGTAACGGTGATTATAAGAACAGATATTCTTCTTTCAAAACTGTTTAAATTTTCCCGATATTTCAGTGAATAGGCCAAAGAGAAACTAAACTTAATCTAAGGTTTAAGTCACTGGCCACAGACTTTTGCCACAAGAACCAAAATATACTTTTCGGAAGGTATTTAGGTTGCTGAGCTGGAATCAGCAGTCAGAAAAATTCTATTAGCCTCCGTTCTTGAAATATGACCGTTTAAAAAAAAAAACTTTTTTCTGCATTTTATAACGGAAATAGGTATTTCAAGAACGAAGGCTAATAGAATTTTTCTAACTGTGGATTCGAGTTCAGCAACCAAAAAACCTTCAGAAAAGTATATTTTGGTTCTTGTGACAAAAAAAGTTTAATTTAGTTGGCCTGTGTTGTTTCTGAGCCAAAGACCGCAACTTAAATTTTAGATATCTCGGGCAGCAAAAGAGATATCGGAAAGATTTAAACATTTTTTGAAAGAATAAGACCAGTTCTTATAGGCACCGTTACAAATTTATTCATAATGAACTACCCCACCTAAAAACATAACTTCGAAAACAGCCAAAATGACGTTTTTTTGGCAATTTCTAACGGTAATATTTCAAAAACGGAGGCCAATAAAAAATTTCTGACAGATTCGAGTGCAGCATATCCAAAACTACTAGAAAAGTATATTTTGGTTCTTGTGGCAAAAACCTTGTTGACCAGTGAAATTTGGATTAAAAACAACTAAGAGATATTGATCCCTCAGTGCGAATTGTTCTGATACAAACCTAAAAATAAAACCTTAGGGTATCATCAACAATCAAGAGGCTTTTTACATTTTCCGAACGGGGTTGATCTTTGATGATAGCTATGAAGAAAATAGTTACAACGAGAATTTTAGCCGATTTGTAAAAGTAATTTCTTATTTCTTCCTGGCTTCATTATTATTGTTTCTCGTAGGTTTGCTAAGTTTCTATTAACAAAATGAAAAACAAATAAGTAAATTAAAAAAAAAATCAATTGTTGGTAAATTAGAAAAAGAAAATTAAAAATCTCATACAAATATAAATGTTGTGCGTTTTTTTTACCGATTTTGAAAGCGACAATTTTTTTAAATTCGGCTCCTTGTTTCTTAGATATTCTATCAAAAAAAAAATTAAGTTTTGGGTTCCCTTCTCAAACCGGACGTCTTTGAAGTGAACAGGGTTGCCAACATGTAGGTATTGACGCTTTTAACCTAAAATTCCGGTGGATCATGTGTATATTGGCAACTGATGTCCTCCACTGTTTTTGGATATCAAGAATTCCATAGACATAGACAGCTTTCTTAAAGTCATCAATATTGGTGAAAATAGGGCTTGCACTTGCAATTGCACATAATATGCTTCGAGTTTTTAGCAAGATGATCACAAATGTGGACGTTTTTAGACGAAAAAAATTTATAGTCCATTAAAATGTTACAAAATTTTGACCAAACCTTGCATTTTGGGTAGGACAAGATTTTTTTGTTTTGGTGTGTAGGGGAGGTTAATGTGAGTATACAATCTAGTTTTACGGGGTTGAAAGACCCCCCATTTGGCCGCCATCTTGGAAAAAGTGGTTTAAACTGTTTTTTACCAATATCTTGCGAACCGTTAGTCCCACAAAAAAATCGTTCTTGTAGATAATTTATTTCTCTACAATTTTAATTAAGGTACTTTTTTTCTGTAAAATTGAAAATAAGAAAGTTATACTTGAAAATAGATGTACATTTTCAAGAAAAAATACTTTGAAGGGCCACAACTTTTTTTCTACAACTTTTACTGAAAAAATACTTATGACAGTTTTTAAAGATCATTTAATTTCCAACAATTTGATGTGCTCATTTTGCAGATATGGTTTATATAAAGGTGCTGCAATGGTTTTACAAAAAAAAGGTAACCATTTATTTTCGTACTTTTATAACATATATTTTAATTTTTTACTTCAATATGACTGATTTCAAAGGAATATGTAAGTGAGGTCGAAACAAGAAGAAAATCGTATAGTATAGGGCCTCTCGTTTAGCCAGGAGGAGTAATTTAAAAAAAAAAATTACTTTTGAAAAAAAAAATATAAATCAACGGTTACACATACTTTCAGGCGTTATACTTTTTTGTACAGCAACAAAAATTCTTTTATTCTATTATTACCTAATTAAACCTGTTTTATAAAATATAAAAATAATTTTCAAAATTAAAACTTTGGAAAAATTTATGAAAAAAAAAATTTCGAACTAATTTTGTTCTAAATGTTATGTAATTAAGTACTAATTTAGTTTTCAAAATTCAATGCTGTTATGTGTTTTCAAACAAAAACAAAAAACCGAATGCAAAAGAGTCTTGTCATTTTCGAGAAATTAAAAAAAACTAAGAAACCCCATTATTTTTTGTTTTTACGTGACTGGATATTCAAATGGAAGAAATAATTTTCTTGAAACTTAAGGATCAGAAAACATGATCTAAAAGTCTTTTCATTATTATCAACTGCTTGCTCAAAATTGAGATTTTATTGTTCCAAAGTATTTATCTCAACTCATTTTTAGTGGAGGAAAAATGGTTAAAGTTGATGGATTTAAATACTGTGTTTCATTCGTACAGAATATCCTTTAAATAAGATATTTTTGTGAAATTTAAACTAAGATAAACATTGACTTTAATATGTGCACAAGACATTTTTGATTTATGATGGTTTTGATTAATTCAAGGTTTATCGTTTGAACAAATTAGTTCGAAATATTTTTTCGTAATTTTCTTCAAAGTCTTGATTTTGAAAATTATTTTTTCATAAACTATTTTATAAAACAGGTTTTATTAAAAATATAATAAGAAAAAAGGTTTTTGGCCTTACAAAAAAGTATAAAACGTTAAAGTAAGTGTAATCGTTGATTTTAAATAATTTTTGTTTTTCAAAAGTAAGTCATTTTTTAAAAAATTGAACTGGTCCCCCAGAACCTGTAATCCCCTATACTATACGATTTTCTTTTCGACCCAGCTTACATATTCCTTTGAAATCAGTCATATTGAAGTAAAAAATTAAAATATATGTTATAAAAGTACGAAAATAAATGGTTACCTTTTTTTTTGTAAAACCATTGCAGCACCTTTATATAAACCATATCTGCAAAATGAGCACATCAAATTGTTGAAAATTAAATTATCTTTAAAAACTGTCATGAGTATTTTTTCAATAAAAGTTGAGAAAAAAAGTTGTGGCCCTTCAAAGTATTTTTTCTTGAAAATGTGCATATATTTTCAAGTATAACTTTCTTATTTTCAATTTTACAGAAAAAAGTACCTTAATTAAAATTGTAGAGAAACAAATTATCTATAAGAACGATGTTAACAATTTTTTTGTGGGACTATCGGTTCGCAAGATATTGGTAAAAAACAGTTTAAACCACTTTTTCCAAGATGGCGGCCAAATGGGGGGCTTTCAACCCCGAAAACTAGATTGTATACTCACATCAACCTCCCCTACACACCAAAACAAAAAAATCTTGTCCTACCCAAAATGTAAGGTTAATGTAACATTTCAATGGACTATTACTGTTTTTCGAGATTTGAATGTTTTCATGAGCCAATGAGCTTTGAAAATGGTCTTCACTCAACCTTCTTGGTTTAGGTTTTCAAATTTCTGATTGATTTTCTCGAAAAAACATAGATTTATATTCAAAAATTGTAAACAGAAACGATAATTTTCGATTTAAACCAGCTACAATAAAGACACTAGACACTGACAATCTTCATCGAATATCTGCGCGAGTACCTACCATTTTCTGAGATATCAAAGTTTTTAAGTTTTCATGGTAAACCTACCTTCAATGAGAAGCTCTATAGGAAACTAAATTCCTTAACTCTTTCTTAAATTAAGGTGAAGACAGTTTTAAGCTTTGAACACTGCGACCAAATCCAATTCATGTGGTGAAAGCAAGCAATGTAAGTATTTTTTAATACCAAGTCTCATCTAATATCAAGCTTAAATTTTCTATATCGATCATTCATTCTAAAAAAAAAAAACAAATCTCACGCACATTGTATACGAACAAGATTTTACTCAATTTCCGAATCATCTTCAATCATTGTAACAACCTACAGGCTACAACATCCGAACAAAATATTCCCCAAAAATAAACCCTCAAATATTACAAATCGGAGAAAAAACAGTTAAGGCCACTACACAAGTTCCGAAATACAAGAGGGAAAATAATTTAAAATACTTGTTCTCCCGTACAACAACACAATACCCAGATACCACGATTATACTTCCAGAATCGGTGCGGTACATCAATCATCCACGAAATCGATGTTCAATTCCACAGTTCATTTCATAAAAATGTAAAACGTCGAGTGAAAAGAGTTAACACCATGTCCCGTTCTGCCCACATACAATGCACCAGCCAGCACCATATCAAAGCAAACGCACCCTGTGCGCTACGCTCACTCATATATTCAGGCAGCCAAAAAAAATCAGACAACAGATTAATCAAAGTTAATCAAAAACAATTTCACAGCGCAGTTTATCCGCCCGCATACAAGGTTTTTAACAAGATTCACCGTTTAACTCTTAAAATTTACCACAGAAAATATAAAATAATAAAAATGGAAACTTATAATCTAAAAGACTTTTTAGTTAAGTCGATTTGGATAGTATTATAGAAGCGTTAAAGCAGACATTTTGTGTGTGTGTGGATAAGATACTTTATCCAAAAGATATAATACTTATCTTTTATTTTCTTGTGGGTGCATTGCGGCAATAACCAGCATCTTTTTTTTTTTTCATTTTCGAAAACCAAAAAAGTCATTAAAAATTTACTTAAATGGTTAAAGTTATAGCTTTGAGTATTCAATTTCGACATTGAAAGACAATGCCAAAGGGCGGGAAATTTGAATTAATCGCCAAAAATTAGATTTCTCTGTGTTGTAATGTTTTATTTTTATTTTTTAAATATGAGTTTTTGGAGCCCCCATGTTGTTAGAAACAAACAGGAAGTTATATTGTGAATTGTAATGCAGTAACATTTAGTCTTTGGAAAGAGTTTAAGAATTCGACTTTATCTGATTTCTAATTTCCGAAACTCGGAAACACTACAAAAAAAAAATTCTTCTTAATAATGGCGTTGAATTGAATTTAAGGAAATTCCAGATTTAGTGAAGGTAATATGTCAAATCTTTTTTTTTAATTTGATGATCGATGCAAAATTCTTTACTTCGGCTTGACCATATTCCATACACACTAAATAGGGGAAATGGAACAAAATGACGGCTCATAACCAGCGGCCAAGAAAGACGTTTTCAACGATATCTCGTTTGTTAAATAAAAATGAGTAACTTAGAAGCTATGAAGGAACAAATGAACAAAAATATGAACAAGAACATACTACATACCAGTCAAACACAAAACCCTTATTTTGGTCCAGCCGTAGAAGGGTAAAAAGACTGTAACCGTAAAAAAGAATACCTGTTAACAGTGGCGTATGCAGAAAAAAATTTGGGGGGGGGGGGCTGAAAAATTTTTCAAACATTTTTGATAAGGTAAATGTAAATTAATTACACGTATAAAATACGTTCAGGAACTCTATGAGTTTCAATATTAAAGACAGAAAGGTACACTTTTTATTCTTTAGGAAAAATATTCAAAAAGTATTTTATTAAACTATCTCCAAATACAACAAGGAATAAAGTAAAAAATCTTTTAGGAACAGTTAAAGATAAAACAGAAACCATTGAAAAATCAGGGATATATTCGGTTATTTGTCAAAATTGTGATGAGGTATACATTGGTCAGACAAGAAGATCAGTGAAGAGAAGATGGTCAGAACACTACAAATCAATTTTTTATGACAAAAAATAAACGAGTCCACTCCTGCCGACCATATGATCAATAACAACCATGTTTTAGCTTTGTTTCGTTTGTTAAAACAAGTAAATAAACCTAAATTATTAGATGCATTTGAAGAAATTTACATAAATAAAACAAAAAATATGAACAAAAATAAAACATTTGAACGATCTTTGCTGCACAAATTTTTAGAACCACTTTCGGCCAAAGAAATATTTGAGACAAAATTCTAGATGCATTTATTCACTTTAACTTTATTATATATTTCGTTTATAACCTTTAAAAATTATTATTAAGAAAAATTTTTTTAAAAAATTTATGTTTAGATTTTATTGACAAAATTATTTAAATAACTTTTTAATTTGCTATACAATCTGAAGATGAGAATTGTTATTCTCGAAAACGTTAATTGTTGAAAATAAAACTTTGTATGAGTATAAGAAGTGTACCTTTCTGTCTTTAAGGTAAATGTAATACAAATTTGTGTCCTTTTTTTATTCATCTTTGATCGAGAGAAAAGCCCTGTGCTGCGGTACTGAAAGTCGTACAGTAGCATTTTACTGCTCCCGACAACTTCGTACTACTGTCTCCTTTCACATTCAAAGTAGCTATTTTTCCAAGTTCTTGTATCCCAAACATTTTACACAAACAGCAAGGTGTTTAGTAACCTTTAAAAAAAAAACACTTTTTCGTTCGAACTTTTTCATGTGCTGAATTCAAAACTGTTTACAGATTAATTCCTATCACGTCTAGTTTTTGAGCTATACTCATCACTTTTTTCGGTATAAATGCCCATATTTCCGCAATTCGACCGAAAGTGAAATGGCATCACTTTTCAATTTCACGTGAAATTGATCTTCGATCGATTTCGAAAACTTCGAAAAAACTTCAAACTGTCAAAACTGAAGGATCATCTATTTTTATTTTGTTTCTTTATTGGAAAAAAGCAGAATTTAAAAGAAAAAATAAGAAGTCACATTTTGCGAGACATATGAAATATGCAAGTGAAATGCAGAACATGGGCGATATTATTGCAAATTTTCAAAGAAAAATGAATTAGATAAAGTGTAAAGCGAATGAGGTTGCAAACAGAGAGGCATGATATTTCATGCCTCATGTGTTTTATGTATTTTGTATTAAATTAACAACAAAAAACATTACAAAACTATAAAAATATAAGTTTTGATAATATTTTGTCCAAAATTGGAGATTCATTGAAAAAGATACCAAGTTCACGAGCAGAAACAAAGCGAATTGAATTCGATCAGAAAATCGAAATGAGCGAAAAAATGTAGAACACCTAATTTCACTATCGGCAACAAAAGTGAATGCTCAAAAAGTGAAATGCAGAACGTAAAAGTCTCAAAAACTAATTTTCAATGAAATTCTTTTGATGTTCAATCCGAAATATATATTTTTTAATAATATGTTCCTTTTTTAATACAAATCAGAAGCACAAACTGGAATTTGCTTAAATAAACCATTAATTATGTTGATCACTAAGATATTGAGATATAAAAAATTTGTATTTCCAATATCTTTGAGAAAAATATTATTTTTGAAAAAAAGTAATATACTCAAGACAATAAAATACGACGTGATTGCATAAGAAGCTTTCCAAAGTTTAACGGTGATGTTATTTGACGTCAAAACAACAAACAAATTATTTGAAGAATTCTGAATTGGACTAAAATCCTGAAAATCCCAAACCTCAACGTCAACTAAGGCACTTACTCAAACAAACACAAACTACCATTTTAGAATTTGGAGGGAGCTCGATCATTTGAGCTGCCTCTAAATCTCTACGATTTACGAAGAAGTTTCAGTTAATTATGTAGATTATGATGAAATCAGCTAAATAGTAACATGATTTTGGAGGCTTGGGGGGGCTTGAGCCCCCTGAGCCCCCCGCCACTGCCTGTTAAGCTGAGTCTATGTTGACAATAGAGGTAAATACAGACAGATTTGCGTCACCCATTTTATTCGAAAGTCATATTTTTGGTCTCAAAATTGTCTACTCAAAAAGCCTTGCCCTTTAATCCAGCTCATATGAATGAATAATTAAGTCTCCATTTTTAATTGTATTTAAAATTTAAATACATGCCTTTGAATAGACAAGACTTTGTCGCTATCCCTGTCCGAATGAAATCCACTTTAAAATGCTAGGAAAAATCTTTTTTTTTTATTGTTTGCATGTCAACATCACATTTATCACGAAAATAAAACTTGTTTACAGCTTGAAGTAAACTGATTTACTAAGGCCGCAGTAAAAATGTTGTCATTTACGCACTTTATCATTTTGACCTCTTTAAAAAGTCTTTTTATACAATTAAAATTCACCTTCCTTTATTTTTTTTAATTAACAGTTAAACATTGATTAATCTAGTACTTTTCATATTAAATGTGCAAAGTCTCCACTTGGGCGCCATTTAACTTTTTGCGGTGAGATTTAATTCAATAAAAAAAAAAAATGGTTCAGATAAAATAAAGTAGGTACTCCTTCCGTTTGAGCATCAAATAAGACGTCCAGATCGTGACTGGTCTATTCCCAAGGCAGATGAAAAGTTTTGCGTACTACCGCAAATAATGAATTTTTATTCGTAGTCTGGAATTTGTGATTGATTCCGATTCTTTGGGCAATCACTATACTCAGCTGGATCATGAGGGAGACTTCATCGCATGTCAATGGGCGAAGTCTACGTCATCGTTGAAAGTTTCAAGTGAAATGCGAATTTAATTGTTGCCCCTTGCAGGCGCACTCAAACTTCGTTAAACAAAAAAAAAAAAAAATCAACTTGCACAAAAGGAATCCAAAACTTATTCACGTTCCAGACAGATCAATTATATTATTATAGAGTTGGTGCTTTTTGTATATAGTTCCACCTTAAGAGTGCCACTGCTTGAGTTTGGCCACCGCAGCCGGTATGCGGTGTTCATGTAGCTCTTGCCGGATTAATTGTTTTATTTGCGTTCTGCGATTTCCACTGATGATGGCAAATAATAATAAAAAACCTACTTTACCTACCCTTGGGGTAGGATTGTGAAAGGTGCATGAAATCGAAATGGGTTTTAATAGAGGGGGCGGTCGGCGATGGTGCTGGAGCCAATATAACTGTAGTTAACTTTAATCGAATTAAAGTGAAATTGCAGCCAAATGATTTATGTTAATTGAACTTTCGCATTCATGATTTTTGTTGTTTTTATTCTGAGAATCTGAAAAAATAATCAAGCAATTGAAAACATATTAATTAAGATTTTTGTTTATTACAGACACACACCAACAACAGCAGAGTGATGAATTGAATCTGGTCAATTTTGTGGGTTGCTGAATGTGTCATCCAAATGAAATAAAAATTAAAAAAAAATTAAATTAAATAATAAAATAAAATACAATAAAATCAAGGGGCACGGTAGTGCCCAGCCAAGTTCTCTAGCAACTTTGGCACTTACTTATTTACAGGAAACAACTCAGGCCATTTTCGACCCCCCTCTAACTTCCACACCAAAGATGCTAGAAATTTCAAACTCGCTACATTTATTGAGCTTGTCAAAACTCACAAAATTTCAGCCTTTTACGATGAGTAGTTTCTGAGATATAGGGCTTCAAAAATCGCAAAAACCGTAACTGACTGACTGACTGACTGACTCACTCACTCACTCACGGACAGATCATCAAAATTATGGAGAACTTCCCGTTAACGTAGAAACTTGAAATTTTACACGGTGATAGGGCTTGTGGTGTATACAAAGGGAAAAATCGAAAATTTGAGATTTTCAATTCAGGGGGCGTGGCATCCGCCCATTTCCGCTGAATTTTCATCAAATATTATAGAGCACTTCTGATTATCGTAGAATCTTGAAATTTGGTAGAATGGTAGAGATGGTAGTTTATACAAAGGAAAAAATTTAAAGTTTGAGAATTTCAGCCAGGGTGCGTGGCAACCGCCCATTTTCACTGAATTTTCATCAAATATAGAGATTTTCAATTCTACAGCCATACCTTGCAAAAAGTAGTGAAATCACAACAAAAACATTACTGTTAAAAAAGGAGCCAAGTTCTTCTATGTTGAAATTATGCTGGCACAAAAAGTACTGAGATGTAAAAGTGTACCAAGTTCTAAAGTTTGGGTTCAAATTCGTATCAATAAAATTTTGATTGTTTACTTGGCAATTTTTGAAATAACTTTAAAAATCGGTAATTAAGAGAAAAATTGTGAAGAGAACAATCAAAATTTTATTGATACGAATTTGAACCCAAACTTTAGAACTTGGTACACTTTTACATCTCAGTACTTTTTGTGCCACCATAATTTCATAGGAGAACTTGGCTCCTTTTTTAACAGTAATGTTTTTGTTGTGATATAATATAACATAAAAAAAATTAAATTAAACAAAATAAAACAAACAAATTAAATGAAATGAATTGAAATGAATTGAAATGGTTTGAAATTAATTGAAATGAATTGAAATGGTTTGAAATGGTTTGAAATGAATTGAAATGAATTGAAATGAATTGAAATGAATTGAAATGAATTGAAATGAATTGCAATGAATTGAAATGGATTGAAATAAAATTAATTGAAATTAATTGAAACAAATTGAAATTAATTAAAATAAATTGAAATGAATTGAAATGAATTGAAATGAATTGAAATGAATTGAAATGAATTGAAATGAATTGAAAAGAATTGAAATGAATTGAAATGAATTGAAATGAATTGAAATGAATTGAAAAGAATTGCAATGAATTGAAATGGATTGAAATAAAATTAATTGAAATTAATTGAAACAAATTGAAATTAATTAAAATAAATTGAAATGAATTGGAATGAAATAAAATAAGTTAATTTAGATAAAATTAAACAATATTACTCAAATTTTTAAAAGAATTAGGTATGCCATTTGTAGTCTATAAAGACCAATTAAAAAAAATATATATGAAAAAGATTCAATCACCAACTTTTTTTTACTCTTTTCATATCTTTATCACGAGTGTTTTCATAATATTTTCATACTCCTCTGCCATTAATATAAATATCCACTAACGTTCATCTAAACTGTATTATTTTCTTCTTTCCAATTCCATTTGGCACAATAATCACTGGTACATGAATATTATGTATTAATTTTATTTTTTCCTGATAGAGAACTCACTTGTTTCCTTCAGGCTAAAATATCTGAACATCCCGCAAAAAAACTGTAATATATGCCTGAAGGCATTCTCTGTTCGTCAAACCATAAGGCACACAAAATATACTCACTTGTCGTTCATCATATAAACGGAAAAGATGAACATACAACAAAAAATAAAATCCTACATCCAACGAAATGTGAACCCTTATTTATCCTGCAGAGTAACGGGTGTATATATATTTTATACGTCCCCTCTACCATCCTCTATTTTCGTCCAACAAGGACTTACTTTGGTGGGTGCAAAACATTATTTTGCCTACCTTTTTTTTTGGTATAGAATCATCTCTACTAGCGGTCGACAGGGAACTATTTCTAATTAAATTTGTATTAAGCGCACAGATGTCGCTCACTCATCCCTCAGGCAAGTCAGCCGGGCAGAATCATCCACTCTCTTCCTCATCGTCATCATTCCTGTATACATCGTTGTTGTAACTCAAAAATAAAATTAAAAAACAAAAAAAAAAAAAATGCAGGGAAGTCCCAGTTTTTTTTATTACGATACGACACAAAACAAAACAACATCCTGGCAGAGAACAAAATTTAGAACGAACGACCTAACCCCTCTAACTCTAACTCAACCACTAATTTTATTTTTTTTCCCACTGAACTCATGCAATGCATAATGTGGTGTTTTTTTTTCGAATAAAACGCCTCCCATTCCGCCCACTAAACAACATACACAGCGCAAAGATGAATGTTTAAATGAATAGGAAAACATCGGCAGTAATAAAAAGGACGAAAGGAATTTTTTTACTTTCTACTCAACAAAAACAACAACAACAACTGCGCGGAGTTCTTTACTGAACTGTTGGGGTATTTTTTTTTATTGGTGAATAATTAATGCCAATTACTGAGAGCGCACTGTGCTAGGACACAATGTACAAGACTAAGCTACCACAAGATATGGCTCAACGTGTGGGTAAGGACAAATTTTAATTACTCTCTCAGATTCCAGGAAAAATTAGGGTGACCAGCTTTGAAAGAATTTTTCAACTCCCACTCCATTAACCTGAAAGTATAATGTTTTTACATGGAATTGGAAAAAAAAAACTTAAAGCTGGTCACACTAATTTTAAGGAAACATGACATTGAACGAAAATAAGAGTCATAGGAAAAATAAGTGTGACCATCTTCGTAAGAATTTTTCAACTCCCACTCCATTAACTTCAAAGTACAAGTTTTTTACATGGAATTGAAATAAATTAATTATAGGCTGGTCACACTAATTTTAAGAAAACATGACATTGAACAAAAACAAGAGTCCTAGCACCCACTTCAAAAAAGCATGGACATGGGATTTTAATTTACAAACATTTTCAAGACAATAAATCGCCAACGTATCCCCCCTCTCTTTCAAAAATGTCCGTCGTGTATATAACCAAAAATGTTCCCAGCATCCAAGGATTTTAGTCCTGTGCAACTGTTGTATATTACAATAAAGCTAGCAACAGCAACAGCAGCAGTTCGTTTGTCCATCCGCCTGTCACATGTTCTGACATCTGAAATTGGGAATCGGACAAAATTAAAAACTTTTCGCCTTTCGTATAAATTCCACAATTCCCTGGTCCTGGGTGCTAAAACCTGCATGGTGGAGACTTGACGGAAGGACGAACGACGACGACGACGAATGCTCCGCTCTGATGGTGATTGTGGAGTGTGTTGGTTACAACGTGTATACTGTACATATCGCTCCCCCTTTTACTCTGTCGACTATTTTACTGCTCTGATGCTGATGTTCTTCGTCCTTGGGAGGGAGCCATTTTTTTTTTTTTTTTTTTTGAAACATTGTTTAGCTGTCAACTAGGAATGTTTTGTTGCTCCCCGGCCCTGGTTAGCCCCGTTAACTCATGCTGCTGCTCCGTTTAGCAGTTGTATCAACACCGGATGCTGATGAAAAATAATCTCCTGTGCCATTCGCACAAGCTGAATGATTTGTTCCTTCCGTCGTGCGTTTGTTGTTGTTATATTCGTCGTTGTCGTCATTCTCATCATCGTCGTCCTATGTGATGAGTTGTCGTATTCTGAAGCGTCATCCCTCTCGTTTGCTTGCTTGGAAAATCAACCAGGATCATCATGTTGATTGGTATGCACATTTCCAGCGTTCTCTGACGGATTGATTGAATTCTTTTAGTGAAAGGACTCTTTGTGTTCTTTTTGTCTCCGATTGACAGGTAGTCCTTGTTTTAAAATGAAATCCCAACAATTTCACTGATGAATGTTGAATGGTTAAATATTGAGAATGTCATCTACCCCCCTCCTACCCTCCCTTTTACAATATAACATAGAATCCTGACTGCAGCAGCTAGTCAATCTATCTAAATGAAATGACGCTGTTAATTATTTTTCTAGTTGGATTGGATTGGAAAAAAATAACGGGAGTATTGGAAATTAAATTTTCGTGTAGAACTTTTGTAGAAAAATATATACAAAATTGCATTTGTGAAGTGCATCAGAACTTTGTATTCGTATATATGCATGGGTGAGCTGATGGATGAACCATATGTGGGTAGACCACAGTTAAATTAGAAAAAAAAAATACAGATTCTTTTAGATAGCGGCAACATAAGGCAATTTTTTTATCTCCAGTATAAAAATTGTCTAGCTTCACAAAAAAATACAATTTCATTTGTTTTTCTTATCCTTTTCAATTTAGCGGACATGTTTTTTTTTGATTAAAATATTTGTTTACATGTCAAACTCTGATGAAATCTGATAGAAACTTACTGCACCCATTCGAGTTTCTAGCTGAATTATTCTTTTTAATCAGAATTTTTAATGAAGTTTTGGATTTATTTGAAGGATATGAAAAAACAGGATAAGAAAAACAAAAATATAATATATAAAATGCAGGACTTTTGGTATTAAAAATCAATATTTTATAAAATAACGTGTACATGTAGGTAATATTAAGTAAACACCAAAGAAATAATTTTTTCTATAAAATGCTGAATTAAGGTAAATAAAATGCACGACTGGGGTCGCACGTACTTGCTCTTGCAGTTCAAAGCACTTTTATGTTAGTCTACTTGTAGATTTTAAAAGCTGGATCTAAATTTAAAAAAAAAATTGATATTGGGGAAGAGCCGACATTTAGGGCAAAATTTTGTAAAATGAAAAAAAAAATTTTTTTGTTATTTGACTTTTTTGAGAAAAATAAAAATGCAGTTTTATTGCCACTGCTTTAAATATTACGTATACAAAGTTAAATCAAAATCGTTAGAGCCGTTTTCGAGAAATTCGTAATATCGTATTTTTTTTGTATGGGAGGTATACGTTCTAAACGAGATATAAAAAAACAAAAAAAAACAAACTTTCAGAATTCCATAAAAATCATCTATACCAAATTTGAAGAAAATCCATTAACCCTTTTAGGCTGTGGAAATGTGTACAGATGGACGCACAGACACACAGACGCTTTTTCGGAATTCTCTATCATCGTAATGTTGGTTTTGATTAAAACCTCAATTTTTTTTTCGACACGAAACCAATACTTGCCCTATAGAGCAAGTAAAAAGATTTATAAGATAGGTACAGGTTTACCAATAAAGCGATAACTTAACAAAAGCTTGATAGAATTAAGAGTTCGAAGATCCGAGGAAGATTACCTACATGTCAAAAATACCATCTCTCAAAAAATAGAACATGAAGAACTCTGTTGATATACTAATACTTTTATATTAGATATAGTTTTGGTCTCATGAACATCATAAAAGTTTTTGAAATCGAATTTAGAACGCTAAATTTTAAAACATGTAAAATAATGCTATCTTTGTTGATCTTAGCTCTTAAAGACATATTTTGAAAGACAAAATAGTTTATAACGGCCTTGAAGCCAATAAAATTTAAAAATAAGTAATTTGAGACTCAAATAAAATCATCAATTTCATCAAAAAGAAAACTTTTTTCAATATACTGTTTTTAGTACAACTTCAAACCCGTTAGTTCCAATTTTTTCCGTTCAACACTTTTCGATTTTTGAACCTTTCCTTTAAATATATTACGAACATTATTTAATCAACATTTCAGTACATTGCACATAGAGGTATTTGCCAGTTTCACGCGGACAAAATTATTTTTTCGGTTTTTCTTCATCGACAAGATAATTAATACTGGAATTAATTAATACTGGAATTAATTGGTCACACAAAAAGTCTCAGGAATGGACGCAAATGGTTTGTTAAAATGCCCATAAATATAGTTTTATTAATGGTATCGCCAAGATAAAGGCCTTAAAATTTAGAAAAAATTATAAGCAATCAGGTTTTGTAATTCAAAAAGTTGAATCTTAAAAAAAACTTGAAATATGGATGCATGAAAAAAAGTAAGCATTTTTAAAACCTAAAAGTTCCAATTTTTTTTACAGATTCAATAAGGTATGAGTTTAACCTTTAGCAAACATTTAATTTTATCACAAAATATTTTGAAATAGTAGGTATAACTTATCTCTTTACCATCACATAAAGTAAATTATTTTTTACGTTTAATTTATATTTAGATTCAACATATCACTTTTTTATCTAGGTATAAAGTAATATAACATTTAGATACATACATCTAATAGAAAGTTTCGTATATCAATATTCCATAACAATTTTTTTCTATAGCCACTTAAAAAAAAAATTGTACCTACTTACTTAAGCACTGTCGCTAAATTCTAATAAAATTTAATTTTATCTTTTGGCTGAAACTCTGAACTCTAGAGCGCTGCTGTTAGTCACCTGGAGTGGTAATCAATTTTAAAACTATAAGACAATGCTGAGTAAGTTATCTAAATTTAGTAGGGTATTGAATTTTTACGTTTTGATCAGTTTAAAATTTCGTGTTTTGTCCGCCTTAATTGACTAAATACCCTTATGAGCATTAATTCAGACACATTAAGTAAGAAAGTTAGACAATTTTTATACAGAAGCATTATTTAAAGTGTATTTCTCATCTTCCAAAAAGAATTTTAAAAGCTCATCCTCCTCGTCCTCCACGGAAGCCAGAAATTAAAATAAAAAGAGGCTGTCTGTAAACCCGGTTTACGGACGATGATTTTACTTGATAACGTAGTCAGAAAACAGGTTGTGAGCTTTTGTTTAAAATGAGTCAATTGAAGAGTTTACTTTTTGAAAGCCAAGTATTTCTTCTTTTATTTTTAAATTTTTATAATGCGCAAAGAGTATAAAAATTATTTATTATTGAAAACAATCATTTTCATCAAAAAAAAGCAAAGAAAACATGAATTTTTATCTTCTCACGTCATTAATTCCATTTTTTTCTCTAACAACCTATAAAAAATCTTATACCATCTGAAAGCTTATTGTCTTAGCTCAAAATAAATATATATACAGGGTGTCCCAAAAGTAATGGATCAAACGAAATATGGTGATAGGCCTCCTTAAGGGCTCTCAGAATTTGGTAACTTGTTCATCCCAAATCCTTACGGTTTTCGATTTAATGCAATTCTTGTGAAATTTCGAAAAATCCCTACTTGGCAACAGTATTTTGATTCCTGCGACCATTATTGATTTTTGTTTTCTAAAATTCTTTTACAAAAACATTGCCAAATAATAAGGAACAATTAATTAATCAAAATATTTTTTATTCCATACGCCATTTCGCTGCAAATTAACTAACAGTTTCAAGTTTGATAAAAAATCAATTTTTAACTTTTAATTGAGAGCAACACGGCGACAAAAATTTCTACGGTGTGAGAATGGTTTATTATTTTAAAAAGTTGCCCTGCTATTGTAGTTTTCAAAAATGTATAAAAGTTTCCAAAGTTGCAGTTAGATCAGAAAATATTACAAATTTGAATTCAACAAAACAGGGTTTTTCAGAACAAAAAACAACCAAAAATAAACACATTTCTCGAACTGTTATTTGTTTATTTTTCTTTGAACAAAAGCGTCTATTTTTGTTTGTATTTTTGCTGTGAAAAACCCTGTTTTGTTGAATTCAAATTGTAATATTTTCTGATCTAACTGCAACTTTGAAAACTTTTATACATTTTTGAAAACTACAATAGCAGGGCAACTTTTTAAAATAATAAACCATTCTCACACCGTAGAAATTTTTGTCGCCGTGTTGCTCTCAAATAAAAGTTAAAAATTGATTTTTTATCAAACTTGAAACTGTTAGTTAATTTGCAGCGAAATGGCGTATGGAATAAAAAATATTTTGATTAATTAATTGTTCCTTATTATTTGGCAATGTTTTTGTAAAAGAATTTTAGAAAACAAAAATCAATAATGGTCGCAGGAATCAAAATACTGTTGCCAAGTAGGGATTTTTCGAAATTTCACAAGAATTGCATTAAATCGAAAACCGTAAGGATTTGGGATGAACAAGTTACCAAATTCTGAGAGCCCTTAAGGAGGCCTATCACCATATTTCGTTTGATCCATTACTTATGGGACACCCTGTATAAGGTCTATGAGACATCTACAAAAAGAGTTAGAATTTTTTGAACTCCATGTATTTTCATCAAAAAAAGCATGAAAAACATTTATTTTTATGTTCTCATGCTATATTTCGTCATGCTTATTGTTTCACCTTTCACATGACGGTTCAATCTTATTTCCAAGTTGCCTACAAGAAAAGTTAGAATTTTTTAAAATTCAACCATGATGTCGAATTTCCAGACTGAGATTACGGTACTTCCCACACTGGTGGCTGTTCTGGGGGCAACAGATCTCCACTGGTGTTTTGAGGTTTTCGCAAGTTTCTTGATTTAACATTGTGTAGCTTGTAGTTAGTCTTCCGTTATGTGTAATATACCAAATGAAAGGTAATTGTATCAGGATGCTCAATAAAGTTTAATCAAAATCAAAAGTTATAACCTGTTGAATTCCAACATTTTATTTTACCGTTATCTTAAAATAATGTTTTTAAAAATGATTGAAATCTCGCACGCATATAGTCCTGGCTATACTCTATCAACCCTCCATATACTTTATTTCTCTATCTGTTAAAGAAAAAAAGATAAAAATAAAAAACGATGAAAATCGGTTAAAAACGCTCAAAAACCTGTTTTTTAAGACTTATTTTTCCTGTTATTCAGTCAAAAATTATTTTAGAAGTCCAATTTTTGGCACATCTATGCGGATAGCCTAGGCCTACCTGTTCTACAAATTCAAGATTTTTGAACGCTCCAAAAAAAAGCTAAAAATAAAAACCTACCCAAAAATACCCCTAAGAAATAGGTGTTTTTCAAAAAATCATATTTTGAAATGCAGTGTATTTAAAAAAAATCCGTATTAAATTCCTATTTTTTTTTCCCCCATCTTTCATCTGACATCTTTAGAATTGTCAAAAAAAATTTCCCCTACCCAAAATCATTTTGAAATGCAGTGTATTTAAAAAAAATCCGTATTAAATTCCTATTTTTTTTCCCCCATCTTTCATCTGACATCTTTAGAATTGTCAAAAAAAATTTCCCCTACCCAAAATCATCATTTTGTCATAGCCCAAACACGTTTACAACGTTCAAACAAAACGTTATAGCTTAGTTTTAAAATTTTTTTGAATTTTTTCTCAAATGCAGTTATTCTTAAATTAATCTCATCTATCTATAGCAAAAAAAATCAATTCTCTACAACTTCGCATTTAGATTTTAGCCCAAATTTCATCTTTCCGTTTAACCTCTGTTTACCCTATTAAATGACGGAATTTTTAAAAATCCTTCATTTGGATTAAGCTTTAGGTTATTATCTTTCAAATAAGCTATAGAAGATTTTTTTATCTCTAATAGTTTATTTTTAATTCTGAATTTAAATTTTTTGCCGCACTGCGAAAGTGCGGAAGTGTAACGTTAGAAAATGGCGTCACTTTTTTGTGGTGGCTGCCATGGTTCATCGATTTATAAGACGTTATATCACGTCAAAAAATTTGAGCTAGTTGAAAGAAATCTCTTCTACTAATTATTAGGAATTCGTGAGATAAAGAGCTTCAAAACTTATAAAAACCGTGGTTAAACACTTCCCGATATCGTAAAAACTTGAAATGGAGAGATTTTCAATTCAGGGAGCGTATCTAGCAGTGCTGTACTTTGTAGGCATTTTCAATTCGTCTATACCTACTTTTTTTTAATGCTTGTAACCTCAGAACTGGACTGAGTGAGCCGATTTGAATGTTTTTTTTTTTTTTTCTTTTTTTATTTGAAAGCTAGTCCTTGCAATGTTTTATTTGGTGCAGTTTTTTTTTTTTTTTGATAAAAAGGATTAGGTATTTCAAAGAATTTTTTAGAGCACTGAAAAAAGTGTAACACTTTCGAAACGTCGAAAATCAAGCGTATATTTTCTATTACCATTAACTAGGTAGCTACTGCTTTTCAGAGTATGCTATTGCAAGAAATTTAACTTTATAGCTAGTTTTACAAGAATGAAAACCTTACTGAGGTACAAATGAGCTTCAAACAGATTATAACATTTTGAGCCTTAATGCACTTTCATTCCAATTCATAATGTTTCTTTTTTTTTTTTCAATTAAAACTCTAAATTTTTCTAAGGTTTCAAAAAATGCTAAATTGTTTTTAGAAATCATTTAAGATACTTGGAATCTATCAAACATTAATTTATCACAATGACCCGATTGACTGATCGCCAGCGTCATCATTCATCAGCCATTCCATCATCTTCATTATTCCACCCAAAGGCATTTACAATGATCTCAGTTTCTGTTTCTTTTTTTGTATTAAAGTTTATTAGAATCAAACGACCACTTGATCCCGCTTCCAAATACAAACAACAAACTCGCGCGATGGCAAAATGGCTTTTAATTTCATTTTAAATCCCCTTTGGCTGACTGCTGGCTGTTACGAGGCTCTGCCTCGTGAGTTACCTCCAATGATGCTCTCTAAAAACTCATTAAGCAACACAGAATCGACGTAAGTACTTGTTAGCCATTTTGCTGGCTTAATCCCCCGATTTTTCGAGCTGCCGCAATCAAATAAATCACGAGATAAGAAGCGCAGCGCGCACAACTCTTCCAAATGCGGCGGTGCGGACGATCAACACTGAATGCCTCTGAAATTGGAGGCAGTAGCTGACGATGGGGCACAGGAAGCTCCCTGCACACACAACCCACCATAATCTCAAAAACCCAAACACACAATGGAACTCAATTCGTGATTGACATGAACTCATGAAACCTTGGTGCTGCTACATCGCGCAGCGATCTTTGGGCTCAGAGGGCTTATATTTTTGTTTTTTTTTTTTTAACTTCATTGCGCACAGCGCCAGTTGATTTGCAACGTTACGTTGGACGTTGATGGAAAACCCCCTCTTTCCACCAAAACTCTTATACTACTAGTAGATATGCCCACATAATAACAAACGAACGACCTACGAGTCCAGATTTATCTGGGCATTTATTGTGATTGATGTGATGGATTCTCAACTTTATTTCATTATTCCTGCCTTCAATTATAGTTAATTATTATTTAAAGTTAATTATTGGTTCGGCATTGTTTAATCGCACTGGATATTATATGGGCAAGGGAGTTAAGGAGATGGAAAAAGAGCAGTATGGAGGCTTTGCAAGAAAGATGTACAACGATTTCCCATAAATTTTGGCTTAATCTCTGAAGCTGCAATAAGGTCTATCGACGATGCGATGAGATGAGCCAGCGATGGTTCATCGGAGGCTTTGAAAGATACATACCAGTCTTTAGATTCCATCCGCTAGTTAACCAAACGAAACTGTATGATGTAGCTACTGCTACTGTGATCGTTAGTAGTGATCTGTTCTGTTATAAATCGCGTTGATGGAACTTGAGTTAGAAGACTGGCAGATGGATTCCAAAAAAAATTTCATTTCATTTTGTTGGATAAATATTTGTGCAATCATTACTGCAAAAAAAGCGCTTAGCAGTTCATCCGACTCTTTCAAAAATCACTAACTAAAAACCAAAAAAAAAGTTACTAAAATGCAAAACGGAGCCCTGTGGCACACCAACATACCAATTGCACTGATTGATCTGAGCAAGTTGCAAAAATACCTTATTAATTAGATTGTTAGATGCAGAATAATTTATTAACTCTGATTTAACCCTTTCCACCTTAAACAAAGGGGTATATATATGTATATTATTATATAAACACCTTAGGTAGGGGGCCCTCACGAGTAAAAATGAAAATTGAATTTTTAAAGAAAAAAATTTAAAAAATCTTGACCGACGCACCACCGCCGGTAGGCGTAAAATTTCGGCACACCACCGCATCCCCGCTGCACCATTTAATTTTGAATGAAAAAATCGCTGCACCATGATACATAACTTTGGATCATTGAAAAATAAAATTCAAAAAAAAAAACGAGTATCCAGAGGACTTTCAATTAGAAGTATAGTGCTTTAACCACTCGGTCACCATGTCATGTTTGTACGAACTGGCAATTTGTTGCTTAAGTCAAAATAACTTTGAAGACGACTTAAACAATTGTATAAGTTAGAGAATAGAATTTTTGATCCTAGTACAGACGTGGTGCGGCGGTGTTGCACAGAATTTTGCATTCAAAATGAAATGGTGCGGAGGTGGTGCAGCGATTTTTTTTCATATTTTTTCATTTTTCAAAATGAAATGGTGCGGACGTAATGTGGTGCAGCGGTGGTGCGGCGCAATAGAAATTTCTGATAATGGTGCGGACGTGGTGCAGCGGTGGTGCGGTGGGATTCCATTTTTACTCGGGCTATTCCCAATAAGGAACACTTGTCAGAAAACACAGAAACGAACAATTAATGGGACTTTTTTTGATTTGCATATATAGACCATGTCTGCAAGAACACATAGAATTTATGCCGGGACTTGGAGTTGATTGAAGTTTGTCGAGATCATAAGTAGTACCAAATTATAAAAAAGTGTGTTTAATGTTCTTTTCTAACGATTTTTTCCACGATATTTAAAAGCCTTTTTCATGAGTTTTAAAAGCCTTGCATGTTCCTAATAAGGCCCAACTAAATAAGGGATGGGCCTTTTTGGGCACACGCAAATTTTGTTTTTAGTTTAGGTATTGTATTTATTATTTATTTTTAATGTGTTCTTCTTAAGAAAACTGAGTGGGCCAATAAAATCATAAACTTTTTAGTTTACTCGGTTATTTTCAAAAATTTGGCAGATATTAAGTAAAATCTGTTTGGTGGCTGGTGGGCCTTATTTGGCGTTCCTACCTTATACAAACAACATTAGCTGCAGGAGAAAAGGTGACACCATTTTGTAATCCTGTTTCGGTTCTTTTTCAGATGGAACTATTTGACCATCAGAATTTTCCTCCGCCGCCGGTGGGCTAGGGTTAGGATACAATTGATTCCATTCCTTAGTGTAAGTGATTCCATTAGGATCAACGCACTGATAAGTCATTTCACAACAGTCAGGATACGATTTCATAGAACTTTTGTCTTCGATCAATGTGCAATTTGGAAGCGAAATGCGTCCGCATCTGCGTACGAAACAACGAAGGTGTTTAGTTCAATTGCTTTGACACAATTTATTCTTACCCGTCAACCACAATTGATCCATCATCACGACAGTTGGTATTTTGACATACCATTGGCACCTGACTGTTACCCTTTGGCAAAATACGTCCATTAAAGAAACAAATTCCAGGAGTTCCTTAATAAATTTTTTTGTTTGAATCGGACAATGTTGCTGAATATTTGACTTACTGAAACTAGCTGGAATAATGTAGGAATACCCATTGCATCCAACGAAAAATGCAAGTAAAATCAATGCTTTCATTTTTTTTATTTTTTAAAGTCTTCTATACTTTGTTTTAAATTTAAAGTAAACAAACGACTGTTAATCTTGTAAATAATCCTTCGTCTTTTATACGTAGCTTATAGCCGGATTACCTTGTTTTTCATTTCTTTTTTTTGTCACAACATAAAAGTGTATTATCAAAAAAATTCCATTAGTACATCGATAATCTTGAAAAAAAAGAGAATTAATCTACTAAATTGCGTCAGATAGACACTAATTGTTCGAATCTTTTTTTTTATTTTTATAGCTAGGTCATGGGGTTGATTTAATGAAGAAAAAATAAAATCAGCTATATAAGTAAGAATAATTGCTTATGGATTGTTTTGTATTTTTGATAAGTATTTTGTGATATTGATTTTTTGGTGACTAATTTTTTTAAACTTTTACTTTTCTTTCTTATTGTCATGAATGGATTAACTTAAGTAAATTTTGTTTTAATGATCAATCTAAGAGATAATTGATTTTTATGTGAAAAGTGACTCAATTTGAATTAAATTTCCAAATATGGATGGGGTGGGGGGGTCGCACGAACTTGCTCTTAGAGTTAAAGTTGCTTAAATTTTTAAGACTTTTTATATAGAAATTTGGAAAAAATAAAATAAAATTCTTTTAAAAAAAAAATTAAATAAAATCTGAAATTTAATTGCCCTCCAAAACAAGTATGCAGTCTTGATTGATATATTAACATGCATTTAAAAAAAAAAAAATTCAAAATCGTTAGAGCCGTTTTTTAAAAAAACTAATTTCTTATAAATAATTTTTTGGAAATAAAGTTTTAAAATAAAATTGGTATGCCATTTTGTAGAAATCACTAATCAACATCAAAAAACAAAATTTCAAAAAAATTCAATGTCCCGTTTTCGAAAATTTGATTTTTCAAAAAAAAAATTTCAAAATTTTTTTAAAAATCCAAAAATTATTTTTTTGGAAATTTTATTTTTGGTTTTTATTTTAATTATATAAATGCTTTTTCACAAAAAGTTTCGTTGAAATCGAATAAGCAGTTTCGGAGATAATCGGATTTGAAAAAAACCGTTCTATGGCAGGTACCGTTAATAATGATTTTCAAAAAAAAAATTTTTCATTGAAAGATAGACCTTTGCTTAAAACTAACATTTGAATTTTTTAAACAAAATTATTGGAGCCGTTTTCGATATATTTCAATTTTACCTAAATCGGTATATGACAAGTACCGTTATTTTTGGTCCAAAAAAATTAATTCCAAAAACCCCTCTGGAGAGTCGTCAAATAACGCTACATACAAAGTTTGACATTAATCGGTCCATTCGTTTAGGCTGTAGCTCCTTATACAGACAGACAGACAGACTGACAGACAGACGCACAGTGGGGAACCTTGTATGGGAGAGTGGAAAAAACTCCGTAAAATCTAAACTACTGGACCGTTTTTGATGAAATTTTCAGGAATGATAGGAAATAAGAAGATACATCAACACCAGTAATTTCCGCCCACTGCCCCGCCCACTAAAGTGAAAAATGGCTATTTAAGTTGAAAAAAGTCGAAAACTAGTACTTTTGTATGAGATTTAACGAAGACAACGTGACTTGCATTAACTAAAATATACTTTTCTGAAGGTTTTCGATGTTTTGAACTCGAATCCGAAGTCATAAAAAATTAATCAGCTCCTGTTTTTGAAATATTAACGTTAGAAAATGCAATGACTATTTCGGACCTTATTCCTTTATATAAGTAAAATTGTCTGAACATATTTACATTTTATATAATAACTGATTTCCTTCTTTCAAGACCTGTTTAAATCTTTTCGATATCTTTTTTACTGCCTGAGATATCTTGAGTTGTTTGGCATGGTATATCTACCATATAAATTATACCGTCTCCTTTATGATATATGAAGCCGAACCCACTTACTACATTTTAAGATATCTCGGGAAATAAAAAAGGTCTGGAATAGATTTAAACAGGTCTTGAAAGAAGGAAAATAGTTCTAATAGAAACCGTTATTCACGTTGTATGGGGAACTGGAAAAAACTCAATTAAACCTTAACCACTGAACCGATTTAAATGAAATTTTCAGGCGAGATTATTAAAAGCAAGGGGAACCAACTCCAGTAATTAGGTTTGAACATTAATTATGTTTTTTTTTTTTTATAAATCCAACTTTAAAAAAAGGTAAACACAATAGTGTTGAAAATTATTCAAATTTATTTTGAAATTTATTTGTTAATTTGTTGCTTGTTGGAATATCTGAAAAAAAAAAAAAATAAAAGTTATTCTCTTTTTTATTGAATTGAAATCTTTAAGTATAACTTATTGAATATTTGTGGCCCTCAAAAGAGCCTTTTGGAATATATCAAAGTTTTTGTACTGACTGGAAAAAGTCGTCATTACATCAACAAGTCTTTAGCTTCATCGCTCATCAAAAAGTTTTTGGATTTTGGTTTGGGGCGTAAATAGGATATCAAAGGATCAGATGAAATCAAAAACATGTGCATGACATCTTCATTTGTAGCAATTCGCGATGTTTGAGATATACACTGAAAATAATAAATTTCGTAAAATTACGAAAATCGTTTCATACACTACATTTTCGTTGGCCCAACGAAACTTTCGTTGGCTCAAAGAAAATATGTAATTTTTTATAATATGAAAACCTTCATCAATTAATGAAAACGTTTCATACACTTTTTCTCCCTTTTTAGTGCCAAAAAATCTAATTCAATGAAAAGATTCATCAATTAACGAAAAATTTCATACTCATTTTAAAGAATAAAAATAAGAATTTTTTCCTTACTTTATTAAAGTTTTAATTAAGTAACGAAAAAATTCATTAACTTATGAAATTCAACATTAACTAACGAAAATCTTCATAAGCTTATGAAAATTCTTCATATACTAATGAAATATTACATTGGCTTATGATAAAATACATCAGTTAACGAAAAAAATCGTGGCCTTACAAAAAAAAAACGTAGACTTGGGTGCATTTCTGTTTTAATGATTAAAAATTTAATCTTGCTTTATATAATTCACATTAGGTTTTTGTTTAAAAATCTATGTAAGTTGAGCTGAATATAAAAAATATTTGCGTATTGACAAGGTGTCTCACAATAAGTCGGACATCAGTTGACTTAAGTGAGCTCCACCGGGTCGAAACGCCAATTTTTGGTTTGGACTATATTAAAATAATAATAAAAAAATACAATTAATACAACGAAAAGTTTCGTTAGCTAACAAATATTTTTTCGTAATTTAATAAAAATGTTTATTAAATTTACGAAAAAATTCGTTAGCTAACGAAAGTTCTTTCATAAATTAATCAAAAAATACATTGACTAACGAAAAATATCACCGTGGTTAATGAAATTTTACGTTAATCGATGAAAAATTTCGTAAAGTGATGTAAAAATTCATTAACTCTCGATCAAAAATTTTTATGAAAAATTTCATTAAAATACTACAGTTTTCGTTGATTGATGAAGCCAGTTAAATTTTTCATCGGCTGAAAATTAATTAAATTTTCGTTGGCTCAACGAATTTTTTCGTTGTATTTACGTAAGGATTTGGTTCAGTGTAATAAAGAGAAAATTATATGAAAAATTAGACTGAATTGTACTCAGAAATGAGTATAATTTACTAACCCCTCTCTTTCTCATAAAGTTTCAGAAAATAAGATTTTCTTGCAAGCTTAATTATTGTTTACGACTTAGGAAGAAATTTAAGAAACAATTTGTAGGTTTTAATTTTAGTCATATCTTTATTTTAGTTTTTTTTGCTCTGAGGGCCATTTGCTGAAACGAAACTTAAATAATTTAAGTTGCACATAAGCCTCTATTCTCTACTTTTTCCTCTGCGTAAACTGCCACATAAGAGTTTATTTAGAACATAAATGCTTAAGTTTCAGCAAACGGCTGTGAATCTAATATTCGTAAACCCCAGAAAATTTTAAATAAATTCCACAAAACGTTGAAAACCGTCCATTTTTTATGTATTTTTCGATATTTTTTTTTTTTAATATGTAGGTATTTTCAAACTAACGTCAGATTTGAATTCATCGGATAAAAAAACATATTAAAACACATGATTTTAAAAAAAATCTTTCCATTTTTTATTAGAATCTGCTTTTTTAGAAAATACGTTTTTTCACATTTGCTTAGCTTCAAATTGCTCTAAAAAGTTTATTAGGACGAACTAGGATGAGATTTTTGGTGCCAAATGTTGCTGAGATTCAACACTATCATATGATATGAGTCCGCCCACAGAGGCAAACAGAGGAAGTAGTTAAAACAATCTTTGAACTCAAAATTCCGGAAAATTATAAGTATTCTTAAAATGAAAAATCGAAAAATTTTTTTTTCCGCTAAACTTGTAACTGATATTGTTAAACAGTTTACTTTTAATATATTTACAAAAAAAAATTTTTTTAAAGTCAAAATTTAACTGATTTTATACCATTTTAAAAATACTCATATTTACATCAGTTTTCATAATTTTTCAACTTTAAATACAAATTTCTAAATCTAGAAATTTTTTTTGAAAGAAATGCTTTCACATCCTGATTCTACAACATAATAACTGTAAGAAAAACATCCAACATATACAAAAATCCAGCTTTCACACCAATGAGTTTTTTCCACTTTTTTCCCACTGTGAGACGGACTTCCGGGACCCACTTTTTTGGTATTGTCTACCATCGTAAATGTCATGGAAAAATGTTATCTCAACTTTTTTTTTTTGTACGAATGCATAACTTGATATATAGTACCTATATCGCAAGTAAAAATTTAATACAATCTTAAAACAAATTATTTTTAAAATTTCAAAAATATTTGTTTGGGTGGATTTAACCGCCAAAATTAAGAATTGTTGGAGTTAATATTTTTAAGTTTCTTATGTAGGTATACAAAATTTTCAAAAAAAGTTCGAATAAAAATTTGTAGGTATGGTATTAAAAATAAATTTTTAGCTGACACATAAAAAACTAAATTTTAAGGGAATTCATGGTCTTTTTAAAAAAAATTTATATTTAAAAAATGGCCAATACAGATATTTAAAAATTCATTATATTAGTTAATTGTGCACTAAAAACTGAATTTTCTCTAACTTTGGTTTGATTTCCTTCGCAGGATTCATTTTTATAATGGTGAATCCTTCACTTAGATATTGAATGTGTAGCTATATTTCAAAATGTTTCTCTTAATTTTAATATTTTTGCCCACTATGTATTAATCAATTTAACTTAATTTTCCCAAAAGTAAAAAAAAACCTTGAATGAAATAAAAAAAAAAATTAAACTTATTTCATAACTCTTATTTAAAACATAACTTATGCGAAAATTGATTGAGTCATAAATAATAAATTTACCTAACCACAACTGACAGAAACAAACAACTTTAAACATTGACTAACCATTTCACTTATTCAATTTGCTTGTGTTTTTATCAATGAATTGAAATTCTCTTAAATTAAATAATTTTTCATTTAAAACCTAAGAAAAAAAACCAGCCTTATGAAACAACCCATGGAAAAAGACTACTAAATCTCTTTTGATAAAATCTTAAAATGCGGTTTAATGCAATAGAAAAAGCTTTTTTACTATCTCAAGTGATTAATCTGCAAACTTATGTGAATGAATATTAATTTTATTTTTCTTTAGTAGCTTAGTTCATTAAAATTCTAATTTATAATCCGAAAAAAAAAGCTACAAAGATTGAAATTTATGTATGGATAATTATTATTTTCCTCTCAATTCAATAATCATAAAGATATTAACAAATTTTTTAAAAAATCGAAAGATATTAATGTGTCTAGACGCATTTGATTGATAAGAGCTCTTAAGTATAGGAAGCTGAAAACTTAACGACTTGTGATAACAACAACTTATTTAAGGTATCAATTTGTCTTTAATATAAACCTACACTTTTTTGTTGCTTTGTGTTGATGCGTAAAGACAAAAGTGGTAGCCAATGAATTACTGGTTTTTGTTAAAAGGGCTTTATAGGTCTTGGGAGTAGAGAAGATCGAACTTTAAAAAATAAATATAAATTAACCTCTAAGCCACTGGTCATGAATATAATCTTCATACGCCCTCAGTAAAGAAGTGCATTCTAACCGATTGACCTGAATAGTCTAATTAATAGGGTTACCACGGATGGTTTATAGAAAATATCTTTATTTAAAAGCAAAAGAGAGGAAAATAGAAAATTATAAAGCTAAACATTTTTCAGGGTCCCTGTTTTTGGTCTTTTTTTCTTAAGGCGACGAGTGGAAGAATAAACTTTTTTGAAGATTACACTAGGATAAAAATAGACTACTTAGTAAAAACATCAAAAATGTCATTTTTTCACTTCTTTTTAAAGTTTTTCTTATGTTTTTTACAATATTTTAATTTTAAATTTTTTTTTAAAATACACATCGATAGAAAATTTAATTATCTACAAAAAGTTACTTAATAAAAATTTACATATTCGGCTTCCTTTTCAAGTTATAGACAAAAACACAAAAAGTAACAAAAAGATTCGAAAATATTGATCGTTAAATAAATTATCAAATCTTTATAACTCATCCATAGATTTTGAAGAAAATTATCTTGTTATTTTTGCCGAAAATTGCACTACAAATACAAAATATAAAACTTTGAGAATTCGAAAGATTTAGATTTTTTCTTTCAGTAAGAAATTTTTTTTTGCAAAAATTTCATTTAAAAAATCGATTTTTTAAAAAATGTTTTGATACATTTAAACATCATGAGTGACCCTAAAAAGTTATTCCAGTCTTTGTTGATAATTTATTCAGCTTTCAGGTGCCAGTTTTTCCGTTCAGATTGATTGTTTATTACTCAAGATATAGCCCAAATACAAAGTTGGTATGCTGGGAAAAACGACGACAAAAAACTTTGAAAAATCATATCTCGAAAACCTACCCATAAACATATTTTTTGAAAAGATTTTCGAGTTTTCTGGGCTTAAATCTATATGAAAAGTATAACGGCACTTGGTGTCCAAACAATTTAAATTTTTTTGTAAACTAGTGTAAAAGGTAAAAATTTTCTCAAAGCGTTACGTCAACCTTCATGGAACCTTTAGAGTCAAAATCACGTTTTTGGTTCAAAGAATTGTGAATATGGAACTTAAAGTCTCCACAGCTTTGGAGTTCCTTTATTGGCATCAACATTCATAAAAAGAAGAGAAGGTAATTTGGTTTTTGTTTTTATTAAAATGGTGATGGCAACTCTGGATAAAAATAACAAATTGAACAAATAATAGTGAATGCATAAATAAATTCGATCAAATGAGTGGGAGTGGTGATGGATCAACCTAGCTCCAATGAAAAAAGAAAACGATATGTGAGAGTAGAACGATGAAGTGAAAAGTATTTATCAACAAAAACAAAAGCAACGCAGACCCGAACCCCCCAAAGGTGCTCCAAATCTCATCAGTCATCATTTTATACCTTCATCCGTGTGTCATTCATTGACGTTTTATTATTATTTTTTTTTATTCATAATTCATAAGAAAAGTCTGCTTGGCCTACTTGTTGACAACCAATAATGTCGTTTTATGCAGGTATATTATGACGTGAGTCAAGTGACCTGGAAAAGTCACCTTCTTTTTTTAGTTTTATTATTTTTTTTATCAAAAATGTAAGATGAACAAGTTTTTCTTCCTCTCTCTCTCATAATACATCTGATCGACATCGAAATTTTATATAAGTCACATTCCTTTTTGCGCGATATGAAGAAAGCTACAGGGACAGGAAACTCATAGAAGTGCCCATTTCTTCTTTCATTTTTCTTCTTCTGTGCCATCAGAGATGAAGACAAAAATAAGAGCGAAAAAAAAAAGAAAAGAAAGAAAAGTTTGTCATTTCGTCGTATCTATAATGAGATCTTTTTTGCGACAAGGATGTGTTTTTCTCATAGAGAGAGAGTGCCAGGGACTATTCTTGTGATATTCTTCTTTCTTGTGAAACATCTTTATGCTCGACTATAGCCTTTAAACTTTTAAGCCTCCTAGTCAACGTTTTATAACACCTGGATGTGTTGTGTATTTTGGATATAATATGACTTTTAACATGACCGTATTTTGATGTTTTTGAAAATAATAGGCTCAAATTATTATTATTTCTTCATAATTTGATAGGTAATGGGTCAACCAAGACATTATAAAAAGTGTTAAAAATTTATTCTTGTAAACTAAATTTATATATAAAAAAAATGACCCTGAACTTTGCAAGCAATTTAACTGCTGGTCTTTGGACTTCTGCCACTGCCGTAAAATTCAACTGATTTTCAAAAACTTAACGGTAATCGCTTCGCCTGAATAAATACTCGATACGCCATTTTTAAGTTTTTTTTAATTTACCGTTTTTACGAAGTTTCGGCCAAAAGAGTCAGAAATGCCCAAAAAAATGTCGTCTAAAAATTCAGACCTCTGCCACTGCCGTAAAACTCAACTGTTTTTCGTCTCAACAAATACTCGATACGCCATTTTTTAGTTTTTTTTTTTATTTACCGTCAAAATGCTCAAGAAAAATGTCGTCGATTGCCGTTAAGTTTTTGAAAAACAGTTGAGTTTTATGGCAGTGGCAGAGTTCTGAAGTTTTAGACGACATTTTTTTGGCATTTCTGACTCTTTTGGCCGAAACTTCGTAAAAACGGTAAATAAAAAAAAAACTTAAAAATGGCGTATCGAGTATTTATTCAGGCGAAGCGATTACCGTTAAGTTTTTGAAAATCAGTTGAATTTTACGGCAGTGGCAGAAGTCCAAAGACCAGCAGTTAAATTCTCTGCAAAGTTCAGGGTCATAAAAAAAAGCCTAATTTGAGAACGACAATGTACGATGAACCAGTTTTAAAATTTTAATGATTAAACCAAATGCTGGTACATATAATTTATATGCGTATGTTTTTTTTAATTTACAGAAGTACATATTTCAAGACAAGTTCACTGTGGCGTATACGTACTTTTTTGTTTAGAATTTTTTTTATCAAAAGAATGTCTCGTCTTTGGCTTGATTTTATTTTTGATAAAAATGTAACTAGAACAGAACAGAAAAAGGGTTAGTTAATGCATTTGTTTTGGAAGAAAATATTTGTATGGGTACTTTTTCAAGTTACAGTAACTCCGATACCATGAACAATATTTTTCTCTTTTTTTTTTTTTAAGGCTGCTGCTGTCATTTGGGTTTTCAATACAGTTTGATTTAAATTTATTATTATTGCGTTAAAAACAGAGACCAGAAATAACAGTCAACCTTAATTTTCAACTAGTTTCTCTCTGAGAGTTACCACATTACTTTAAATAGGTTTCGGGTAAGGTTTGAAATTTATTTTAAAAAATCAAAATTAAAGGTTATCAGTTCAGATTTGTTTTTTATTTTTTAAAATAAATTTTTACAAAAAAATAAATTGAACTGGTTTGCGCAAACTTGTTGAGCCCATCATTTTGAAGGAAATTTAATCTTCTGTTTTTATTTAGAGCAATGAATATAAGAATCTAAGCCAGAAAAAAAATAGCAAAAAAAAACTTTTTTTTTTCATGTTTATGTTTTGACTGTTTTAGTATGGAATTTTTTTCAATTAAAAAAAAAAACATTTTTTAGATATTAAATTTGATTCTCTACAACAAGTTTTAAAATCAATTTATCAAAATTATGCTTTGTTTTATAAGATATATTGAAAAAAAACAAAAAGGAGGCTTTTGCACCCCTATCTTCAATTTCCACCCTCTCATTTAATAGCGCTCCGTGGTATTATCTTCTCATATAACCCACTCAACGTTTTCTGAAATAAAAACTCCTGAACGTCTTAGTTAAGACATAATCAATAGCCTGAAATCCTGCATTTATTCTGTTCTTCAAACTTATAAAATTTTTCAAGCCCTGTAACTTCGGCTTTATTCCAAAACGAGCAGAATTGCACTTTTGTACAATGAACCATTTTCAAAATTTAAATTAGGAAAAACAAATGTAGGTATGTTACCAAGATTAAACTGAAAAAACTTCACTGTACGTATGCGTACATTTTTTAGAGTTTACAGAAGTATTTTAAGATTAGTTCACTTGGGCGTATACGTACTTTTTTTTACTAAAAAGAATTTTTTTCTATAATATGGGTGTTTTGACTTTGGAATTTTTTGTTGAATTTATTTTGATAACAATGTAATTAACAGGACACAGTTTGTACGACTTAATCAGAAGTCAAAAATTTCAAATTTCACAGGAGAGCTATTGAAGTAGTAGAATAAAAATATATTTAAAAAGATCAATTTACGTGGTTTTTATATAACGCCAACGAACAACGATATTAAATGAAAAATTAAAACAAACAAATGTTTTCAAAAAAGCCCGATTTGGGTATAAATTAAACCTAATTCTTAATTGATTCTGTTTTTTTTTTTTTTTTGTTACAACAATATTTGCAATTTTTTCATAAAAACTTTGACAATTTTTAAGTTTTTGTTTCATCCAGGTTACCTAAGTTTATGTAATATTTCAAAAATGGAATCCAATAAAATTTTCCTGACTTCAGATTCGGATTCAGCACCCCAAAAACTACTAGAAAAGTATATTTTGGTTCTTGTGGCAAAAAAAAAGTTAAATTTTGTTGACCAGTGTAATTTGTGCTTGAAATTTTGAAGACGATTAAAAATAAAACTATGTGAACCTAAAAAGAATTTTGAAATTCTAAATCTCGAAACCCATCTGCAATTCTTAAATCCAGGAGCTCTTTTCTGTGTGATGAGTTTTTCTCTGCCTTATTTTTAAGGCAATTTTTTTCACTCTAGCGGAATTTGGCCAGAAATAATTTTTATTTTGAAAAATCACGGTTTTAATCTGCCAGAAATATTTTCAGACTTTTTAGATTAAATTCAGAAGATTATGCCAATATCCCTGCATATACCTACTCATAATCTGAAGGGTACTTTTGGGGGCATTATTCTTTTAAAAAATCGTGTTTTCAAGCTTTGAGTCATTTCACAGACAATAACAAACCGGAAAAATAAACGCTTAGAAAGTTTGACGTTTTACTTGAGGAAGTAGCTTTTTACCTTTTGTTTTAATAAATACGGGCCTGTCTTCTTGCCATCTATAACTAAAAGTTCTACTTTCAAAAAAAAAAAATAAACAAAAACAAACGAGCCGCATATCTAGAAGGGGGAAAATGTAAAAAAGGCCTTATACCACCCACTCTCATACTCTGATATACCCCATCACCACCCGGTTGTATCTTTGAATTGTAATCTCTTGAGCCATCTCTCAAGTGCGCTCTTCTTTCAACCCCGAGTAACCAGCCCCCTTAAATCTCAAACCACCCCCCTTCATCATCAATGCTCTCTCTCTCACTCACTCTCTGCCTTCTTATCCTTGTTTTAATCTCAATTTTAATGTTCTGTAAAAGCATATTTGACATAATGGAAATGCCTTCACCTAAATAGGATACACTCCGGCAGAGAGAGGCCTGACTTGGGGAATGGCTTCTAAATTAATAGCACCAGAGATGTATAGTCAGTTGGTTGTGTGTAAGTTAAAAACAACTACAGGTTTTAGGGCGCTTCCTATATATATTCCATTTCACCTAACCTATCTAAGCAAAATATCCTTAAAAGCTTTGGCACATAAATTTCTATGTTTTCTTCTTTTGGTTCTTTAAAATTCTGCTACACCAGCTTCACCATATTATACCGGTACCGGGTTAGTAGGTGAAAAAGGTATTTTTGACTATGAAAAGGTATTATGTGAGGTCGAATTATTGGGCTGCAGAAAACACACATGATGTGGATTTCACTTGGAAGATAGGCGTCGTCGTCGGATTCGAGAAGGAGCACAATTTCAATTAAATTTGCATGAAATTCTATTCTATTTCTAGGGTGGAGATTAGAGACTTAAAAGTGGGAGAGAAATTTGGCAATAATATTCACCATCAGTCGCTGTGCTACACCATCGAATTTTCGTCGTCGTCACAGTAGCCATAGCCAACCAGCAAGCCACCGAAAAAAAGGACCTTGTACGAGGAATTTATGGAAATCACCACACACGTGATTTAGGTAAGTTAAGTGTTTTCTTAGCAAATAGCGCTTTGGGATTACCTGAAATCGTTTTGGTCTTCGATTTGGCTTTTTTTTTTTGCTACAATTTTCGTGTTGGTTTTTGGTGGAGTAGAGTATTAGAAGACTTAAGGCACTTAACGAGCTCGATATAGATAAAACGAAAGGTTATCGTTGTTTAAGAATCTTGAGAATTCTTAAGAAAACATAATATAATATCCATACGCCAAAAAGTGGTCGATTTTTGAACGAAAAAGGGCAAAATTACGAAGACTTTTAGGCGACGAAAAGCTTAAATTTTACCTTTTATATATGAAGGTAGGTTTAGGTATGGGAATAGTGGAATATGTTTATGATTCTTATGTAAATATTTGGATAAGTTACATCCTTAAACGATGTGCTGCTAGGATTTAGAGTTTTTTGGATGTAATGGCCCAAAAAAGGTCATAATAGGGCCCTGGATTCCCACGATTTACAAAATCGAGTGTACCGAAAGGAAATGCAAATGACTCATAACTGAAGACAAATGGATTTTTGTATGAATAAAAGAATAAATACCTACACATTTTTAAAATTGCAAATGACAACTAAAACTGTAAAAAATATTTATTTAATAACCTTTAACATTGTTGTATAAGAAATTAAGATAGATAAAATTAGAAATTAAGATAGTTATTGCCATTTTTCAAAATATTTTCGAGGAGAGGGAAAAAAATAATTTTAAAAATTTAATTCAGAGAAATGATTTCTCTGAATTAAATTTTAAGATTAAAAAAAAAATAACAATTATTTTGATTATTTTGACGAGATTATAATTTTGCCACAAACCATAAAAAAAGCATTTTTTTTTTTTCAATTAAGGAAAAAAAAAAAAAAAAAATGCATAGTTTTGGGGTCCATATGATAATTTAAAGTATTATTATAATTGAAGCATTGAGAATGAGAAGGGATTAAGCGACATTTTCGATTTTTTTTTTATTTTTTCCAGAGAATAGAAGGTTCAAAAGACAACTTAAATTTTTGTGTTATTTTCATTCATTTAGTGTCCTTAGGTTAGAAGTTAACTTAAGATTATTTCTCTATAAATCTATCTGATTTTCATACAAAAAGCCATAAACAAAAAACTTTAAGGGACGATTGTTCAAAACTCGAAATATGTCACTTAACCGCTTCTCATTCTTCCGCTTCAATTTTTAAATGATAGCTACAAGAAAAATTTAGAAGGCAATTTTATGTAAAATGAAGTCAGCTGTAACTTTGTAGAATACTTTCGTTTTTTTGAACATGCGCGGGATATCTTCGTGACATCTTCGGGAAATGTTTGGGACATGCTCGGGAAATGCTTGTTACATGCTCGAGAATTACTCTAAACATGCTCGAGACATGCTCGGGACATGCTCGGGACATACTGGGGACATGCTCGGAACATGCTGTTGAAATGAGTCGTTTAAATGAAATGTTACTCATACACCACAGTGACCAGTGAAGCGGTTGATATCTAGTGTAATTTTTCAAGATGTAACTAAATCAAATATAGAGTTGGGAACTCCAAACTTAAATGCATATCATTGTCTTACCTAACCTAACATTACATCAATATACAAAATTGTTCGAAAATTCATTCAAAAAGAAAAACAAACTCTTTTAGTTTAACTTGTTGTGACTCCCCATTTTCTAATTTTTTATTGTAATTATAAAATTCTTACTACAATTAAAAAAAAACAGGTTGTCTGTAAAATCGGTTTACGGACGATGATTTTACGTTATAACGTCACCAGAAAACAGAGGTCGAATTACGGCACACGATTACGATCATACGTTAGCGTTTAGACTATTTCTGTCTCTATTTAATTATTAGAAAACGATAGAGACACATAGCAACCATTCGTTAACGAACGTATGCCGTAATTCGACCCCAGGTTGTGTGCTTTTGTTTAAAATGAGTCAATTGAAGCGTTTACTTTTTTTAAACAATCATAATTTACAAGAAAAAGCTAAAAAAAAATACCTTTTTTATTTTCTCAATTAAAAAGTTAATAACTTTTTATTATTAAAAAGTTAAAGTGACCTCAACTCCATATGCGTTTCGCCCAGGTATGACAGTGGGCTCATCAGTTAGATGCTGTCATACCCTTACTAAGACGCAAAATTTTGGTCCATGAATACAGACACTTATAAAAATCACAACCTGAATAAAAATATAATAAATAATAATAATAAAAAGTTATAAACTTTTTAATTGAATTATATTCAATCACTCCGCTTAAAAATAAAAATAATTTTCATTATTTTTTTCACTTTGTTTATTTTTTATTTTCTCATTATATTAATTTTTGAAGTTATACTTCTTATGGGACGGTGGGTATGAAAATTTGTTTTTTTGACAAGAATGTCAAAGGGATTATGACGCGATCGCCATCTCCGAGACAATTGGGCAGCAGGGCTGTCGTTTTACCTTTAGAGTTGATAGTACTTTAGTATTAAAAAATGCAATACGCCGCAGTACGGTAAAAAAAAAACACACAATACGTGGCAAGTTGCATATTTCATGTCGTAAGTTGCATGTGGCATGTGGCAAGTAGCACGAGGCATGTGGCATTCAGTATGTAAAATGTGGCAAGTTGTATGTGGGAAGTTGCGTTTGGCAAGTATCATGTGGCAGAATTCATGTCGCAAGTTGCATGTAGCAAGTGGCAACTTGCCACATGCTTTGTTTTTTGTGGCAACTTGCCACATGCAACTTGCCACAAAAAAACAAAAAGGTAAATACTCATAAATAAAAGGAAAAGAAAACAACATAGACTTGTATTGATATAAAGGCCATCAATCGTATATAAAATTTAATTTTTTTTGCTAAAAAATTTAGCAACGGAAATTGGTATGAAGATTCTTATTTCCAATTATAAAGATTTTTTCATGCATAACTATGTTCAGGGAAGTCAGATTGTCTTGGGTTAAGGTACGGAGATAGCATCAAAAAATTTCCAGAGAATACCATAAACTGAGATTGTTAAAAAAATACGCTGTTTGATTATTTTAATAATATAAAACAAAAATATTTAAAATATCAAATGAAATTCATTTAATATACTGAGTGAGAAGTATAACTTCAGTCGCGTGTACATGTGTACACACACTCTTTTTTTTTTATTTTAAAAGCTTACAAAAAAAATTATGCAATTTAAAAGCCAAATATTTCTTCTTAAAAATAAAACCATTTTTACAGTGCGCAAAAAGTATAAAAAATTTATTAAAAACAATCATTTTCATCAAAAAAAGCAAAAAAAACATGAATTTTTATGTGTTCATGCTATGGAATCAATTTTTTTGTTGAACAACTTATAACAAATTTTAAACCATGTGAAATCTTCTTATTTCACCTTTCATATGACGTATCAATCTCATTTCAAAGATGCCTACAAGAGAAGCTAGAATTTTTTAAAGTCAACCATGTCGAATTTCCAGAATGAGATTACGGTACTTCCCACACTTGTTGCTGTTCCTGTATCTATTAAAGAAAAAAATATAAAAACAAAAAACGGTGAAAATCGGTTAAAAACGGTAAAAAAAAACCATGTTTTTTAAAAACTTGTTTCTTCCGTTATTCAGTCAAAACTCACTAAACAATTCCAATTTTTTGCACATGTATGCATAACGCCTATATGTCCTGTAAGTTTGAGATTTTTTGAATGCTCAAATAAAAAGTTAAAAATCAAAAAATACCCCTAAAAAACAAGGTGTTTTTCAAAAATTCATATTTCGAAACGCAGAGTGTTGGAAAAAAATCCGTATCAGACTTTTTTTTCTCTCATCTTTCACCTGGCATCTTTAGAATTGTCAAAAAATTTCCTTTACCCAAAATCATCATTTTCTCATAGCACCAACACGTGTACAACGTTCAAACAAAACGTTATAGCTTAGTTTCAAATTATTTTAGAATTTTTTTCTTAAATGCAGTTATTCTTAAATTAATCTCATCTATCTATAGCAAAAAAATCAATTCTCTACGACTTCGCCTTTAGATTTTGGCCAAATTTCATTTTTCCGTTTTACACCTGTTTACCCTATTAAATGACAGAATTTTTAAAAATCCTTCATTTGGATTAAGCTTTAGGTTATTATCTTTCAAATAAGCTATAGAAGTTTTTTGTATCTCTAATAGTTTATTTTTAATTGAAATTTTTTGCCGTACTGTGAAAGTGCGAGAGTGTAACGTTAGAAAATGGCGTCACTTTTTCGTGGTGGCTGCTATGGTTCATCGATTTATAAGACGTTATCACGTCAAAAAAACTACTATTGTTCATGTGGTTCTTTGGTAGGTACCCCATAGTCAAATAGTTTTTTCTGTCTTACAAAATAAAAAAAAAACCCTTGCAATATCGCATTTGTTCTCTAAACAACTAAGAGTCTTAAAGAGAGAGTGAATCAATTAATTTTTCTTGTTCAGTTTTAAAGAAAGTCTTATTTTAATTTTGTTTAAAGATTTTTTTTTTACTTTGACCAAAAGAATATTTCCAAGGCAAGTTCAATAATTGTGCTTAATGATTAAAAAACAATTTAAAAAAACGCTTCAAAACGGACGCATTGCAGTTATAATCTCCGAATCAACAATTTTTACTTTATATTATAATTGCTTGGCAGATATAAAATATAAATTAAAAATTAAAATTTAAATTGAAATAAAAAAAAAAAATGCATACAAATTCAGTAATAACGCGCAAAGTTCAAAATATTCATTCATTATTATAGTCTGTTTCCTGCCCTCGCATTTTATTCAGCGAACCGGTTCTATATACTTTCATGTGCATTATTAAAAATTGTTAATCCGCATTAAAATTCGATATTCAAGCTATCTCAGCCGGAAACCAATAAAATCATCATTTTTTTTTTCATTTTCGCAATAAAAAAATAAAAATTGAAAATAAAAAAAAAAAAAAAATAATAAAAACAAAAAATTGTATATAATGAAATTTTTTAAGGTAAAATATTTAGCACTTTTTCCCATCAAATTGCCAATCCACGTGAATAGAAAACATTTCACAAATAAAAAAAAAATAAAAAAGAAAAAAATGCCTGTACACATTTTAATAACTTCTGTTGCTCCTGAACGAGAAAAAAAAAATAGGAATACAAAAATTGCACCAGATTGTGCTGTATTTGCACTAAAATTGATTCAATAAAAAAATGTGCACGCTTCAAAACCAATGGAATTCCATTTGATAGTTGAATAACAAAAAAAAAAAAAAAAAAAAAAATAGGAAACGCGCTCCAAAACCGTCCGAAAATTCAAATTCCACCTCATTTATCTATTCAGGCCTTACCATGAAGGACGAAGGACCAAGGGAAGGACGCAGAACGCACAACGAGGACAATACCAAAATATATACCATCAGAGAGAAAATGATGCACATTATTGTTTTTTAAGTAACCCCAACCCTTGTCCCCCTCCTTTTTTGCCTTTCACTTTGCCATTAAATTTAATTTATATCCTCATGCAATTCCCGGCCAACACACAGGACTAAAAATAAAATAAAGAACCAAAATGAAAAAAAAAAGATACAGAGAGTAAAAACAAAAAAAAAGAAATTATATATACGCAAACTTAATAAAATTACCATAAATTTATCCATAAAATGTCCATCGTAGCGTATTTAATTAAAAATATCATCTCTCCACCACCAATGCCACACCAATACCAACCAACACCATCATAGCCACGAGGTCGTTATTTTTCCACATTCGCTGTGGCGCGCAATGAAATTGTCATCGAAAGCACCCGCACATTAAAATTATCAGGTCCCTCTCGAAGGAGCTTCATTCTCTCCAATAAATAATTGGTGGAGGAAAATTATCCTTTTGCAAGGACAACATACATACACGCATTGACAAAAAAAAAAAAACGAGAGAAATTATAATAAAAAGTAAACAAAAAGCTGGATTTTCATGTGTCAGCTTGTTGAATAATAATAAAGCGAGGCGTCGCTATGTAGCCCAGCGCAGCATTCGAAAAAATAGCCTATACGAATATCTACTGTAGCGGTATATGAGTTCCTCTATGTGCTGTTAACAATTGATAAAAATGCATAAAAAATATAAATAAGTGAAACTGCCTATAGAGATGGAGACGGATCCCAGGAGAGGACATTCGCTAGTGCCCGTCACCTCCATTCTACGAATATAGTATACTAGTGAGTACTTCCAACGATGACCGCCATCAGTAGTAATGGCTTCCGCAGAGGTTTGGTTGCCGGATGCGTAGAGTGGTCAAACACCGATATGAGGATGGCTAAAAAGCAGGGCTGGAATGGGACAAGCTAGAGCCCCTTTAAGGAGATTTAAATCATAATAAACTTAATTTGTGCAAAATTTATGAAAATTAGCCTAAAAATATCTCAAGAATTTGAAGGAATAAAAAAGTCTCCAAAGCTATCAATATTTTTAAAAAATGTTTAGACTGTTTGAAACCTCATACGCAAAAAGAAAAATAATAATAAGAGTAAACGGAAACATCAAATAAATGTCAAGGTAATATGTAAAGTCTCTAGAAGCTGAAGAGGCAAAGTCTCCAAAAGAATATGGAGTTTGATAGGAAATATATTTCTTTATGTTAGACCCCCAAGAAAAAGCTCTAAATTTTTTTTGATGTTAATCCAAAAAATTAACAGCAAATTGGAAACACTAAAAAGTCTCCACAAATGTTCAAATTTGTCGTTAATCAAGCAAAATATTCAAAATAAAATAATATATGAAAATGAAATAAAATTAACTTTTCCAAACTTGGAAACTTTAAAAACTTCAAAACGTCCAGAATAAGCTAAGAGACCTCATTTCAAAGCACAACTTTTGGATGATCAATTCAAAGGTATAAGTCTAAAAAATTATAAAAACACTGTGTCAAACTTCTACACATTAACTCTTGGATTATCGCATTGTACCACAACAGCAAAATTTAAACTATACTCACACAGCAGCCATTCTCTTACACTTTGCATAGCTTAAAAGTCTCCACAAAATCTTCATGATATCAATTAAACATTTAGGCCACCAAAATAATGAAAAAAAAAGTCTTAATAAATAAAATTCTGATTTGCAACAAAAAAGCGTTGCAAGAATGAAATTTTGGCTACAGATACCCTTATTCTAGTTTTCCATAATTCTAATCTCAAAATTTGTTATGGCCTCTTGGTCTTATTGGGGCAAACTTTTTATGAAACTTTAGCTCTTCAAGGATATTTATTATTGGACTCCTAAACCATTGACGATCTTTGACTGAGATATAGACGCTTTCTTTCCTTTGCCATTCATATTATGCTGGTAAGTAAAAAAGTCTCCACAAAATGTTCATGTTATCAGGTAAGGATCTAAGCCCCAAAGTAAAAAAGACAATGTCTAAAACATATAAAATTAGTATTTCCACAAAAAAATTTGTCAAAGTCTCAACAAAAAAACTTAAATAAATTTCATGATGACACAAAATTTAAGATAATAAATAAAGTCACCAAAATAATGAAAAAATGCGTAATAATTAAAATGCAACTTTTGTTTTCAGAGCCATTTTTATCTCTCACTTGCATGTAATCTCTATAAATAAAATTAAATTTTTATGTGAAAACTGAAGTAAAAAGAAAATAAAGTCACAAAAGAACAAACAAACACAAAGGAATTAAAGGAGTTCTAAAAAAAATATAAGAAAAGACATGAAAATTTACAAAATAAAAAGTCTCCAAAATATAAAAAGCCTAGAAATGAAAACTTTTAACCCAAGAAAGATTTTAAAAAGTAAAAAAAAACACTCTATAGATAAGAAAATATTAACAAAAGCAAAATTTCAAAAACTAAAAACTCTCCAAAAAGTTCAACAGCTTCAAACAAAAGAGTAAATAATTATCTTCTTATAACTGCATGGAAAGAACAAAAATTCTCCAGCTATATTTTACCTTCCATTTTCAATTCTCTCCAAAGCGAGAATTAAGTATATGAGCAAAAATTCCAATCTGCTTTTAATAACATTTTTTTTATCAGAAGTCTTTAATATAATTTCATGTACCTACTTTTTCTTTTCGTCTAGGTCAAAGTTCACAGTCAATAACAACAAAATATGGTCTTTAGGCCTACACTTTCTAGTTGATATTCCGGCACTGGTTTTAGCGGACATATGATGTATCTACAATTGAAAACAGTAAAGGCAATGCGAATGTCCTTCGAAATTAATTACACAACACAACATAACACACAAAATAAAAATATATTTACATATACATACCTTGCAGGAAGGATGATGGCCACACACGCATATTTGTGCAGTAATAATGACAGTTACAGGGCACAACTGTCAGTGTCACAAAGGATAACACGTACTGCCAGAGAGACACAGAAAGACCCAAATGCAAGCAACTCTTTCGACAAGCAAATAAAAAATAAAAAATTTACAAAAAGACAAACAAGAAATTTTTTTTTTTTATAATAAAGAACTGGGACGCCCGGACTCGGACCTGTGTTCGAGTTATTTACACATAGCTTCAGAGGGTATAAAGCTTGGCTTTTTGGAGCAACTCTTGAGTGCTATAAATACATAATACTGGAATTTTCGATTTCAACACCAGGATTTACATATATACAAAAATGCAATACCTGTTTCAATATAACTATGAAAATATATATATTGCCAGGTTGGTATACGAATGTATGTTATAAATTTGAAGTGTAAAGGAAATCCGGAAAGGAAAACAATCGTTGTTTATTGGTAAGTAATGTAGACCACTTTGAATGCAAGTTGTTGTCAAATTTATTTAACAGTTAATGGATTCTTTTTTTCTTTTGTAAATTACGAATTGAGTGAGAAATAATCTTTGTGGGAGAGTTTTTTTATATTTACCAATGAATGACAGTTATTCATTTATATTAATTAAAAAAAATCCTTTTGGTCTTAAATGTAAATATTTTAAATATCCAAATAAGGAATATTGAGACCATATTTGACTGCTTTTCATGTATTTGTAAATGCAAACGTGAATACCAAAGAACTGCGCTAAATAATAATGTCGGACATTTTGGGACATTTAGACTGCTCAATCCATACCATAGAATAGAATAAAATGTTGATTAGCTAAAAAGTCTCCACAAAATGTTCATGTTATTGAGTAAGGATCTAAGCCTTCAAAGTAAAAAAATAGAATGTCTAAAGCATATAAAATTAGTATTTCCACAAAAGAAATTGTCAAAGTCTCCAAAAAAAAAAAAACTAAAATAAATTTCATGATGATACAAAACTTAAAATAATAAATTAAGTCTCCAAAATAATACAAAAAAAAACCGTATATTAAAATGCAACACATTTTTTCAGAGAAATTTTTCTCTCAATTGCATATCAACTGTACTAATAAGCTTTAAGTTTTATCCGAAAACTGAAATAAGAAGGATATAAAAACTCTCCAAAGATAATTAAGGTAAAAATAAAACAAAAAACCGCAACCTAGTTCAAGGATTGCAAGTGAATGAAAAAATAGGTCTTAAGAAATAGAAAAAAATAATAAATATTTTGCAAAAAATAAATAACATGAGAACTTAAAAAACATAATGTAGATAAGAAAATATTTAAAATCATAGAAAAATTTCAAAACCTTAGAAATCTCCGAAAAGTTCCATGTCTACAAAGAAAAATAGAATCGTACATATTTTTCAAATTGCTTTCTTAGAGTGCTCAACCCACAGTTTATTCGATTATTTCAAGTCTTTTAAAAAAAGTTGGTGTACCTCAGGGCTCCGTTTTTCTCCTGTTCTTTTCTTTTCATATTTATATATGATCTCCCATCTTTAATTTCCATCCAAACGACTCAGACTATACATGGAGTAATAATTTTGCTGATTATTATTTTTTTGCGGCAAGGATCACAATAAGGATCTCCGTGTTTATATTCCTTAGTTTATATATTTATCTATTTTTGAATAAGAAAAATAGTAAGATTTCATAAGATGAATGCCAGCTGAACAAAACTGTCTACGACGACAACGACGATGATGATGATGATGATAAAGAGAACGGTTGCTCGTCTCCTCATATACGTACAAGTGATTCCGAGTGAGAGAATTTGAATGACATAAGTCGGATTTTTGGGGTCTTCTATATCCTTTCTCTGTATGTAGAGTACGAGTATATGTTTTCATCCCATATGCATGCATGATTTTCTTCCGTATTATGAGAGTCGATATATGTTTTTTTTTTTTTTTGGTTGGGTCTTGAAATGTGCTTGGTACTTTGCTTTGTTATTTTTTTTTTTTTCTTATTCTTGTTTTGGTTTTTTTTTTTTATTGTATATACGAGTACCAAAACAAATTGCTTTTGCAAGATAATTTATTCAAAAGTTGGCAAGTTAGACTGACTCAACGGGAAATATGAAAGAAACAAAATAAAAAGAAAACACACCAATATAATCGCGATGAATGCGAAAGGATGTTTTACCCTCATTTTGTTTCTTTTTTTTTTCATTTTTTTATTTTTATTATTTTGTTAAGAAAATTTACAACTTGATGAAATGTTGCATACACGACATCATCATAAACTAAAAAAAAAAAAAAACTGTAATAATATGCAGATATTTACTTCTCAATTTGTGTTTATATTGAAATTGATTTTGTGTTGAGAAAGAAGACATTTGTCGGAAGTAATAGAAATAAAGTTTTTGGCCAAAAATATTAAACAAATAAAATGCACGACTGGGTCGCACGCACTTGCTCTTGTAGTTCAAAGCATCTTTATCTTAAATATCTATTGGAAATTTAAGATTTTGTGGAGAAAAAAAAATAATAAAAAAAAAAAAAAATCGAAAGTTAAAAAAATTCAATTTTTTAAATATTTTTTGAAAAACTTTTTTTTTTAATTTTTTTTTACATTTTACACTTCAATACCTATGATGTCTGTAAATTTTGAAAAAATTGACTTATGCTTTGATGAAATATATGAACTTAAAAAACATGTCAATTTTTGAAAAACGGCAACGCCATATTTCCGCTCTCGGCAATTTTTGAAAAAACTTAAAAACGCAGTTTTGTTAAAATCAATAAGAGTACTGCGCACACCAAATTTAAACGAAATCGTTAGAGCCGTTTTCGAGAAATTTGAAATACCTCGAAAACGTTATATGGGAGATATGCGTTAAATTGGAGATATTAAAAAAATAAAAAAAACCGTCCTAGGGAATTACGTAAAAATCATCTTTACCAAGTTTCAAGCAAATCCATCCATCCGTTTAGGCCCTAGCTCCATGTACAGATGGACGCACAGACGCACAGACCGACGGACGGCATGACGAAAACCACTTTTTTGATCTTCTCCACCATCGTAATGTTGGTTTTGATAAAAACCTCGATTTTTTTTTCCACACGAAACCAATACTTGCCCTATAGAGCAAGTAAAAATGGGAAAATGGAAATTTCTTGCACTTAGCATTTATAAAATGATGCATTTTTGTATTTAAAAAAGTGATTATAATAATTGAACCGAAAACTACAGAACAAAGTTGAGTTGTTCTATTTATGCTTTCAAACAAAAAAATCAAATTAGTGCAATTTCTGTATACCAACCGTTTTATTTTGCGCAAAAAAAAGTTTCTAAAAATATTTTGTATCAAAAAATTATGCATGGTTCATAATAGTTATACAACATACAACTTGACTAAAAATCACATGAGAGCAATTATAAAAAGGAGCTCCATGAGAGTTAAACTTTCATTTAGCATAATAATTTGGGACCATCAATGAAATCAAGGTTAAAATTAGGATTAAGGTATATTTCATAGTTTTCTGAATGAGTAGTACCTACAAATAAAAATAAAAAATAACATTCAAATTATTTTATTTGATGACTTGCATGATCTTTCCAAGTCTTACTATTTACAAAATATTATTGCTCTCAAGATATGACAACATAATCCTTGCACGATTCGCATCATATAAAAAATCATATAAATGAATCATAAAAAACAAAAAAATACACTCTAGATAACTTGATTAGGTACATAAGCCGTTTTTCAATAATTAAGGGCTTCAAAATAATAATGGTTCAAGTTCGTTTTAAATTTGTGCATTAAACTGAACTTTGAGAAGCTTATTCTCAAGAACTAAAGGATCTTTTGAAATAAATAATTCACAAATCAATAGTATAATCTCCAAAATTTCATTCAATCATTCTAATTAAGATAAAACAAAACCCTTAATTTTTAAGACCTTAAAGCATCCAACCTATAGAGAAGTGGACTTGACCCATTTATTATTCGGAACGCCTCAATTCATAATGTTTCAGGAAAATAAAACAAAAATGACACCATGTCTACAAAAATATGAATATACAAAACAATACACCATACAAAAAGTTCACACTTTCTTAAAGTTATGTTTCCAAACTCTGATTTCAGCCATTTGACATAAAAGCAACTAGGTGCACACATGTTATTAAAGTGTATATTATTTAGAACCCGAATCTTCAAAATCATTCGTATTTGTAATACCTATTCCATATTAATATTGGCCAAGTGCCAAATAATCTATTGTCTATTCTGTGTGTTTTCGAAATTCGTATACGGTAGGGTTTGTCAAAATGCTAAAGTACGGAATTTTCAAATGTAATAGCTTTTAAAAGTTGAGTTACTTATCAAATCCTGCGTTTACAATTTTCATTTTAATTAATATCTAGCTCAAAATGTAGGAAGAAATCGAAGAAATTTGAATTTTTAGAGATTTTTGAAATATATGTTTTTTTTTTTAATTGCGCCGTTTGAATACAAAAACAAGTTTATTAAATATATATCTTTATAAGAAAAAACTTTTAAGCTTATATTTGTTCTAATTGATCATTTAATAAAGAAGATGCGAAATAATATGCGAAGAAAAAAAATAATTTTTTCATATAAAATCGTTTTTTCCTAACAACTTCAACCGATTTCAGCGAACCAAAGACGAGCGATATTATAATTTTTTTTTTACATATTATGAAACCTTAGACACTTATAAAACTTTTGACCACTAGTACATTGCAAAATTATGGTACTTTTTTTCGGCCATACAAAAGTGACACACCCTACTATACGGGCATGTATAAGTCTTTACTTTTGACCTCGTAAGGTTTACAAGATAGCACGTCACATATTAAAAATTATCAAAACAATTTTTTGAAACAAAAGTTACGCATACACCACAGTGACCTGTTAAGTTTAAACTTTATAAATACTTGATGCACAAATGTATGTTACCTTAGAAATTGCGTGAACTGTGTTCAAATGTATCTATCTGAGTTTTTTTTTATTTTTAATGGTAAAATAACTCTTATTACATCAAGTGAAAAGAAAGTAAAATCTCGAAATAAATGCTAATAAACTAATAGTAGAGTAACTAAAGCAAATTATTAGGGAACCCGGCCGAACAGCTCTGATTTTGACGATTTTTTTTCAAACGTAGGTAATTAAAAATACTTTAAAGTCTATAGATTAAAAATTGCCGATGTTGCCGTATTGTTTTTTTAAATTAAAATTAAATTTTGTTTGAACAAAACCATTTTTTTTTTTGCTAAAATTTCATAAAACAAATGATAGCAAAAGATTCTCGAGGTAATTTAAGGAAAAAAATATAAGGGAGTAAGGGACAATCTCCCATCATTTAAGCGATAAATGCAATTTTCTTACAATCTGACTTCAAACACAAAAAAAAAAATATTTTGAAAACCAACATCAACAGTGTTGATTCAACACCTACAATATTTTAAAATAAATTTTTAAAAAGCCAGAAGTTTATTCTTATCTTACAAATTTAAATCCACTAAATTTAATTAAGAGTTGTTGAAAAAATGGTCCTCAAACTCAGAATTAAAAAGAAAAATTGTATTAAAAAAATTTAAAATGACTTTTTTCAAAACTTTTTCTAATAAAATATGAATTTATTTTTAAAAAATGTTTGGCCATAAATATTATCAGTTGAATTCCGAAAGGTAAAAAATAAATAAAAATTACTTCAATTTCAATGGGTTTTTTTTGATAAAAACTGAATTTTTGCATTGAAATAATTAATTTTCTGAAAGACTTTGGTAAATAAGAACTTTAAATTTTTGCTATTTAACTTTCAACAGTAAGGGTTATTAAATGAATAAAAAATAATTTTATATTAGGATGTTGAACTTTAAAAAAAAAATAAGTTAAATTTTTTTTCAAAACTTCTATAAAAAAAAAAAAATCATATGTGCAATACACACGTGGTAGAAGTGAAACCTTAAAAAATCATTTTTCTTGCAAAAAAAAAAAATAGAAAAAATCTACCTATTTTTATTCTATCACCTTCAAATCCATGTTTTTTATATGACAACCTAGATACATTTTATATCATCTGAAAGTTTATTGTCTCAGCTCAAAATATATATATCGATCAAGTCTATGAGACATCTACAAAAAGAGCTAGAATTTTTTGAACTTGATCAATTTCCATAAAAAAAGCGAAAAAACACGTATTTTTATCTTCTCACACTATTAAATCCATTTTTTTCCCTAACAACCTATACAAATTTACACCATCTGAAAGCTTATTGTCTTAGCTCAAAATATATATATCGATCAGGTGTATGAGACATCTACAAAAAGAGCTAGAATTTTTTAAACTCCATGAAATTTCATCCAAAAAGCAAAAAAAAAACATTTATTTTTATGTTCTCATGCTATTAAACCAATTTTTTTGTTTGACAACCTATACAAAATTTTATACCATGTGAAAGCTTATTGTTTCACCTTGTGTAATGATGTATAAATTTTATTTCAAAGATGTGTACAAGAGAAGTTAGAATTTTTTAAAGTCAGCCATGTCGAATTTCCAGACTGAGATTACAGTACTTCCTACACTGTTAGCTGGTCATCGCCAACAGATCTCCACAGGTGTTTTGAGGTATTTTTAAATTTTTTTCAATTTAAGATTGTGTAACTTGTAGAGCACGTACCGTTACGTGTGATATATCAAATAAAAGGTTATGTTATCAGCATGCGTATTAAAGTTAAACCAAATTTGTATGTGCACTATATCAAAAGATATAACGTGTGTTGGAAAAGAACATCTTTTTACCGTTATCTCCAAATTTTGAATATGAAATTAATTGAAATTTTGTACAATTATAATTTATTTAATTACCTATCTACAGTACAAATTTCATACATCTATATATTAAAACAAAAAAGTTATAACAAGTTGAAGTCGTGTCGCGTTTTCGTTTCATCTTGTTTCAAATCACTACGATACTAAAGAAGTTTTCACTTCAAAATGTTTTTTAAAAATGTATATTTAAATATTGTAGGTGTTGCCGTTGTGTTCAAATATTTTTTTTTTGTGTTTGAAGTCAATTAATAAGAAAATTGCATCTATCGCTTGAACTATGGAATATTGTCCCTCACTCCTATATATTTTTTTTTCCTTGAATTTCCTAGACAATCTTTTGGCATCAATTAATTTATGAAATTTAAGAAAAAATTTTGAAAAAAAGTTTTTTTGTTCACAAAAATCTTCAATTAAATTTAAAAAATCAAAACGGCAACACCGGCAATTTTTAATCTAAAGACATTAAAGTATTTTTAATTACCGATGTGTGCAAATAAAGATCATCAAAATCTAAATCCCTAATATTGCCAATTTATTTTTGAGCTTTAGTTACTCCACTATAAAAGTTTAGTAGATATCTATGATTAGGCATTCTATACTTACTTCAAAAGTATAGAAATATTAAGTCTCCATAAGCCTTGTTGTTCACTATCCAACCGGGAGGTTTAGGTTCATAAAGTTAAAAAAAAATACTTTGGCGTGTTTTAAACATGCGACATATAGGATATAGGTTCTTTTTAATGCCAAATCCAGACGAACCGACAACATTAACGAAAGTTTTGACGGTTTTTTTTTTTTTTTGTCTAAGTCATCACTGAAAAGCACTTTAAAACACAATAGCTGCGTTCCTTTGGAAATATTTATCTACTTTTTAGTACTTAAAGCTGCTTTGAACTACTTTTTCAGTAAAGCAAAGTAGTTCAAAGTAGTTTTAAGTACTAAAAAGTAGATAAATATTTCCAAAGGAACGCAGCTAATGTAAAGAGAATTCATTAATCTGTTTTGAAAAAATTGATTTATCTGTTATTTTGATAACATATTATCATTTTGAAAATTAAAAAAAAATTGAAAAAAACAGTTAAATCTGTTTGTGGATTTTTCAAAAAAGTCGATGAATTATTTTTTTTTTTCAATGCTCATGGGATCAACAAGTGCAGTTTGTCCCACATCTTGAAATTTGGGATACCAATCCACAAAACTTATAAAGATATTATTGAAAAACAAAAAGTGAATTTCACCTTAGGTTTTTTCGGACTCCCCAAAAAGTTTTAAGCCTCGTTTATTCTTGCAGTCCAGAATCAAGATTTAGAAGAGTGACTGAGAGTTATAAGTCACTAGACCTGAGTATAAATAATATACCTTCTTCTAACAAAAAATTGCAAGACTAACATAGAAATCTTACGAAATTGTATATTGAAAAGCGTCACTCATAGCGATAGATTTCCACTTCGAAAAATCAGGTAATTCGGAGTGTATTTCCTAAGTTTAAAAGGATAACAGTTTGCAGCATCAAAATCATTCACCCTACAACCAATGTCATCAACCACCACCCCCTACTATGCTCGTTTAGTCTCCTGGGGCGGTGTGCTCTGAATTTAAAATAAATAAAATATATATTTTGTGTGTTCCTTGAATGAAGGATATACCTAAGTTTGAATGCAAATGCCAAGGAAAGAAAAAAAAAATAAAGGGCCATGACATAATAATACAAAACGAGGTAAAAAGGATGTGTTTGTGTTGTATATAACCTCTCTATCCACCTTCTCTATACAGACAATTCCAATTTCTCTTGCCTCCCTCATAAAAAAATGTCATGTTCTTGTATGATTGAATGTCGAACTATTCTTGTCAAGGAGCATCTTTTGCCATTTACTAATCCGACTCCATACTTTGCCTATACCTAACCTGCTCACAATCAAACCCTCTTATGCTATCGCATCTCTATGGAAGAAGAAGACGAACGTAATTATGCAAAAAGAAAGAACAAATGTCAGGGCAGGCAAAGTGCCATTAATTCCATTTGTCAATTTGCTTGTAATTGACAACTTGTGTGCCGGCGAATAAAATTATATACCTTGAGTGTATGTGAGTGTGTGTTTTGGAAATAGCCCCAAGGATCATGCGTATCTATAGAGAAGCGGTATTATTTTGTACAGCGAGGGGGTTTGAACTGCAGAGAGGGGGGTGAGATTTTCATTCCAAATTGCATACTAGGTATCCTCAGGGGAATCATTTAATCGTTCTTAAATAATTCTACTCAACAAACATCTCTCGTTCTTTGTTGCAAATATAAAAACGAATTCAAGAAGAAGAACAAGAACACAATTATTCATTTCGAGAGAGAGGGAGGGAGAGAGAGAGTGTATGTGGGGTGTAAGTGGGTGGCTTTTAAACGCACATTGTGCGTTTTCAAGGAGGGTTGCGCTTTGCTTTTGTTTCAAACTAAGTGGTAGATAAATTGCGAGCACTTAATGAATAAATTAAATTCTATTATAGTACTTGTGTGTCGTATGTGTGTTTAGGATAAAGGAATGCAGGTGAACAACATTAACGTATAGCATAGAAGTGAAAAAGAAGAAAAACGGTAGGTACTTGAAAGAGTGTGTTTTGAATGAGCTTGTTGTCTTTTATGATGTCGGAGAATTTGCTTTCTTTCCGCCGTTTTTTTATGTTTTATTTTGCTTTTGTTGTTGGAAGAATAAATCGCCGAGTTTTTGCAGTGTGAGCTGTTTGTATTCGAATGAGATATAAGTTTCATAGGGTATGAACCTACTTACGTTTCGGTTATCATACGACCAAAAGAAGAGTGTTGATCTACTTTCTGAAGAAAACAAAAAAAGAAGGTAGGCAAAGGCATTTGTGTCGCTTTGATGCAATTATTTTACTGTAATGTCTTAAAAAATTATAAAAAGAATCGAATAATTACATAAAGAAAAGTAAGAAAATGTTTAATATTTTAGATTTTAACTTCAAAATCCGATAACGCAATAAGTACTTTTTCACTCATCAAAATACTAGAATTTTTTAGTATTTTCAGGGTTACACATTATGGCAAAAAATTAAAGACAAAAAAAATTCGTGATTATTTTTTGTGATTTCCGAAAAGCTGTTAATCTCAGTGAAAAATGATCTTGTAAAAATACAACGAAAAGCATGTAAAAGCTACATTCTTCTAGCTTTACAATTTTAGTGCTTATTTTGTTTTACGTGATAACGTCTTATAAATCGATAAACCACAAAAAAGTGACGCCATTTTCTCCCGTTCTTATGTTCGTTTGGGTTTCATGGCAAATCTCAAAAAATTCTTTACCGCTTTCAAAAGTTGACATAATATTCTATTTACATTAACTTAAGTTTTTTTGGCAAGTTTATAGGTAAGGAATTTTTTTTAAGATTCACCATGAAACCCAAACGAACATAAGATTTATTTTTTTGCATAGAGAATATGCACCAAACATGTTGAATTCAACTTAGGATTTCTCAAAGAGGAAAAGAGATATTAAAAAGATTGAAACAGATTTTGAAAGAAAAAGTTTAGTCCGTCACAAATTTAATTATAACTAATTATCACGCAAAAGGATAAACATCAAAAACTGTTAAAAAGAGTATTTTTGATTTTCTAACGGTAATATCTCAAAAACGTGATGTGAAAAAATTTTTCCGACTTTGGATTCGAGTTAAGCATACGAAAAACCATTAGAAAAGTATACCCTGACTTTTATAAAAAAAAAACTTTTCGATTAGTGAAATCGAATAGGACAGTTAAAAGAATAATAGAGTTAAAGTTGCTTAAATTTTTAAGACTTTTTATATAGAAATTTGGAAACAAAAATAAAATTCGTTAAAAAAAAAAAATAAAATAAAATCTGAAATTAAATTGCCCTCCAAAACAAGTATGCAGTTTTGATTGATGCATTTTTAGAAAAAAAATTTCCAAAATCGTTAGAGCCGTTTTTTAAAAAAACTAATTTTTTATAAATAATTTTTTGGAAAAAAAGTTTTAAAATAAAAATGGTATGCCATTCTTTAGAAATCACTTATCAACATCTAAAAACAAAATTTCAAAAAAATTCAATGTCCCGTTTTCGAGAATTTGATTTTTTAAAAATAAATTTTCAAAATTTTTTTAAAAATCCAAAAATTATTTTTTTCAAAATCTTATTTTTGGCTTATATTTAAATTATATAAATGCTTCTTCACAAAAAGTTTCGTTGAAATCGAATAAGCAGTTTCGGAGATAATCGGATTTGAAATAAACGGTTCTATGGCAGGTACCGTTAATAATGATTCTCAAAAAAAAATTTTTCATTGGAAGATAGACCTTAGCTTAAAACTAACACTTGAATTTTTTAAACAAAATCGTTAGAGCCGTTTTTGAGATATTTCAATTTTACTAAAATCGGTATATGACAAGTACCGTTATTTTTGGTCCAAAAAAATTAATTCCAAAAACCCCTCTGGAGAGTCGCCAAATAACGCTACATACCAAGTTTGACATTAATCGGTCCATACGCTTAGGCTGTAGCTCCTTATACAGACAGACAGACCGACAGACAGACGGACTTCCGGGACCCACTTTTTTGTTGTTCAAAGATTATAATGGAATTGACGAAATAAATAGCAGCCTAACTGCAAGTAAGGAAATATACGAAAAATTAAACATAATAGTTAATGTTAACCTGGGATAAATGTAAGTAAATTTAACTACACAAGAGCAAGTAGGTACCTATGAGCCATCTAGTCGGCCTTTTTTTTTTTATTGAAGTCCGTTAGAGCTATTTGGAGAAAATTAAACAACCTTGAAAAGTTATTATTTAAAGATTTCAAAGCTTACTTGACTTTGACAATTACATTTTAAATTCATAAGACTGATTTTTTACAAGTATACAAGTCTAATACTAAAATACCAAAAATTGTAATTACATGAGTATTCTTTATTTATTAGTCTTTCATTCCATTACATCACTAACACTTCATTATTCTCTCGTTGCTTGCATCAAATTAAAAACAAACAACAAACTCTACACAATCATAAGAAGTGTGCATAGATTTTATATGCCGACAGACGCATAGCATAACATTTTGACAGCTACATTAGACGTTTCAGTAATTTAAGTTTAAATTGAGGAATAGATAGAGATCTATTTTACCTCCTCCTTCTCCCTATTTTTTTGTCTATTTTGACTTGAAGCTGAAAAATCTGAAAGATTTAGAACACTTTTTCGTAAGCATAAGTGCACCGTCTGTATCCACTTTAAAGACCAATTCACTTAGCAAAGTATCTCAACATTATTTTTCGTATCATCAAAAAAATAAGACAGCTAGAAGCATTTCATTACTGTTAGGTATAATGGATCAAATTATTTAACCATAGATCTTCCAAAAGGGAAGATACCTCAAAAAAACTGATGGACACCACCATGACTTGGCTAAACATACCCACAAGTAGGGCTGTAAAAGTAACGACAAAATGAGTACCCGCATGTATATGTTACTTTTGATACTAGTACCCGCATCAATAATATCGTTACTCGTTACTTTCGTATGTTTCGCATTTTTCGCACATTTCGTATGTTTCGTGTGTTTCGCATGTTTCGTTACTTTCGTTACTTTCGCATGCTTCGTGTGTTTCCTACATTTCGTATATTTCATGTATTTGATACGTTTCGTATGTTTGGTATTTTAAGCATGTTTCGTACATTGGTATAAGGGTGTAAAATTTTTTTTTTTTTAACCAAAAACAATTTCTATAATCTAAGCTACATTTTAAGGTCATAAACATTAAAATTAGTTGCGGCATTCTCATGTAATAAGAGTTTAAAGGTAGCTATATTGAATTTTTTTTGTTTTTTTTTAATCAAACGTGGAAACTTTTTTGATTTTTTTCCAAATTTTTAGACAAAACTTTGGTAATTTTTTTTTATATTCGTTCAGTAATCTTATCACAATTCTTTAGAGACCTTTATTTCAAAAGTACATGGCGAAGATCTCGGAATATTAACACTTCAATACAACCATGTCGAACAATTTTTCATTTTTTTTTCTATTGACAGTGATTTTCCAACCTCGTTTTCTCGGCTTTTTTTATAGTTGAATATTTTGCACTGAAAATTAACAAATTTTTTCAAAAACCAAAACACTTTTGTACATTCTTAAGCTAAATATCAATACCATTAACACCAAGGCCATAAACAGATTGGTTGCGTTGTTACATATTTTGGCCAAATAGAGAAAATACGAAAACGTCTCTTTTTATATTTCTGTATAAATTATCGATAACACAATGAATATTGAACCTTGGAACTACTGTTTTAATCGAGACAAAAGTAAACTCCAGATAATTATCTGCAGTTAGCATTCTGACTATGGTTACGATACCGACACGAGATGCGAAATGCGACAAATTGAGTGTATCACTTCATTTCGTATCTCTTACATCGGATTTAGTATTGAAACTGGAATCGCGTCGTTACTCGTATGTTTCGTATCTCGTACGTTTCGTATGTTTCGTTACTTCAGTACCCAGTAACGAAACATACGAGTAACGATACTGTTTAGAAAGTAACGTTTCGTTACTCGTTACTGAAGTGAATTCCCGCATTTTAGTAACGAATACATACGATTTGCTACAGCTCTACCCACAAGTGACTGAAGACCATCAGACAGAAACGGCCCAAATCGATCATTATCATGCGTGCGCGTACGTCTTTTATGGTTTGTGATGCGTAAAGGTTACGCATTCACTCATATCTCAAACTCTCAGCCACAACTGTCTGATGCCCATTCGTGATGATGATCTTCTTCATTTCTAATCCCACTTGATGGGCTTGTAAAAGTGTCAGTTTCAAGTTCATATTTTGATTTTTTTTTTTTTTTTTTTCGGGTAAACAAAGGAATTCAATATGCGATGCGAAGCTCTTTCATTGTGCATGCAACACACGCACCAGTCGTAATGAGGTTGATTTGGTCAGACGATTTAGACTGACGGAGCGAGAAGCATTTATCTGACATTTGATAATTGTATCCAATTGCACTTAAGCTGCAGCCAAGTGGTAACCCTTTTTAGCAGAAACTCAAAACAAGAGTAATGAGTGGATACTTTACGTCGACTTATAATGTGGAGAGCAAATTTGAAACAAAGTTGCAACATGCATAAAAGTTTTTCGATTCTCCGACAAAATTATCAGATCCAAATCAACAAAAACAAAAATTCAGTGTTCCCACTTTATTAATTTTTTTTTTATTATTTTTAAAGTGAAAACTGTGTGATTTCAAACAAGATGAATCGAAAAAACGAAAGGAAAAATCAATTGATTATAACTTTTTTGTTTTAATAGATAGATGAATGCAATTTATATTGTAGATAGGTAATTAAATAAACTATAATTGTGCAAAATTTCAATTAATTTCATATTCAATATCCTGAGATAACGGTAAAAAGGTGTTTTATTTTTTATCTAGAGCAAATTGTATTTATTTTTTTTTTGTATTGAAACGTCATAAGTGAAATTAGTTTTCAGACGATATAAAATTTATCATAGGTTTTCATTAAAAAAAATATATTTAATAGTTTTAGAAGAGAAAAAAGATTAATTTTTTTTTTGCTTTTTATGATAAGTGATTGGGTTCAAAAACTTCTAGCTCTTTTTGTAGATGTTGTATAGACATGGTCGATATAAATGTTTTGAGATGAAATCATAAGCTTTCAGATGATATAAAATTTATTATAGGTTGTCATATAAAAAACATGGATTTAAAGGTGATAGAATAAAAAATAAGGTAGATTTTTTCGATTTTTTTTTTTTGCAAGAAAAATGATTTTTTAATTCACTTCTACCACATGTGAATTGCACACATGATTTTTTTTTTTTCAAAATTAATCGAAAAACAGCTTTTGGAACTTTTTTTAATCTTTTTTTTTATAAATCCAGGCACTATAAGAGACAGGGACAAAATTTTGACACTTTAAAATTTAGACAAATAGACTTTATGTCACATTTACCTTTGAAATTTGATCTATTATAATTTTTTTCATAGCCTAGCAAGGCAAATCTTTAATGTGGTCTTATCTCAACCTTGAGTAACTACAAACAAAATGTCAGTACTTTTTTACTACTTTTACTACTATTTTTTCTAACTGAAATATAATACTATTCAAAATGTCAGTTTTTAGCCGAATACTCAAAAGGCAAATTATTTGCAACCTTATAGATTAAATGTTATTTTTTAAATTTTGTTTTACTTCGACAGAAAAACATCAAAATGGGAACACTAACCATTTCAAAGGCTAGTTCAAAACTCAAATGTGGTTTTGCTGGACATAATTGGAGCTCAAAATTGTAAACAAAAACACAAAAAAAAGCCGCCCCAACATGTCTTCAACTGGTACAGATATAATTTTTAATGCTAGTCATTTCCGAGGACTAGCATCCAGACGCGCACCAACGCAAAGCAAAAGCAAAGGCAATAGCAATCCAACAACTGAAGTATGCTGGACAAAGGTTTATGCGGCCAACACCGATAACTTAATTATTTAGTTGCGTGCGACAAGGATGTTGATTAAACACTGAGCACTTAGTCAAATGCGTGCAGATTCGCATTCGAAGTGGCATCCACAGACGTCGTCAGTCGGTGTTCTTGCATCCTCCTCCAACGACGCAACGCGACGACAGAACACGATTGCTTTGCTTTCGTTTTCGACTCTCGACTCGCTCCTCGCACAAAGGGTGCTTTGAAGAGGTGATTGGAGGAGGTTTTGGAAAAATCTGCACTTCCCAAAAAGATTGAATGAATAAAACATTTTCGCCTTTTGGAGGAGGCCCGGGTTGGAGCGGCGGCGCGCGGCAACTCTGAGCTTGGCGTTAATGGAATGAACCTCTACTGTCCTTTGGCAGTGGTGGAGAAAATTATCCTGTCAAATGCAGGAACTCGCAGAGAGACATGCAAGTCTTAATTGAATTTGCATACCTACTTGCAAAATGTGTGCGAGGGCTGAGGGTAGGGAGATTGGGAGTGATATGGTGGTGTAGAGTTGCCTGACAGAGCTGTTGCACGGCTGTTATGGTTGCGCCCCCGCGAATCCATTTAAATAGCACGAGCATGACTCTTTTATATATGGCGGGTGGTGGTATTGGTGTGAGTGTGTCGGCTTATTTTTTATTTTGGTGTCAATTTGCATTCGGAAGGATAGCAAAAAAAAAAAGTGTAAAAAAGGGTGATGCGATGCCGGCTGGGTGCGTGTTAAGGGCGATAAGGTGGCAACTTGAATGCAAAAAGGTTTGAGATCTTTGGCAGAGATAAGAGATTGTGCGACAGTTGGTGGTTGGACTGATTGTTCATGATTTATTACCTCGTCGGTGTAGTCTGAAAGTTTACTTTATTGTAGCGTGTCTTTGTTTTGATTGCCGACTTTTTGCAAACAAACAACATATAGTCTGGATGTCAATATGCGAAATGAGCTGTATGTGTGTGTGTTTGGTGAATGCAATGTCCTTTGTTCCGTCAAAACAGTTAAGTACATTGGAAATCTGAGCTGAAAATTCTAGGAAATATGCGCCTAATGTGATTTGCGTGTTCTTAGGTTAGTAACGTTTTGTGCCGCTGAATGTGGTGAAAAAAATATAATCGATAAGAATTCTAAGAATAAGTTAATGGGGGAATAATAAAGTGAAGACCCGAGTAAAAATATAAATCGAATTTTTTAAAGAAAAAAAATCTTGAACGCCACAGCCGTTTGGCGGAAAATTTCGGTGCACCACCGCCACACCACTACTGCACCACGTCCGCACCATTTCATTTTAAATGAAAAATTCGATGCACCACCGCCGCCCAACGCCTGCACCACGTCCACACCATTTAATTTTGTATGAAAAATTCGCTGCACCATGGTACATAAACTACCGACGAGAAGCAGATTCGAAACCGAGTATCCAGAGCACTTTCAATTAGAAGTCCAAATCCTTAACCACTCGACCAATGTGTTTCTTAAGTCAAAGTAACTTTGAACACGACTAAAACATTTGTATAAGTATGAAAATAAATTTTTTGATCATAGTGCAGACGTGGAGCGGCGGTGGTGGTCCACCGAATTTGTCATTAAAAATAATATGGTGCGCACGTGGTGCAGCGGTGATGCGGTAGTTTAGGAATTTTTAAAATAGTTCGGACATGGTGCAGTGGTGGTGCAGCGGTTTAGGAATTTTTAAAATGGTGCGGACGTGTAGCAGTGATGGTGCGGCGATTTAAAAATTTTTAATCTTGTTGCGGACATGGTGCAGCGGTGTTGCGGCTGTCAAAAAGTGGTAATACAACAACAAACCTACAAAATTTAATTTTAGGCCCATAAATCATTATTTCTTCGAAAAGTGCACCAGAATAGGCCTTTCGAGAAATAAAGATACGAAAAAGTTTCGCATTACTAAATGCTTTTGACTATTAAAACAAAATAAACCGTCAAACTCGTCACTTTCCTGCAGCTCATAATCTGTGTTCTCATAACAACAACAAATAAAAAAAAAAAACAGCTCATCACCCATCAACGTTATATCTCATCATCGTCATTCACGTCATCATCATCATCATCATCATCATCTGCATTCATCTTCTAGTCTTCTCCCTCTCTCTATGTGTACATCTTCAAGAGTTCATTTGAAGTTGTCGACAATTGAGCGACATCAACGTGTGAGGTCTCATCATCAGCACAGCATCATCAGCTACAACCGAGGCCCACCAAATAAGCGACCTCATCAGGGAAACGACCGAAGTAACACACAACGAACGTAAGACATAATTTTCCTCGAAAGACAGACAGTTTTTCCCAAGAATTAATTCTATTCTTGGCCTTGAGATTCTTTTTACCCAGAAATACTGTAACAAGACGAAACTAAAGTGAGCACTGAGTTAAACGCCATGATGTGAAGCCGTCCAAAGGTACATTACACGACAGAAGCGTGTATTTTAGCTTTTCGACATCGCCTCAGTCTCAAAAACTAATGAATCATTTTCGTCTCGTTCCATCACTCTCTGTGATGGCGATATAGCCCCTAAATTGCTTCTGATGTTAAATGAGACACTAAACACACACAAACACATAGAACTCCCTCATCCCACATGATTTGCTGGCAAAATTATTTTCGGACAATTCGGTATGTCCTGTGTGCGCTTCATTTGCCTAATGGACAAATGGACTTCGCTCATTGAACACAATCAACCTGGGCTAACCAGGATATCAGCAGAGAGACATACTCTGAAACACAAGAACATGACTTTGACGCGGGCTCATTTTAAATTTGAATTGTTGTCATGTCGCAGACAATTTTATGACTCCATGTTCGATGTTCAGGGAAGCGAGCTACTACCGACGACGAGAGTAATTTGTGTTGGGTTTTGTTATATGGGTAGGTGGGCTTAAATGAGAGCGAAAGACCAGCAGAGACATCAGAGAGAGAGCTTTATAATATTGCTGATGTGCTCGTAGCAAGCACATCGTCCAAATAAATTGGACGATCCAAAACATGACAAGTTAATTCCAATTTATAATGTTGCCACAAACACAAAACAACAAAAGTATAAAATCAGAAAAAAAAAGACAAAAAACATTTTATTTTATTTTGATTTTTTTATTCGCAATCCAATTTTGGTAAAACAAAATTACAACTTTATAACAAGTTTTTTTGGGATTGAGGTTTTTTTGGGGTATTTTTTTTTTTGCTTTTGATTTTGTTGATGGAAATTGTAGGGGTTCTTTTTTAGCGATATTTCAAGGCCATGAAAATTTTATCATGAGAATTTTTGATAATTTTGTATCATCTCTTCTCTAATAAAACGAAGGTTTAAACCTATGACTTGCTATATTTGAAAATTTAAAGGAATTTGAAATAAAAAATAGCAGTTGATTGTGATCTTAAAGGCCTTTTTGATGCAAAAAAACCATCGCCAAATATAAGGGCGATTTGTGTCAATTTATATTATTTATTGAAGGTTTTCAATGAACAACAACAACTTGTGTGTGTTACCCCCAAGTTCATAGGCTGAAGTTATAGCTATTTCACGGGGACCAACCTGATCATCAGACTCCTTTCAGTGGCGCTAAGTCGCTTAAGTTCAATTAATTTTGAAAATTTCCCGAGCGAGGCTTGAACTCGAAACCTAGCGGTTGGGAGGCCGACGCACTACGCATCGCGTATTATAGTCCAGTGCATTTATGATGTTCATAGGTATATTATATGGGCTACCCAGCAGTTTGTACCACCCTTAAATTTTTTTTGCTCAGTCGATAGAGCATTGGCTGAATATCATTATTCTGATTTTTCGCACTCGCGAAATTTAACTTTCCGCCTCCATTTTGGATTTAGGTTAGGTCGATTTCTATTTTTCCTACATAAAAGTTGTATATACAAAAAACGTAGGCGTTTTTTATGTTAAGAAGTCTTTTTCGATATTCTGAATATCAAAGAAGTTAAAAGCCAAAAAAGTAAAACAAGACGAAAAAATGACAATTTTAAAGTTTTGACCACTTTTTATCAAAATTATGAAAAAACCTTAAAAACAAAAAAAAAATGCATAGCAAAGTTGTAGAAAATTTTAAGGTGAATCATCTTTCTTTTTAACTTTTTTAATATTCAGAATATCGAAAAAGTGTTCTTAACATAAAAGACGCGAAATTTAATTGCCTACGTTTTTTGTATACACAACTTTTATGTAGGATAAATAGAAATCGAGATATTCAACAAAAACTAAAATCTAAAATGGCGGTCGAAAGGTGAATTTCGCGAGTGCGAAAAATCATGGTAATGATATTCAGCCGATGATCTATCGAATGAGCAAAAAAAAATTGGAGGTCGTACAAACTGCTGGGTCAAATTATAAATGCACTGGACTATTATATCTGATACGACAAGGTAAAGTTTTTAAAGAATACCAAAATTATATTAAAACATTTTTTTCAAATATTTTTCGCTTAAAATATTTGCTATTAGCTTATCAAATACGCCCAATATGTAGATAAAATAAAGATATAAGATTTTTGGTTAGTTATAGTAGGTAGTAAAATATTGTTTTTTTTTTTGGTTCTGAAAATTTCAAAAACTCTGTCATTATCATTTCGACATTTTTTTCGATTTTAATGAAATTCATATTTTGGGTTCCAGTTATTGATTTGACGAATGGCCATGGAAGCACAATCATTATTTTATCATTTGAAAGAACAAAAAAAATACTCAACAGAACCAAACCGGTAACATTGTTTTTTAGAGTGCTAGCATTCTTGGTATGAAAGACAAAAAACATTTTATGTATTTTATTTTGATTTTTTTATTCGCAATCCAATTTTGGTAAAACAAAATTACAACTTTATAACAAGTTTGTTTGGATTGAGGTTTTTTTGGTGTATTTTTTTTTTTTTTTTTTTTTGCTTTTGATTTTGTTGATGGAAATTGTAGGGGTTCTTTTTTGTTCAAAAAGAGATTTCAAGGCCATGCAAATTATATCAAGAGAATCTTTGATATGAACTTTTATCATATTTAATAAAACGAAGGTACAGACGTACATAATATGTCTTACCATTATTTGAAGATTTAAAGAAATCTGATGTAAAAGTAGATGACTGTGATCTTAAAATCCTTGGAAGCCAAAAGGCAAAATTGTCACGTACAGACACGTGTCAAGTTATTTTATTTTTCCTAACTTATCACATAAAAATTATTTAAAAAATCTTTCATTCTGATTTTTGGTGAATTATTTCTCAAATATCGAATTGGAGTATCATGACTTTAAAAAGACTATATCTCGAGTTGTAGATATTTTACATTTTTTATTTGTATGTGTGGCTTTCATATATTTATAATATCTATCGATTCCAATTTCAATTTTATTTCTATCACGTTTTGTTTAGATAATAGATTTTTCCCCTTTTTCTAAATTCGCCTTTGTTTACCCTACTCAAACTTCAAATTTTAAAAAATCCTGAAAATTAAAATTTTTAAATTAAATTTCCTATGACATTATATTTTTTCTTTAACTCTTAGGCTTGCCATATAAGCAGGGTCGCATTTTCAAAAATTTGCAAAAATGAACTTTAAGGCCTGGCAACCCTATGCCTTGACAGGATATCGCTTGGCAACCCATGTGCAATTTATTTCCTTAGACACTAGCTTTCAGAAAATATAACTCTCAACTTGTATAACGATAAGGGTAGGTCGTCCTATGGCGGGATCTCCTACTATAATGCCGCAATTAATTGGCCAAAAAAAATTTTAAAATTGACCAAGGATTAAAAAAATATAGGGTTTTTCATGCTAACTTTGTACGATATGAGGGTCAAAAACAGTTTATAATTTTTTTTTGAAAAAAAACCAAAAGCGCGGAAATTTTTTTAAGCTTGCGGTTTTTATATTGACCCAATGCGGCAATTAATTGGCCAAAAAAAAATTTTTAAATTGACCAAGGATTTAAAAAAAAGAGAATGTGTCATGCTAATTTTATATGGAATAGGGTTAACAAAAAATAGATTTAATTTTTTTTTGAGAAAACTAAAAGAGATATATTATTTTCGATTTCACGGCATATTTACGGCAATTAAACTTTAAATAATTAGCGAAAAAACAAATTGAAATTGATCAAAAATTAAAAGTTGTCATGCTAACTTTATATAAAGTTAGCATGACAAGCCTTTGTGGACCGATTCTGACCAAACTAAATACGGCAATTATGCGGCAATTACTGAGCCAAAAAAAAAAAATTAACTTTTCAAAAGTTGTCATGCTAAGTTTATACGGGTATGAAAGTTTCTGAATTTTCTAGATGACGTTTTTAGACGAAATTAGTGAAAAATTTCAATCGCTGATTATAAAAAAAATTCATGTAATAGAATTTTCTGTAGCTCATGAATTTTATAATTAAATAAAAATATTATTGAATAATTTCAACCCTTTAACATTCATGAAATTAATAATAATTATTCTTCTCTTTGATTACAGTGTAATTGTATAAATAAAAAACTCCTTCGTTATAAGCCAATGAATAAAATATTTTTTCAAACCAAAACCATAAAAAATAAATTGCACGACTGGGGTCGCACGTACTTGCTCTTATGTTAAAAGTTACTTTAATGTTAAAGTCTTTAAGTGAACAAAATTGGGAACAATTTAAAATTTGATATTTTAAAGGAATTTCATAAGTAGTGTAAAAATATTATATGCACGACTGAGTCGGACCTACATAGCGGAAGAATTTTGTTTTTGGAGTGTTTGCATTTGGCAAGTCGTTTCCACGTGACCCAAGAGGTAGACTTTCACGCGTTTTTTTTAACGAGGTGTCCCCAGTAGGCCTAATCCTCACTTAAGTCGCCGTCAAAGAGAGTATGTTTTTAGTGTACCGTTGAGATCATTATACTTTTCGGTAAAATTATTTTGACAAGACGTTTTAATTCATTCGTTTGAAGAGAGCTAACAGCCAGCTGCATCACTCTACAACAAAATCAACGTGACGTTTAAACCGTCCTGTCAAAGTAATATTATTAAAAGTAAATTAATTTCAACTTCACATTAAAAACATTCTGATCTCCAATTTACTTGAATTGGCAATCCTTTGAAAAACTCATAATAGGAGTTTTTCAGAGGATTGCCAATTCAAATAAATTGGAATCGTGATAAAACTCTGGTGCTTTTATTTTGTTGTATTCCGTAAAAGACAGGATCCCATCTTCCAATAACTCCCGCACCAATTTTTTTACAATCTTCCTTCCAAATACCTACTGTTTTGAATGCAGCTTTAAAAATTTAAAAATAAAGTAATCAGATTATTTGTTATTATTATTTTCAATTGGTAGTTAGTACCACAAAGTTCATTCATGGAAACTCCTATGTTGCCATAACTTCCAATCAGTCTGCATATCAACTGACGTTCCTCTTCGTTTACGATTTCTTCAATTGAGGCCATATTTATGCTATAACTAATTAAATGTGTAGTAAATATACATATGTATATTAATTTTGATACCAAGGCGAAACCCGATGTATTAATATATATTTATATGAAGTGTTGTCAGTATATACATAGGTTGTTAGTACAATTTTTAAGAGTGGTAAAATTTAATTGGAAGAGATTAAAATTTTTAAAAAACTATTTCGTGAAAAATTTTAAATTCTTAAGTTCTGGGAGTGAAAACGAAAAAAAAACATACCGGATTTAGCCTTAGTATCTCAGTTATAGCTTAGTATGTTATGACTTAAGGTAATACTTAATCTAATTTTTTTTGTTTTTTTTTTTTTTGTTTATTTTTTTTTTCTTATTCTTAATATGTTATGACTTAAAGTAATACTTAACCTAATTTTTTTTTGTTTTTTGTTGTTTTTTTGTTTTTTTTTTTTTTGTTTTTTTTTTTTTTTTTTTGTTTTGTTTTTATTTTTTGTTTTTTTTTTCTTATTCATAGAGTTAGGATTAAAGGCTATTAAAAATTAGTTATAATATCTACATTGATTTTAAAATTAAGTATAATATATTTAAAAAACGATTATTAAAATCACTAGCTATACCTTAAAAATAAAATGAAAAGATTATTGGTAAATGGATTTTTAATTTTTTTTATGTACACAAAGCGGGTAGGGAAATAAAATATAATGAAAATTGATGAATATTTATTTTATTTATATTATATATACAATTTTAATATAAAATATGTATACAATTATTATTATATTATATAAACAATTTTGCAATTTTCCTAATGCAATTTTTCCTATGAAAATTTCTGTGCCTAATTTTGAAAATAAATAGGTTTATGGTATGAGAACATACTTTCGTATGTTCCACAGTCTAAATTTTTAATGTTTGAAAAGATGACATCAATTTGGGTATTGTATTCTGTAGTAGGCTCGTCTAATCTTAAAGCTGATACTAGATTCCAGCTCTTCAAAAAGGAGTGTAATGCACTGTTTGTATCATTTATTATATTTATATTGAAATCTCCTAGTAAAACGGTATTTTTGTTTTCGAAATTAGCTATGGTATCTAGAAATTCTGTAAAATGTTTCTTTAATTCCATGAAAGGTGTTGATGGAGATTTATACCCTGTGATTACTCTTGTGTTACCTACATCGAATGCTACTAGATCGATATGCTCTTCGTGCCTATTAAGATTTCCTACTCGGAGTGCCAATAAATTACTTATTTCCTTTGTTGTCTTTTTGAAACACATTAGCCCTCGTGGTTTCCGTTCGGTAAAGTTGCCATCAGATCTATAAAAGCAGGTGTACCCAGGTATATTTAACGAGTCTGATGGAATTGTGCTTGACTCTGAAAAAATCAAAATGTCAAAATTTCCGTACCATTTATCTGCTATTATACACTCAATGTGTCGTTTAAGAGACTGTGCATTTTGATAGGCAACAAGTAAGTCTTTTTTTTTATCCTTAAAGTTGTTGTAGGCTAATTCCAATTTCTTTTGATGTCTCATGCGATCAAGCTCAGTTAGAATAGAGTCCTCTTCTTTTGATGAGCCTGGTGAATCAAATTTTCCTAAAATACAGGGTGTCCCACAGTCACCGCCCCAAATGAAAACCATGGATTTCTGAGGTCATTTTAAGTCGAAAAACTTAAGAGGTAATTTTCTCGTTTTCGTCCCGTTTTCGAGTTACCACGGTTTTTATGATTTTTGCTCTCTTGTGCTTTAACTGGCCTTATCTTTGCCAAACTAAGTTTCATTTGAAAGGTTTTTTTTACAACCAATCAAGAATTTATTACAGTTTAAGTTTGTCTCAAAACTTTTTTTTCTGCGGACAACCGTTTTTCCACAATTTTGCATCAAACACAATTTTCTTCGTTTTTTAAGTTGTTTTTTACACTTTCATATCATTTAAGTCAAAAAAACACGTTAATGAGTATTAATTTTTTGTCCTTCTTATTAAAGCCCAGTTTATTATCATAATAAAATAAGTTTTATTTCATAAAAAAGGCTACTGAAAGTAATTAAAAAAAATAAACAAACTGAGTGAATTAAAAAAAAAAAAAAAACAATTTTTAAATAAAAATTAATTTAAATGAATTAAAAACTTTTTCTGAGCTGTTGTGGTTAAGAAAAGAACAAATAGATAAAGCTCAGAAAAAGTTTTAATTCATTTAAATTAATTTTGTATTTAAAAATTATTTTTTTTTTAATTCACTCAGTTTGTATATTTTTTTTAATTACTTTCAGTAGCCTTTTTTATGAAATAAAACTTATTTTTTTTTATGGAAATAAACTGGGCTTTAATAAAAAGCACAAAAAACTAATACTCATTAACGTGTTTTTTTGACTTAAATGATATGAAAGTGTAAAAAACAACTTAAAAAACGAAGAAAATTGTGTTTGATGCAAAATTGTGGAGAAACGGATGTCCGCAGAAAAAAAAGTTTTGAGACAAACTTAAACTGTAATAAATCTTGATTGGTTGTAAAAAAAATCTTTCAAATCGAACGTAGTTTGGCAAAGATAAGGCCAGTTAAAGGACAAGAGAGCAAAAATCATAAAAACCGTGGTAACTCGAAAACGGGACGAAAACGAGAAAATTACCTCTTAAGTTTTTAGACTTAAAATGACTTTAGGAATCTATGGTTTTCATTTGGGGCTGTGACTGTGGGACACCCTGTATATAGTCCTGACAGTGATGTTACTCTGCTTAGGGCAACGTATAACATAGATCGCCGAATATGGCTTGATTTACGCAGATCTAAACATATAGAGCTATATGTTTGCCCTTGGCTTTTGTGGATAGTAAGAGCCTCTGCAAGAACAAGTGGAAACTGCTTCCTAACTATTTGGTAGTGGTTTGTAGTGTTGACGCTAATTGGATGCACTTTCCTTGATATTGGAACCAATGTTTTGTCAATGTTGTTATTCACGACAAATTTAGCTACCGCCAGTTTTGCCTTTACACCAACAGCTTGCTCGTCAGGAAATTCAAGCCATACTTTGTCTATTTCCTTGTTATCTTTCATTGTAACTAACCTCAAAATTCCAGTAGATCCGTTGACAAGGCCATCTTCAACGTCTATGTTACTCGTTACCATATATTTAAGGTTGATTTTGAACCTAGCCATATTTGGAAGACCGCCAAGATCCGATATTTTCTTCCTTTGTAAGCCTTCTAATGCCCTTTTTTTAATACCTTCGCTGACGTTTCCGAGCACAGAGTCCTTAGCAGCTGAGCTGTACTCTACTCCAGGAAAACCTATAAATTTTTCTTCATTATATTTATCGACGTCTGCGTTTGTGGCATATAATCGGATGGCATTTTCAGGTACTGCTGAAGGTTCAGTCTCTCTTGAACTAAATAGGAGCTTGTCCTCATGAGTAAGACTTCCAGTTGAAAGATGGTTGAGAGCTTCGATGAAGAGAGCTTCATTTTTCTGTCGCATTATTTCTTTAAGTTCAAAGATTTGAAATGGTTCCCACAAAGTGTTTGTATCAGCAAATACCCCTAGCTCATTATTTTTTGGAGCCTTAAAGATGAACGAATCAAAAACTGGTGGTAATTGGTTCATGTCACCAACAGCAATAACTGAAACCCCTCCGAAAGGTTGATTTCGACCCATTACTTGCCGTAGCCTTGTATCGACTCTACTTAGCAACCGGCTACCAACCATTGATATTTCATCAATGATAAGTAGTTTTAAATTTATCAATTTTTGTCGAATTGTATTTGCCAGTTCACTGGACAGTTCCGGCATCTGCCCTCCATACTGAGAAACTGGTAAAGCAAATGCTGTATGAAGCGTCACACCGTGGATCAAAAAAGCAGCTTTACCAGATGGAGCTGTCAACAATACTTTAATAGAGTCGCCAATGGATCCGGGTGTGTTGTCGAAGTAATGAGTTATCATCTGGAAAATTGAGTTTATGACGGTGGATTTTCCAACCCCAGCTGACCCACACAAAAATATATTAAGCGGTAAGAATTTGTTTGTCTTGAAACACTTAAAGATATGCATCACGAACTCTCTTTGGGCCACATTGAGTTTATTCAATCCCTGAATAATTGTATCTTTGCAAACTTTAGGTGGACAAGTGAAACGACTAGATGTCTGATCTTTAGGCTGTTCAACCCCGCCTTGCTCTAATATATCAATGTTTTGGGGTTGTGTGAAAATGCTACCATGTGCCTCATCTTCCGGCTCAGATCTATCACCGGTGTTTACTTCTTCTAAGATATCATCAAGTTCCTCATCCCTAACTATGGTGTATTTTGCCCTATTTTTTTCAACACACTGGAGATTAAGCTGATACATTTCTTTGACGTCTACATTTTCTACTTCTTTCTTTTCATCCCTCCAAGGAACAAAGAGAAGAACCTGTTCCCTATAGTAATTTATTTCGTCCTGAACTAGTTTGTATTTTCTGTAACGTATTATTCTGGATTTAGTGCGTTCTTTGAATTGTACTTTCTCTTGCACATCTTCATCTTCGTTTACATCTTCATAATATTTTTGTGGCACAGTATAATTTGCAGCAAAGTCAGCTAAGCATATGTCTTCTAAAGTATTTGGTCTTTTGCTATATTTTAAGAATATATCTTCTACAAATATGTCGTTTGAATCTTTATCTAGAGTTTTTAGAAGAGAATTTGTCTTTAGCATCATAACTCTTTCCTCGATTGGACTGGTATTTATATATATACACCCTCTACTGCTCTTTGATAAGGGCAGAGATAAAACATGATAACCTGCTTCTTGAGCTGACATGAGATTACTATTTAAAAAGACGTTAGCAACTTTTCTTAATTTATCACGAACACATTTATACCCATTATTGATGTCTGAAGCTGCTTCCCTCAAAAGTTTCGATAAGCCAGAATCTACCTTCCCGATATAATTAACTATATAATTGGCAATACCATATTCTTCTAGGATGTACTGTACATCGATATTGGCCTCGAACAAGTTCAAAATATCCTTATTATATGAATTAACACCTACAGTTAATCCCAAAATTGAGCGTACACCAACAAAACAACTACTGATTTCCATTTTTGAACAGTAAAAATGCAATGATTTTGGTAACTTCTTTTCAATTTCTTTTATGTTATTTATTAAGTTACATAAAATAATGAAAAAATTATCAAAAACAATAAACAAAACAGAATAACAATTAAAAAACTCAAAAGTTGTTTAAATACATGGCACAAAATTAAGCGTACACTTGAAGATAGACCCAAAAAAAAGTTAAATTGTGGTAACTTTTTTAAAGTTTAATATTTTGTAGGGCCACCTTTAGCCGCTATTACAGCCTGTAACCGCCGTGGCATCGAATCCACAAGTTTTTTTGTGAAGGAGGGGGGAATATTTTCCCAAATTTCTGTGACCTTCGCTTTTAATTGGTTTTTGTTGCTTGGGTTGCAGTTTTTGAGCCTTCGCTTGATTTCTTCCCACAAATGTTCAATGGGATTAATGTCCGGTGACTGAGGTGGGGTCTTAAGCTGATTTCGGGCATTATATAACAACCATTCCTTCACTACAAACGACGTGTGTTTTGGGTCGTTATCTTGTTGGAAGTAAAAGTCAGGTGGCAAATTAAGTTTTTCCGCGGATTGACGCATATTTCTTTTGAGAATGTCCAAAAATTTCCACTTGTCCATAATTGTTTCGATAAATTCGAATGTTCCCGTTCCACTTGCAGCCATAGACCCCCATAACATAACACTTCCTCCGCCATGTTTCACAGTAGGACGCAAATTCTCTTTTTTGAATTCCGTATTCGGCTTCCTCCAAACAATTTGCCTTCCGTCAGACCCAAATAAATTAATTTTGGTTTCGTCTGAAAACAAAACATTGTCCCAGAAACTTTGGGGTTTGCTAAGGTGCATCTTAGCGAACTCAAGACGCTTTCGCCTATTAATTTTCGAAATAAGAGGTTTTTTCCTAGCTACTCTACCATTAACATCATTCTTCCGAAGGACGCGTCGAACAGTTTCGGTTGAAACTGGTCTCTGGATACGTGTTGCCATCTCCGCCGTAAGTTTTGGTACACTCGTTTTGGAGTCTTCTTTGATTTTTCTCAAAATTACTCTTTCGTCTTGTTGAGTAAAAATTTTTTTTCGTCCCCTTCCTGCTTTGTTATGGATCGTTCCTTCATAACGATACTTATCAATAATTTTTTGGACCGTTGAATGTGTTCGCCCAACAATACCACCAATTTCGCGTAAGGAATTACCTTTCAAGTGCAATTTTAAAATAAGTTGTCTAGTACTAATATCAGTTTCTTTTCTTTTTTCTGCCATTTTTAAAAATAACTTTGAAGGGAATGAATTTTTTTGACATCAAACTCGCGATAGAAACTGCGATCAAATTCAGTTAAATAACAAGTAAAAGTAGCGGTAGATTTTGTTCTATTCGATTTAAAAAGTCATGTACACAGTGTGTACGCTCAATTTTGTGCCATGAAATTTTGCAATATTTGATGTTTTTTTAATAATACTGCATTTTGTTTATTGTTTAAGTAATTTTTCCTTTTGTATCTATACAAAAATATAATGAATAAGAGAATTTTAAGGGAATTTTCGAAAAGCGTCGCATCTTAATCGGTCAAAGCCACGAATTACTTATTTTTATATGAGTGTACGCTCAATTTTGGGACTAACTGTACTTCTAAGCTATTACGTTTAAGAAAAACTTGGGTTTTCTTTATTGATGATCTTATGGCCTCTATATATGTTTCTTCGCTCATTTTAAGGTTAAGGAGTATTTCTTCAAAGGAAATCCGTTCAGGTTTTTTGAAAAAAGAATTCATTAAATGGTTTATATTTTGTAAATTTGTTTCATGATGTTTAATAAGTTCAACATCATCTAATGGGGTCAATATCATTGTTTTTTTCATGACTGGTAAAGGAAAGTTGAATCGACATCTCATTTTATTTCTTTTCCCTTTGGTACAAGTGTGGGAATGCTTGTGTCGCAAATACAAAACATATGGATTCTTATCATCATATTCACAAGTTATAAACTCATCAATGAATTCAACGCACTGGGCTACTTGTAAACTACTACTATCTGCTGAGTAAACAGGGGCATTTTCTAGCCACAAGAAAATGTGTTCGTGAGGTGATCCTCTAAGTTGAAATTCTACTCTTTCATAACTATCTACTAATCTATACCTATTGAATGGCCCATTAATATCCCTCAAATAGTTCATAAATTTGCTGCACTTATGATCAAAATATCTACCACAAGTTACTGGGTCATTCCTAATTAATTCTGTTTTGTCAAATTGGTCAAGTGAAATAGCTTCTTCTAACGTTAATTTTTTTCCGCGAAGTAATTGTGACAATAATTGCACCAGTTCAGGCCAGTTACCTTCAGCTGCAGATAAGGTCAAAAATATTGTTGGCTTACCTAATTGCCTAATCATAGCCATAAGCTGCTTTTTCTTTAACTCCCAGTATGATGGGGATGATGGAATTCTATTTAAAACTCTATAGCCATCATCATGGTGTACAAATGAATCTACTGCAGTCTTGTTTAAAATATTACCTACTGTGATATTGGTGGAAACCCTACTTTTTCTCAAACAAATATTGATATTTGAAAGGCATAACTTTTCTAACTTCTTTTTTGCCATGTACAAAATATTTGTAGGCGTACAGCCTCTACGATCATGACGCCTAGCTATTGATTTCGCTCTTTCTGTATAAGATATTTTGTTTGTTGTTTCCATTACATGGCCGCAATATATTTTAGGAAAACACAATTCCTCCATATCTGGATGCAAATGCCATGGAACGGGTGTTTTTCCTTGTCCTGGAGCTATAATTTGAATGGATTCAGATGATGCTTCAGTATTCCTATTAATAATTAATACTTCATCGTTAATTTCCGGTTGCGGTTCTTCATTATTAAAAAAGCATTCAAACATTTCTAAATCCTTATTCAAAAGTGTTTGAATGTTTGTGCCCTCAGTTGAGTTCTCAGTTCTATCTTCTTCTTCAACTACAAATTCTAATTCCTGGCTATACTGCTTTTCATACTGATCTAGATATTTTTGGTTTACTTGAATTTTATATTTCTTGTAAAGTGGTGTTTTTAAAAGATAATTAAGAGCATCGCAAACGGCTGCAGGACGAATGGTTTCAAACATATAATCGCTTGAGTGATCAAAGTGCCGTTTAAGCTTTATTTGAATGGTTTTCATATCATTGAATGTTCGCGGAAGAACTTCTAACATCTCATTAACCTCAACTTGGATGTTAACCACACTCCCTTTCATAGATAATTGTGGATTTAACGCGAAGGGCTTCAATGCTCTTATCTGCATGAAATTTATAAATGGAGAAACCATTCTCTCTTCCAATGGGGATAAAATTTTGATGCAATCTGGAACATCAACAAATTTGAGGCCGTTGCATACCGCTAGTTTGGGAATCAAACCTTTTTGAACATGCCTGTTGCATGTTTTACATATCCATGGGGATGTGTGACTTTTCGCTTTATTAACCGAGAGGATAACGTCGCTTTCATACGTTTTTTTTTTGCCCAATGTTAATAGTGTATGTGTGACTACTGAGTGTTTAAAAAAAACTCCTTCGCAATAACAACAAACAAACTCAGGGCAGTTTCCTTTTTCTTTTAAGAACTTAAGTTTTGCTAAGCTTTCTTTGTTTCCAAGTTTTACCAAATAGTTTCGATATTGTTCCCTAAATTTGTAGATTTCATTCTGTCTCTTTTCTTTTCGGTGCTGCGCATCAGCTATTCTTTCTGCTTGTCTAATTTCTACAGATTTTCTCTTTTCTTTTCTATTAAGGGAGTCCCTTCCACGTTCAGTAACTCTTAGAATTTGATCTTGTCTAGATATAGTTTTTTTTGCCGAATCCTTAGTTTTCTCTTTATTACGGTATTCTTTGTTATTCCTTAATAATCTTTTCCTAGCTAAATCGTTTTCCTTTTCCTGAACCCTAAAATCTATGTCCGTCCTACGAACTTTTTTGTTTTTTTTATCTTTTTCGCTCTCTTTTTTTCTATATTCCTTATTAGCTCGAAGCGTTTTTTTAATTCTCAAATTTTTTTGCCTCTCTTCTTCCCTATGTTCCCTACTAGATCGAAGAATTCTTTTAGTTATTAGGTCCTTTGACTTCTCTTTTTCCCTATAGTCTTTGTTAGCTCGAAGGGTTTTTTTTATTCTTAAATTCTTTTGCCTCTCTTCTTCCCTATGTTCCCTACTAGATCGAAGAATTCTTTTAGTTATTAGGTCCTTTGACTTCTCTTGTTCCCTATAGTCTATGTTAGCTCGAAGGGTCTTTTTAATTCTCAAATTCTTTTGTCGCTCTTGCTCCCTATATTCCTTGTCAGCTCGAAGATTTGTTTTTGTTTTTAAATCCTTTTCTCTTTCATTTCTACGAAATTCCTTTTCGGCTCTGAGAGTTCTTTTGGCCTCTAAATCCCTTTCTTTCTCTTTGTTTCTGTATTCTTCTTCTGATCGAATTTTCTTTTTAGCTATAAGATCGCTTTTCTTTTCCCTGCCACGATATTCTATATCTGTCCTAAGAGATCTCTTGGCCAATTTATCTTGAGACCTTTCTTTATTTTTGAAGTCTATTCTAGAACGCAAAACCCGTGAATTGAGTTGAACTTTTTGTTTATGTTTTAATTTCTGTTGGGATGGGATATCTGAAAATTTGCTATTCGAAATAGTAGGCAATTGAACGGGTGAAACAGTTGACTCGGTAGATGGACATAAAGTAATTTTTAAGGGTGTTATGCTAAAAAGCGATACACAATGTGGCAAAATATTAACGCTTAGAGTTTTAACCAACTCTTCAGAGGTTAAAAAACTTTTTGCCACAGCCACCCCATTTTGAACAAAGTTCAAATTTTCATTTCGGCTATGGGGATCGAAGAGCCAAAATAATTGATTTGCTTTAAAAATAGCAACAGAAAGATTGGCGAAAGTTAAAATCCCATACATTTCTGAAGAAAAGAACCTATGAATTTCTGCACCCAATTGCATTGAGCCATCGATTACTCCTTGGTATGGCTCAAGTGAGTATTCGATTGTAAACTGAGTTCCCTCCATAATAATCTTGTCAAGGACCTCATCTGCGGCAAGATAATATGTTATGGGTAGATCTCGATGAAAACGTTGCTGATAACTATCCAAGGATTGCCTATGCAAAATATTACCAAGATATAAAATTTTATCAATAAATGCTTGGTCCCACAAATCTACAGATACGATTTGCAACAAGCACAGTGACGTAACACAATTACTTGTGCACTGCTTGTTCCTCAAATCACCGAAAACTTCATTGTTTTGGCTTATAGACCCGAGAATTGTTTTTGGTGTGACTACCTCGATTTCGTCAACATTTCGAATTTGGCTTAAATTAATTAATACTTTATTTTTACCTAGCCTATTAGATGTTTTTTTCTTCGTAAAATTAAAACCTGCAGTTCCTTGTGTTTTTTTTGTTTTTCCCATATTGTTAATTTTTTTTATAAGAATCCAAAGCGATAGTAAAGTTTGAAAAAAAAAAATTAGATAAAATAAAAAGGTATAATTATTATGTAATGTAATAATGTAATGTAATGTTATGTAATAATATTTTTAAAATGATTGAGAAACAAAGATTTATAAGAATATGTTAAATGATTTTCTATGTTGTAAATTTGCACACACTCTCACAAAAGTGAATAAGCACAAAAGCTTCTAAGGTAGGTATTTCTATTTTTCTATTTCAAAGAAAACTAAATCGTAGGTAGGTATTTATAGTAATATGAAACTTTTTTTTTTAATAAATGTTAAAATATATATTGATAACTTACTAATGTAGATACGAAAACTATTTTTTTCGTTGAAAATTGGAGGCAGGAACTTCACAAACACACTAACACTATTCACAACCAAAAAGGTAAAATAATAAAAGTTCGTATAAATGATAGTTATAAAGCAAACAGTGTTTTAAGATATTGAGCTGAAATTTATTTAAAAAAAATACACTTTCACCAAAATTAAGGTAGATTATACTTTTCTTAAAATTTTTTCACACACTGAGCAGATACAAGATAAAAATTAGAATTTATTTAAGGAAATAAATTATTTTGGATAGAATTTTAAAATACCACTTTATTTATTAAACAATAATCACCTCACAAACGGAATTGAACAAAGGAGTTTAATAAATTAAATGGGACAGATATTATGTGTATGTAGGTATGTAGTTTGTGTGCTATGAAAATGCAGTTATATTAAGCGAAAAACACTTTTTTAAACTCTACTGAAATACTTGTTAAACTTTTTTTCGTTGGTAACAATCACTTCATTTACACAGCAGACAATCTTTGTAATTTTAATTTTATATTTGAGGTTGCTAAATGTTTTCAAAAAGGGACAAGGGAATCAATAAAAGGGCCACTTTATTTTATAAACAAAATTGGTGTTTTTTCACAATAAAAAAACGATCACCTTTAAAACACTCCAGGAAATATGTCTTTTGTATGTTTTTATATTTTTGTTCAAAGATTTTTGGTAGTAGGTTTGTTAGCATTAAAAAATGCAGTTTTTTTTTAGTCACAATATGTATGATTTTAACACAACACGACTTTTTAATCTATCTCAGCCAAAGGTTTCGATATCAATGGGGCATTGGTTTTTTTGTTTTTTCGTGGTTTTTTTGTTTTTTCGTATACCTAAATTTTTGCATGCGAGGGGGAAAGAGTTATTTCCTTTTGTTTTCATTTCCTGTTCTATTTTCCAACACTATTACATAATACTTTTGTGCAAAAAGAGAAAGGATCGAAATTCCAATACAATGACACTTGTATTAAGTACATTTTCTTTCTCTTTCTACCTCTTGTTGGCTTGTATTCACCTTCTCATTTCGCAGCAAGTGGTTTTGGCGCGTGGTTTTTTTGTTTTTTCGTATACCTAAATTTTTGCATGCGAGGGGGAAAGAGTTATTTCCTTTTGTTTTCATTTCCTGTTCTATTTTCTAACACTATTACATAATACTTTTGTGCAAAAAGAGAAAGGATCGAAATTCCAATACAATGACACTTGTCCTAAGTACATTTTCTTTCGCTTTCTACCTCTTGTTGGCTTGTATTCACCTTCTCATTTCACAGCAAGTGGTTTTGGCGCGTGGTTTTTTTTGTTTTTTCGTATACCTAAATTTTTGCATGCGAGGGGGAAAGAGTTATTTCCTTTTGTTTTCATTTCCTGTTCTATTTTCCAACACTATTACATAATACTTTTGTGCAAAAAGAGAAAGGATCGAAATTCCAATACAATGACACTTGTATTAAGTACATTTTCTTTCTCTTTCTACCTCTTGTTGGCTTGTATTCACCCTCTCATTTCGCAGCAAGTGGTTCTGGCGCGTGGTTTTTTTGTTTTTCCGTATACCTAAATTTTTGCATGCGAGGGGGAAAGAGTTATTTCCTTTTGTTTTCATTTCCTGTTCTATTTTCTAACACTATTACATAATACTTTTGTGCAAAAAGTGAAAGGATCGAAATTCCAATACAATGACATTTGTTCTAAGTACATTTCCTTTTTCTTTCTACCTCTTGTTGACTTGTATTCACCTTCTCATTTCGCATCAAGTGGTTTTGGCGCGTGATTTTTCGTTTTTTCTAATACCTAATTTTTTGCATGCGAGGGGAAAGGGTTATTTCCTTTTGTTTTCATTTCCTGTTCTGATGAAGAAATGCTTCGTTTGTTATCTGTATGCAAAATATAGATCAAATTTCTATCACAATGATGCAATACGTATGTGCAAAAAGTGAAAGGATCGAAATTCAATGACACTTGTATTAAGTACATTTTCTTTCTCTTTCTACCTCTTGTTGGCTTGTATTCACCTTCTCATTTCCCAGCAAGTGGTTTTGGCGCGTGGTTTTTTTGTTTTTTCGTATACCTAAATTTTTGCATGCGAGGGGGAAAGAGTTATTTCCTTTTGTTTTCATTTCCTGTTCTATTTTCCAACACTATTACATAATACTTTTGTGCAAAAAGAGAAAGGATCGAAATTCCAATACAATGACACTTGTATTAAGTACATTTTCTTTCTCTTTCTACCTCTTGTTGGCTTGTATTCACCCTCTCATTTCGCAGCAAGTGGTTCTGGCGCGTGGTTTTTTTGTTTTTCCGTATACCTAAATTTTTGCATGCGAGGGGGAAAGAGTTATTTCCTTTTGTTTTCATTTCCTGTTCTATTTTCTTACACTATTACATAATACTTTTGTGCAAAAAGTGAAAGGATCGAAATTCCAATACAATGACATTTGTTCTAAGTACATTTCCTTTTTCTTTCTACCTCTTGTTGACTTGTATTCACCTTCTCATTTCGCATCAAGTGGTTTTGGCGCGTGATTTTTCGTTTTTTCTAATACCTAATTTTTTGCATGCGAGGGGAAAGGGTTATTTCCTTTTGTTTTCATTTCCTGTTCTGATGAAGAAATGCTTCGTTTGTTATCTGTATGCAAAATATAGATCAAATTTCTATCACAATGATGCAATACGTATGTGCAAAAAGTGAAAGGATCGAAATTCAATGACACTTGTATTAAGTACATTTTCTTTCTCTTTCTACCTCTTGTTGGCTTGTATTCACCCTCTCATTTCGCAGCAAGTGGTTTTGGCGCGTGGTTTTTTTGTTTTTCCGTATACCTAAATTTTTGCATGCGAGGGGGAAAGAGTTATTTCCTTTTGTTTTCATTTCCTGTTCTATTTTCTAACACTATTACATAATACTTTTGTGCAAAAAGTGAAAGGATCGAAATTCCAATACAATGACATTTGTTCTAAGTACATTTCCTTTTTCTTTCTACCTCTTGTTGACTTGTATTCACCTTCTCATTTCGCATCAAGTGGTTTTGGCGCGTGATTTTTCGTTTTTTCTAATACCTAATTTTTTGCATGCGAGGGGAAAGGGTTATTTCCTTTTGTTTTCATTTCCTGTTCTGATGAAGAAATGCTTCGTTTGTTATCTGTATGCAAAATATAGATCAAATTTCTATCACAATGATGCAATACGTATGTGCAAAAAGTGAAAGGATCGAAATTCAATGACACTTGTATTAAGTACATTTTCTTTCTCTTTCTACCTCTTGTTGGCTTGTATTCACCTTCTCATTTCCCAGCAAGTGGTTTTGGCGCGTGGTTTTTTTGTTTTTTCGTATACCTAAATTTTTGCATGCGAGGGGGAAAGAGTTATTTCCTTTTGTTTTCATTTCCTGTTCTATTTTCCAACACTATTACATAATACTTTTGTGCAAAAAGAGAAAGGATCGAAATTCCAATACAATGACACTTGTATTAAGTACATTTTCTTTCTCTTTCTACCTCTTGTTGGCTTGTATTCACCCTCTCATTTCGCAGCAAGTGGTTTTGGCGCGTGATTTTTCGTTTTTTTCTAATACCTAATTTTTTGCATGCGAGGGGAAAGGGTTATTTCCTTTTGTTTTCATTTCCTGTTCTGATGAAGAAATGCTTCGTTTGTTATCTGTATGCAAAATATAGATCAAATTTCTATCACAATGATGCAATACGTATGTGCAAAAAGTGAAAGGATCGAAATTCAATGACACTTGTATTAAGTACATTTTCTTTCTCTTTCTACCTCTTGTTGGCTTGTATTCACCTTCTCATTTCCCAGCAAGTGGTTTTGGCGCGTGGTTTTTTGTTTTTTTTCGTATACCAAAATTTTTGCATGCGAGGGGGAAAGAGTTATTTCCTTTTGTTTTCATTTCCTGTTCTATTTTCTAACACTATTACATAATACTTTTGTGCAAAAAGAGAAAGGATCGAAATTCCAATACAATGACACTTGTCCTAAGTACATTTTCTTTCGCTTTCTACCTCTTGTTGGCTTGTATTCACCTTCTCATTTCACAGCAAGTGGTTTTGGCGCGTGGTTTTTTTTGTTTTTTCGTATACCTAAATTTTTGCATGCGAGGGGGAAAGAGTTATTTCCTTTTGTTTTCATTTCCTGTTCTATTTTCTAACACTATTACATAATAGTTTTGTGCAAAAAGTGAAAGGATCGAAATTCCAATACAATGACACTTGTATTAAGTACATTTTCTTTTTCTTTCTACCTCTTGTTGGCTTGTATTCACCTTCTCATTTCCCAGCAAGTGGTTTTGGCGCGTGGTTTTTTTGTTTTTTCGTATACCTAAATTTTTGCATGCGAGGGGGAAAGAGTTATTTCCTTTTGTTTTCATTTCCTGTTCTATTTTCCAACACTATTACATAATACTTTTGTGCAAAAAGAGAAAGGATCGAAATTCCAATACAATGACACTTGTCCTAAGTACATTTTCTTTCGCTTTCTACCTCTTGTTGGCTTGTATTCACCTTCTCATTTCACAGCAAGTGGTTTTGGCGCGTGGTTTTTTTTGTTTTTTCGTATACCTAAATTTTTGCATGCGAGGGGGAAAGAGTTATTTCCTTTTGTTTTCATTTCCTGTTCTATTTTCTAACACTATTACATAATAGTTTTGTGCAAAAAGTGAAAGGATCGAAATTCCAATACAATGACACTTGTATTAAGTACATTTTCTTTTTCTTTCTACCTCTTGTTGGCTTGTATTCACCTTCTCATTTCCCAGCAAGTGGTTTTGGCGCGTGGTTTTTTTGTTTTTTCGTATACCTAAATTTTTGCATGCGAGGGGGAAAGAGTTATTTCCTTTTGTTTTCATTTCCTGTTCTATTTTCCAACACTATTACATAATACTTTTGTGCAAAAAGAGAAAGGATCGAAATTCCAATACAATGACACTTGTATTAAGTACATTTTCTTTCTCTTTCTACCTCTTGTTGGCTTGTATTCACCCTCTCATTTCGCAGCAAGTGGTTTTGGCGCGTGATTTTTCGTTTTTTTCTAATACCTAATTTTTTGCATGCGAGGGGAAAGGGTTATTTCCTTTTGTTTTCATTTCCTGTTCTGATGAAGAAATGCTTCGTTTGTTATCTGTATGCAAAATATAGATCAAATTTCTATCACAATGATGCAATACGTATGTGCAAAAAGTGAAAGGATCGAAATTCAATGACACTTGTATTAAGTACATTTTCTTTCTCTTTCTACCTCTTGTTGGCTTGTATTCACCTTCTCATTTCCCAGCAAGTGGTTTTGGCGCGTGGTTTTTTTGTTTTTTCGTATACCTAAATTTTTGCATGCGAGGGGGAAAGAGTTATTTCCTTTTGTTTTCATTTCCTGTTCTATTTTCCAACACTATTACATAATACTTTTGTGCAAAAAGAGAAAGGATCGAAATTCCAATACAATGACACTTGTCCTAAGTACATTTTCTTTCGCTTTCTACCTCTTGTTGGCTTGTATTCACCTTCTCATTTCACAGCAAGTGGTTTTGGCGCGTGGTTTTTTTTGTTTTTTCGTATACCTAAATTTTTGCATGCGAGGGGGAAAGAGTTATTTCCTTTTGTTTTCATTTCCTGTTCTATTTTCTAACACTATTACATAATAGTTTTGTGCAAAAAGTGAAAGGATCGAAATTCCAATACAATGACACTTGTATTAAGTACATTTTCTTTTTCTTTCTACCTCTTGTTGGCTTGTATTCACCTTCTCATTTCCCAGCAAGTGGTTTTGGCGCGTGGTTTTTTTGTTTTTTCGTATACCTAAATTTTTGCATGCGAGGGGGAAAGAGTTATTTCCTTTTGTTTTCATTTCCTGTTCTATTTTCCAACACTATTACATAATACTTTTGTGCAAAAAGAGAAAGGATCGAAATTCCAATACAATGACACTTGTCCTAAGTACATTTTCTTTCGCTTTCTACCTCTTGTTGGCTTGTATTCACCTTCTCATTTCACAGCAAGTGGTTTTGGCGCGTGGTTTTTTTTGTTTTTTCGTATACCTAAATTTTTGCATGCGAGGGGGAAAGAGTTATTTCCTTTTGTTTTCATTTCCTGTTCTATTTTCTAACACTATTACATAATAGTTTTGTGCAAAAAGTGAAAGGATCGAAATTCCAATACAATGACACTTGTATTAAGTACATTTTCTTTTTCTTTCTACCTCTTGTTGGCTTGTATTCACCTTCTCATTTCCCAGCAAGTGGTTTTGGCGCGTGGTTTTTTTGTTTTTTCGTATACCTAAATTTTTGCATGCGAGGGGGAAAGAGTTATTTCCTTTTGTTTTCATTTCCTGTTCTATTTTCCAACACTATTACATAATACTTTTGTGCAAAAAGAGAAAGGATCGAAATTCCAATACAATGACACTTGTATTAAGTACATTTTCTTTCTCTTTCTACCTCTTGTTGGCTTGTATTCACCCTCTCATTTCGCAGCAAGTGGTTTTGGCGCGTGATTTTTCGTTTTTTTCTAATACCTAATTTTTTGCATGCGAGGGGAAAGGGTTATTTCCTTTTGTTTTCATTTCCTGTTCTGATGAAGAAATGCTTCGTTTGTTATCTGTATGCAAAATATAGATCAAATTTCTATCACAATGATGCAATACGTATGTGCAAAAAGTGAAAGGATCGAAATTCCAATACAATGACACTTGTGCTAAGTACCTACATTTTCTTTTTCTTTCTACCTCTTGTTGACTTGTATTCACCTTCTCATTTCCCAGCAAGTGGTTTTGGCGCGTGGTTTTTTGTTTTTTTCGTATACCTAAATTTTTGCATGCGAGGGGGAAAGAGTTATTTCCTTTTGTTTTCATTTCCTGTTCTATTTTCCAACACTATTACATAATACTTTTGTGCAAAAAGTGAAAGGATCGAAATTCCAATACAATGACACTTGTTCTAAGTACATTTTCTTTCTCTTTCTACCTCTTGTTGGCTTGTATTCACCTTCTCATTTCCCAGCAAGTGGTTTTGGCGCGTGGTTTTTTGTTTTTTTCGTATACCTAAATTTTTGCATGCGAGGGGGAAAGAGTTATTTCCTTTTGTTTTCATTTCCTGTTCTATTTTCCAACACTATTACATAATACTTTTGTGCAAAAAGTGAAAGGATCGAAATTCCAATACAATGACACTTGTTCTAAGTACATTTCCTTTTTCTTTCTACCTCTTGTTGACTTGTATTCACCTTCTCATTTCGCAGCAAGTGGTTTTGGCGCGTGATTTTTTGTTTTTTCGAATACCTAATTTTTTGCATGCTAGTAAAGAGTTCCAAAATGCAGTTATTAATTTAATAATTGTTTAAAAGGACTTTCACTTTCTTTTCTTCATGGATTTTTTTTGAAGTACCTACCCACCTAAACTTCTTGGATTTCGTTTTAAACAACAAAAAATCAAAATTTTTCTGAGATTTTTTATTAAATATTCCGTTTTTTAATGAAAATATTATTTTTTTTTTTTTTCAAAGTTATTGTTTTACCAACCATGGGTTGGATTGTAACTTTGATATCAAAGATCTAAAATTGAAAATTTTATTTGAATGTACAACATGTCAGCTATGATTTCTAAATTTCAAAGAAATAAAACTTGTTTTGTTTAGATATCTTTGAAAGCAATTTTTCCCTTTGCTTTCAACACAAAAAGTTTTTAAAATAGCTACCAAAATATGTTACCAGGTAATTGTAAAGAGAAATATAGCAAATATTTGTACCTATAGGTTTTATGCAATAACAAAATTGGTATCTTATACATATTGAATTCGCGTTTACAAATGATACTTATGTATGCGGGTATTTATTTTTATATTTTAAAAATTTTGAAGAAGTGTGACTTAACTAAAGCGCAGAATGTGTTCGGTTTTCTGTATGTACTCTTTTTAGATTTGTTTTTGTGTACCTATGTGTTTATATATGATCAAAAATCAGTTCAAATTATTTTCGATGTTGTTCAAAGTATAGAACAAAATTAATTAGACTAAGTAGGTGGTTACTTTCTCTTTAGAATTCAAGTACCTTTAGGGGTTATAAGGGTATTTTTTTTAGTTTAATTTATGTATGAAAGGAACCCTTACTATTATCCTAAGAAAAATATGATAAAATCTAGCCTTAAATGAGTGATCAAACTGAATTGACTAAGATCGTTATCTCTTTTTATATGCAAAAAAAAAAAAATTTTTTTTTTAAAAGCTATTATCTGATATACTATTGTATATGTAAAGGAAATTAAAAACCTGTATACAGGATTTTTCAATTTCCTTTGCATACATATATCATCTAACAGCGCCCATTAATCTTTGTTATAATAGGTATCTGTTATTATTTATTTATTATGAATAAAATGCACAACTGGGTCTTCTTGCACTAACATTTGGTAAATGTAGGTAGATATTTGTATAAAGAAAAAAAAAAACACAAAATTCGTTTTTCAAAGCAATTAAATAAAATCTAAAATCAAATCGCCCCACATAACAAGTACGCAGTTTTATTTGATATATTAAGGTGCATTTTTAGAAAAAAAATTTTTAAAATCGTTAGAGCCGTTTTTTAAAAAACTAATTTTTTATAAATAATTTTTTGAAAAAAAAGTTTTAAAATAAAATTGGTATGCTATTTTGTAGAAATCAATAATCAACATCTAAAAACAAAATTTCAAAAAAATTCAATGTCCCGTTTTCGAAATTTTGATTTTTCAAAAAAAAAATTTCAAATTTTTTTTAAAAATCCAAAAATTATTTTTTTCAATATTTTATTTTTGGCTTATATTTAAAGTATATAAATGCTTTTGTATAAAAAATTTCGTTGAAATACAATAAGCAGTTTGGCAAAAAATCCGATTTGAAAAAAACGGTCCTATGGCAGGTACCGTTAATAATGATTTTCAAAAATTTTTTTTTTCTTCAAAAGATAGATCTCTTTTAAAAACTAACATTTGAATTTTTTTAACAAAATCGTTGGAGCCGTTTTCGTGAAATTAAACTTTTCCGAAATTTTTGTATGACAGGTACCGTTATTTTTGGACCAAAAAAATTAATTCCAAAAACCCCTCTGGAGAGCCACCAAAAAATGCTACATACCAAGTTTGAAGTCAATCGGTCCATCCGTTTAGGCTGTAGCTCCTTATACAGACAGACAGACAGACTGACAGACTGACAGACTGACAGACTGACAGACTGACAGACAGACAGACAGACAGACGGACTTCCGGGACCCACTTTTTTGGCATTGTCTACCATCGTAATGTCATGGAAAAATGCTATCTCAACTTTTTTTTTTTGTACGAATGCATAACTTGATATATAGTACCTATATCGCAAGTAAAAATTGAAGCAACTCATTACTCTGTGATAAAGATTCATTATTTTTTAATTCAGAATTTTATTAGAAAAGTCAAAGTGTGCTCAATGAATTATAATTATTATTTTTCTTCACCAAACTCAAAGGTCATTATTCCAAAAAGAAAAAAATAAAACCTCAAAAAGAAATTTCTTTTTATAGAAGGAAGCTCATCTAATAACCTAAATTCATGAGCGTGTCCGAGTCCGTGTTTGTCATTAATTAGACATAGAGAGTATCCTATCCAAGTCTATCCATATTACATCACTTTACTTTTGGTGTATATATGAAATTTACTCCAGTGGCCTCAAAATGAGATCTCATCATGTCCTTGTATGTCCTTGTCATCGTCGTATCTGGTCCCTACTTCATCTACACTTGCTGTCGCCTTTTGTCATTTACATTCTGAAATTAAGAGTGAGCGTGGAGATTTCTGACTGACCAACCAAGTCGACGACGGACGTTTGACCCGGTAGCTACACTGCCACGGTCAGTTGTTCGAAAAATTCCTTCCATATCCTTCCCAAGTTGGAATAAGGAAACACAACTACCCTTTCTTCCTTGTATACTTTGTGGTATAGAGAGAATTTATTCGGTTCTGGTTTGATTTGATTTTTTACTCATCTCCCCTCGCAGTAAGGTAAAGAGAATTTTGTCTTATTGTTTCCTTTTTTTTTGTGAAGATTTTAATTAAAAAAATGAAATTGTGTCAAGCACAGAAAGTTCATAGCCTGCTTTCATTTTTGGTGCGCATCACCGCCATCCGCCATTAAAGGTGCACACTCTTTTTGCTCCTGGCTAGTGGAAGTCGTCAAAAAAAAAAAGTGAAACAAGGACTCAAAAATTCTGAATACAACGAATGTCTGTGTACCTACAACATTCACTATATGTATTCACTCTCTCATTATTTCGGATTTGTTTAAAAAGTCAGCTTGACACAGATTTCGATGTTTTTTTTTTTTTTTACTTTATGTTCATGGAAATGACAAACTATGACTGTGACATGCATATGGCAAGTGAATAGGGGGAGAAAAACTCAGGCACTCATATAATATTGCTCAAATGTAACCATCAAGTTCTAGGATCCTGCCAATTCTCTAGGATATAACAATTCCATAATGAAACCAGATTATGGTTGGTAAGTTTGAAGCGCACTTCTGGGTGCAGTGCATTTTTATGTGCATAATGTTCTTGTTTTTCATATTTTTCGGTGCATAATATGTTACAACAGAGGCAGCATACATATGCCCTTTTCCTGGTATTTCTAATATAATGAGAATTTAAAAGTTTTAGAAGTATAAGTTTAGAAGTTGTGCAAAAATGTTTTTGGGGTTGGAAGTGGAATAGGATCAGTATAGTAGGGCAGGGCGTTACAAAGTTAGCTTATTATTACTCTGGAAAGTCACACATCAGGACAAAATTTACTTTGGATTAAGGACATTTTTAGGAAATAATTGGGGTTGTGTGCAAATGTTTTGAAAATTCTAACTAGGATGTAGAGCATCATTTCGATGAAAATTATAAATTAAGCAGAGCAAATATTAGAAGTAGGGCCACCATCACCAAGCACCAACAAATCGCTTGGGAGAAGAAAGTATTAGTATCCAGACAGAAAGAAAAAAAAAAGCATGATGGACTAATTCTGTGACATCAAGACCTTTTTTAACGAAATTGCCATAAAGAAACGGTATAGCCGAAGGACAAGGAATGTCAATTTAAACCGCGTTTTTAAGAACTTTGAATTTCAGATTTTAAGTTGTGGAAGTGTTCCGGAAAGGTTTTTTTTTAGATATATTTTCCTTGAATAGATATATTATTAATTTAAATATCAGTAAATTTAAAACACCTACAGCCTTATTTATTAGATTTCACTAAACAGCTCTAAACGGCTGCATAGTTATACAATACATAAAGTTTTATGTAGCCTTTATGCAACGTTAGATAAATTCCAATTTATTAAACATTTTCCTAGCCATTATTGTTATGCTAGGTTTGTGTCCAAATAAGTACTAAAAATGGAAAATTAGTACGACAAACAACTCCATCTGTCGATAAAATAATTTCATCTGATTAAAAAATGAACAAAAAAAAAATAAACAAAAACGTGAACCAAAGTTCTCAATGTCATATATGTATGTAGAAGAAAATCTCTAAAAAAAACACATTTCATTTGATAACAAATTGTTCACATGTATGAAAATCTAGACACATAAGTAAAAGATGAATACACAGACCCACATGAATTTATAAGCACTGCGGCCAAAATTTCTCGTAAATTATATCAGGAACAAATCTGCAAATTTCTTATTTTTTGATGTAGTTGACTTCAAGTTGTTCATTTAATTGAAAATGTAATCAAAACAATAAATTCTTCAATGAAAAAAACAAAAATATATACAAATATTGACATTTTTTTCTTTTTCTGAAAATTATTTGATGTTCAAATGACATTTAAGCAAAATAAATTCTTATTCAGGCTCTAAACAACCTAAAAACTCGTTTAGCTTATACAACCTTTATTAAACGTTGCATAAATATTATAAATCACAATTTTTTGTTTAAATACATTATAAAGAGTACATAATGCTATGTACTCTCTATGATGAGTTTTTAAATAGGGCTGCTAAAATATAATGTTGCTTTGATTAAAAAAAAAAACAATGGAACTCTTTTTACCTCCATCATTTTGGTAATTCAACTTTCAACTCAAAATTCAATTTGGAAATGACTTGTCACTGACATTCTATTAGTTAGTTAGTTAGTTATTCTATTAGTTGTCAATCGTGCAATCTGAGAATATCTTTAAAGAAGATGTAACGGGAGTGATTTTCTTACGTCAAACCCGATACATCTTATTTGAAGACATTCTCAGACAGCATAGTTGTAATACATTCAATATTAACGATAATGAAAAAACTAAGTGTTAATGTATTTAAATGCTTTATTTAATGAATAGTTAAATATATAGTTAAATATTTAAATAGTTAAATCTACCAAAACCCTTCCATCGGAAAGGAAATACCAATAATTAAATTTTTTTCATTTTTGATCAAGTTTAAAAAACTATATTTTCCATACGGTACATTAATTTTAAGTATTCCTTAACCTAAAATATTTTGATATTTTATTATTTTTATTTGCCAAAATCAGGGCTGTAAAAATTTAATTGAAGACAATGCATTTGAAATTAAAAAAAAAAAACATATTTATTGCAAATAAAATGTATTTTGCGTAAAAAAATAAAATGCACGACTGGGGTCGCACGTACTTGCTCTTATGCTAAAAGTAACTCTAATGTTAAAGCTTTTTATTCAAAAAACACCGTTTTAAATTATGTTTTACAAAAAACCAAGTATGCCATTTTATTACTTGCATAAAAAGGTATTTTTAGAAAAAAAATTTCCAAAATCGTTAGAGCCGTTTTTTAAAAAAATAATTTTTTATATATAAAAAATGTCTTACATTTTTCAAAAAAAAAAGTTGGTATGCCATTTTAAAGAAATAATTAATTTACACATAAAAACGAAATTTCAAAATTTTTCATCAACCCGTTTTCAAAAAATTGATTTTTCAAAAAAAAATTTTGAAATATTTTTTAAAAATCCAAAAATGCACTTTTTTTTGAAAATTTTCTAAAATTTTAATATTATTATTATTTAATTGATTTTGCATAAAAATTTTCGTTGAAATCGGGTTAATTTTGTACGAGATATTCAGAAACCAAAAAAACCGTTCTATGACAGGTACCGTTAATAACGGTACAAAAAATATTTTTTTTATTTCAAAAGTTGGCTCTTATGTGTAATACCACACACAAAATTTTTAATCAAAATCGTTAGAGCCATTTTTGAAAAAAATTAACTTTTCTATTTCCGTTATATGGCAGGTACCGTTAGTTTTGGTCATAAAAAAAAAAATTCAATTTCCCCTCTAGGGAATCACCATAAACTGCTAACTACCAAGTTTGAATAAAATCGCTTCAGTAGTTTAGGCTGTAGCTCGAGGTTCTTACAGACAGACAGACAGACAGACAGACAGACAGAATTGCCGGACCCACTTTTTTGGCATTCTCCATCATCGTAATGTCATGTAAAATTGTTATCTCGAGTTCGATTTTTTTTACGAATCCTAAACTTGCCCTATAGTACCTATATCGCAAGTAAAAATACGTAGGTATTGCAAATAAAAAATATTCTGCATTGGAAAATGTGTCCATTAAATATATTTTTTTTCAATATTCGTCGAATTTAAAGGTATTTTTTGATGCTGAATTTAATGACATAAAATTAAAATCAAAATAATTGCAACAGGTAAAGTATAACCGAAACCCATGTGAAAAACATTTTGATTGGTTGAGTTGTGTGTGAGAAAGGTGTCATAACAGCTGACATACATTTTGTTAATTTTTAAAACTTGGTGAAAAAGTTATAGAACAACAGATTAACAGAGTCTACAAAACTATCTTCAGTGATATTTTTAAGACATGATGAAACTCGGTACCACAAAAACTGGGACAAAATTGTTACACCAATGAAAATTGGTTTCATTTTTAAAAGAAACCAGGAATCTAAGTAGTCTATAAACATATTTTAGGTGAAAGGGTGTTTTTTTTTTTGGGAAATAAGAAAAATCTGTTATAAGTTCGTTAAAATCAATGGTGTATATATTATATAGGTACACTTACGAAATTTATTAAAAGTGTTGTCTTTCCCATGGAAACTACGCATAAAATTAGAGCCCTATTTATAAACTCATCATAGAAATAAAAAGAAAGGTAGGCCTAAAAACTCCTGGTACAAGCAAATGCAAAAACACCAGCATTCAGTTGGCCTCAGAAACGGAACAATACACAGAGAAAAATATGACCCGCTAAAAACTAACAGATTGCCATATTGTTTTACCGTCCATACATTTCATAAGGAAATCTTATTAAAATCAACGATTAATAAGGTTTTTTTAAGGAGATTTCTTATTATTTTTATAGAGAAAATCTTATTAAAATTTGACTGAAAAGTTGATTTTTTTTGCACTTAGCACTAGAACAAAAATCGCGATCAATATTTTCATGGCAGGTTGGTTCAGGTGGTAAGGTGGGCGACTAAAGTTTGAAGTCTCCAGTTCGATTCCCAGCCTGGTCATCTTTTTTTTTTTATTTTTTTGCAGATTTTAAAACAATAAGGAAAACCCGATTGTTTTAATAAGGTTTCCTTCTTGGATGAAAACCATAGAGAAATCTTATTGTTTTTGTTCTATTTTATGTGGTCTATTTTTCTCTGTGTACAAAACCGGGAGGCTTGCCGCCGATTTCTGAGCTCAACCCGGCGAACCCCACAGGCGGATCACTAGTGTGAAGCAGTAACGTGGGAAGGTTATGATCCCCTCGACATCGAGATCATAACAGCGCCGAGAAAAAGGAAGAAGAAGAAGAAGATAGACAGTGCATAGCATCATGTACTCTTTATAATGTCTTTAAACACAAAATTGTTATTTATAAAATGTATGCAACGTTTAATAGAGGTTATATAAGCTAAACGCGTTTTTAGGTTGCTTAGAGCCTGAATAAGAATATATTTTGCTTAAATGTCATTTGAACATCGCATAATTTTCAGAAAAAGAAAACATGGCAATGATTTGTAAATTTTGTTTATTTTTTTTTTTTTTGTTCATTGAAGAACTTATTTTTTGGACTACATTTGCAATTAAGTGAACAATGAAATCAAATAAAACAAAAAAAAAAAAAAAAGAATTCTGGAGATTTTTTCCTGATATAATTTACGAGAAATTTTTGCGTTTTTTTTTTTTTTTTTTGTTTATGGAGATGGAGTGGTTTGTCGTGATTAAAAGTACTAATTTTCCATTTTTAGTACTTATTTGGACACAAACCTAGCATAATTATAATGGCTAAGAAAATGTTTTATAAATAGAAATTTATGTAACTTTGCATAAAGACTATAACTATGCAGCCGTTTAGAGCTGTTTAGTGAAATCTAATAAATAAGGCTGTTTGTCTTTACATTTTTTTCATGTGAAAGGGTGTTGTTTTTAAGTGTAGAGAAAATGTGGCTTTATTGAAAAAGTTAGTAATAATAGTGGTACCCTATTGAAATTCAGCAATTATGTTACTTTTGAGATTAGAAACAAGAATCTAAAGTGTCTATAAGAATATCATGGTTAAAGGGGTGTTTTTTTTTAGTGAAAATAAAAATGATTTGCCACCCTAATGAAATTTGGTAAAAACATTGAGTTTCGGATACAAAGCAAGAAAAAAAAATTAGGTGAAAGGGTTTTTTTTCGAAGAGACAGTAAAATCTGTAATTGGCCAATAATTCGAGTAAAACATCTAAGAACTTAAGTATAAACGTTCAATTTGTCATCAAAACCAAAAGTAAAAGGAATCATTGGCTTTTTGGGACCGATTATAGATTTTACTGTCTCTTCGAAAAAAACACCCTTCAACATATTTTTTTATATACTTTTTTGATCTTTGGTTCTTATCCCAAAAGTAAATTTTTTGTCAAGTTTTACTATTGTAACAATTTTTTTTTTTTTTGTTGAGTAGGTACTATGTATTTTATCTGTACAATTAAAATAAAGTTATTTTTTTTCGATTATTTAAAAATAGTTTTAAATCAGTTGTTATTTTTTTTAATAAATATTTTTCAAATTAGATTCAAATTTGTCTTTAATAAGTTTTCACATTTAATTATTCTGTTCTAATTTTAGCTTCTTTACTTTTAATAAATGAGAAATTATTATGACGACGAAATAAGGAGTTAGCCGTATTACATTATTTCAGTTGGCTTTGGCTCTATTTAAAGTGAATTTTTTTCAATATAGATACATACCTAGGTAACCATTGTTTTATCTTGAACTTTTTCTTACACGTCTAAACCGATTTTAATGAAATTAATATTGATTTAATTGTGAAAAATTGATTTTTACTATTATAGATACATAGGTATGCGAACATAGAAGTTGTTAAACTAATTGCGTTTAAACTTTTATGAGAGGGTACACATCGATTTTTGTTTACCAAAAAATATGTGAAATATAATTTGGTTAGAATTAAAATTTATTAGACAAAATAATGAAGTATGTTTTATGTGTTGTCGCAAAAAAGTTATTCAAACAGATTTTCATTAAATTTCATACTTAATATTTTAACACTCGTCATAAAATATAAAATTACTTTCAACAATGAAAATTACCAGTTGTAAAGTAAATAATTTGGCTGCTGTATGGTGGATAAGCAGATGCAAATTTAGAAAGCTAATAAAGTACCCAGCAGAAAATCATAAAAGAAATATAATGATAACATACCATCTAACTAAGCAAAAATATATTATAAAGTGTTTTTTATTTATTTACAAAAGTGTAGGCCATGTAATAATACTTCACTTACCTTCCTTTCATTTATTTGCATTATTCTTTTTTATTTTGTTTCGTATTTACTTTTTTCAAGATAAAGATATGGTCGCGTACATTTTTTAGGGGACATAAATCCCAAATGGATTCATGTTCATAAGCATATTCAGCTAAAGCAAATTCTGAATTATACAGGTACAAATTGAGAGAGGAGACAAAGATTTTCAACTTCAAGGATCATTAAAAATAAGGGCAAGCTTTTAGGGAAATCTTAATTTAAAATTCAAACAAGAAGATTCCATTACAAAAGGAATAAAATTGTCTTCAAAAAGTAGCCTCCATAAATAAATTTACACCAAAACAAAAGGAAGGGAAAATAACTTTAGTAACTTGGATTGGAAACAGAAAGGAAGATTTTTAGAGGTACGCAAGAAGTATTACACTCTTTCTTGGTTATCTTACCGAAGAAACAATTTCTAAGTTCTAACCTTGGTTGCAAAATAATCAAAGTTGTAAAATAACCGCAAATAAGCGTGGTCATAAAGCGGCTATAAACGGGTTATTAAAATTCTCTAGTTAATTTTTAACAAAAAAAAAACAGTATTTTTGGAGGTCCGTTTCGGGTTAAAATTATACTCAAAATAAACTTTTTAGTCATAAATTGGTTTCAAAAATTCCTTTTTTTAACCAAGTTTATGTTCCTTTGTGGTAGTTTTTCAACCCATTTTAATTGGTTATGCAATAACTTTTGTATTTGTGTTTTAAGGGTTATAAAAAAATACGGTTAAAAAAAAGCCGTGAAAATAACGTTTATTACAGGTTTTATAAAAACTATAAATAAACGGTTATAAAAAAGCTGTGAAAATAAAAAATAAACCAGTACAACGTATTTACAGGTTTTATAAAAACTGTTAGGAAAACGGTTAAAACAAAACTCAAATAACGTTTATAACAGGTTTTATAAAGACCTGGTTATAAAAAAAAACGTTCAAATAACATTGAATACAGGTTTAATAAGAACTTGTTATAGGTATTACAGGTTTAATAAGAACCTGTAATAACGTATATTACAGGTTTTATAGAAACCTTAGGTAAACGGTTATAGAAAAGCCGTCAAATAACTTGGTACAGGTTTGTTTGTAACTGTATATAAACGGTTTGTAAACGGTTATAACATAAACATTTTTGGTTTTTTTTTTAGGTTTTTCTTTAACAAAAAATAAATAGTTATTTAATAACCGTCAAAATTAGGTTTTTAAAAACCCAGTGTTCGGAGAATAAAGTGGTTTTTTTAAAAACCTTACTTTCCGGTTAATTAACCCAAGTTAATATCCAGTTTATTTACGGTTTTCTAACCAAAAAATGTTATTTGGATAAGGTTCATCTTCAATTCAAGAGTTTTTTTTCAAAATTGTGTCTTCCCTGGCTTAACAGCTTTATAAGACTTCAATAATTTACTTATAACTTCCTCATAAAGTTGACACCTGGCTCAATCCCGCAGTTATTACGCGAGTTAAAAGGCTGTAATCAGTTCAGCACATAAATGTTTGCCGTTTATCCTTTTAATTCATTGAACTTTAATCCCAATTTAGCAAAATTTTATTTCTGCGATTAAATAGAAGCCAAATCATGAACTTGTTGTGCAAGCTGAAGAACACCAACAACAACAACTGTGTGACTTTCTTCAATAAATTTTAAGCCACAATCTAATCCGCATGCATAGGTACATTCTAATCCAAGCGTTATACCACCGGAACATGTAAGAAGAAGAAGTAATAATCTCTAAGAGCTAGAACTACCACACTCGACCAACTAGCAACCGCCATTAATTTCCGATTCCCAAAGAGTGAACGTCAAGAAGTTGCATAAAACAACCAAGCAAAATACTAAGTTTTCTCGTTTATGTGTACCAAGTGGTTGTTGGTGCCCAAGAGCGCGTCTATCGCAATCTATCGCAGTCTGCTCGCACTCAGTGCACAATATTTAAGCGCAATAAAGCAATAAAGTGGCAATAAATCAACTTAATTAACTGAAAATCAATTCATAAATTATTCGCCACTAGTTACTGGTGGTTGTGGCCTGTCGAGTGTGGAGAGTCCAGCGCAGGCGCAGGCGCAGTCTCAGTCGCAGCAGCAGCGCAGTGTGTAACTGCGCACATTAAAATGATCACTTGCTGCAGGAGCGGCATTTGGTAGCAGCCGCCGCATCCGTCGCGTCGGATCTGGGAATTATATCTACTGCTTCTAAAAGAGTCCGAAAATGCTTAGAGCGCGCAATGTGAATCCATTTGCAAATTTAATCTTTGCAAAATGATCTTCTTCCTCTCACTTAGGCTGTTTCTAATAGCCTGCCTCTCTGTCGGAATTGTAGCCTTAGGTTCTAAGAGGATTCGATAGGTTTTTTTTTCTCTAAGCTGTGACCAAACATCGCGCATTTGAAACCCCCTGTTTGGCACCTTACCCCACTTAGCCATAGTCTTTGCCCATCCCCGGTTTAGTTGGCAAGAGGAGGAATGAAGGTCATAGCGTGTGAGCATGTTGCACAGGTGACTTGTGTGACACGACAATGACTACGACGACATTTGTTGCTGCAGCAGTAAATGACTCCAGTTGGCCAGTGTTGGGGTAATAAATATTCGGTGCGGGTCAAATATATCAGAAGTTGTACCTGGGATTCGTGTGCATATGTTTTTGCAATGCTCATGTTCTGCTCTCGCTGTGATTAGGCATTCAAAAAGACTCCCAAAGGTGTATGTGCGGGAGTTGTGCTTGGCGCTCCAACCACTCCATTAAAAGCAGTGCAAAACTGCATTTCAACACTGTGTCTCCAATGGCGGCAATGGCGGGCGGTATGGTGTTTTTGAAATCCAATATGGCACTGGATGTGTCTTTGGTGATAAATTTTGGCGCAAAGAACAACGCGGATGTAACATGTTGCAACTATAAAAATGTTCTCAAATGTAGTCGTAAGGTTAGGTAGGTAGGTAACTTTGGAAAGAAGGTGTTCCTAGTGTATTTATGTTAACCATTTAGTGACACTCTTTGTTGTAAAACACCTGAGTTATGGGAGAGAAGTTGTTGTTTAAGTTCTGATATGGAAAGTTTTTTTAAGGGTATTCAGATTGTAGCAAGAGATCTTCCGTTTGACTTGGTATTTTATTAAAGGGTGTTTCGGTTGAAGCATTATTTTTACGGGAGAAATTTTTTTTTAGAGATACAAAAATCTTCTATAGCTTATTTGAAAGATAATAACCTAAAGCTTAATCCAAATGAAGGATTTTTAAAAATTTCGTCATTTAATAGGGTAAACAGTGGTAAAAAGGAAAGATGAAATTTGGGCTAAAATCTAAACGCGAAGTCGTAAAGAATTAATTTTTGTTCCTATAGATAGATGAGATTAATTTAAGAATAACTGCATTTAAGAAAAAATTCTAAAAAAATTTGAAACTAAGCTATAAAGTTTTGTTTGAATGTTGTACACGTATTGGGGCTATGACAAAATGATGATTTTGGGTACACAGAGAAAAATAGACCACATAAAATAGAACAAAAACAATAAGATTTCTCTATGGTTTTCATCCAAGAAGGAAACCTTATTAAAACAATCGGGTTTTCCTTATTGTTTTAAAATCTGCAAAAAAATAAAAAAAACGATGACCAGGCTGGGAAACGAACTGGAGACTTCAAATTATAAGTCGCCCACCTTACCACCTGAACCAACCTGCCATGAAAATATTGATCGCGATTTTTGTTCTAGTGCTAAGTTGCAAAAAAAATCAACTTTTCAGTCAAATTTTAATAAGATTTTCTCTATAAAAATAATAAGAAATCTCCTTAAAAAAAACCTTATGAATCGTTGATTTTAATAAGACTTCCTTATGAAATGTATGGACGGTAAAACAATATGGCAATCTGCTAGTTTTTAGCGGGTCATATTTTTCTCTGTGTAGGGAACATTTTTTTTGACAAATGTAAAGGTGCCAGCTGAAAGACGAGGAAAAAAAATTAGGCGTCTGATACGAATTTTTTTCTAACAATCTGCATTTTGAAATATGAAGTTTTGAAAAACACCTTGTTTTTTAGGGGTATTTTTGGGTAGTTTTTGATTTTTAGCTGCTTTTTTTTTGGAGCGTTCAAAAAATTCCAAACTTATAGGACATGTAGGTTTTGGTTTTATGCATACATGAATTTAGAATCATTTAGTGAGTTAGAATCATTTAGTGAGTTTTGACTGAATAACGGAAGAAATAAGTTTCTAAAAAACACGGTTTTTGACCGTTTTAAATCGATTTTCATCGTTTTTTATTTTTAACCTTTTTTTCTTTAATAGATACAGGAATAAAGTATGTGGAGTAATGATAGACCATGACCACGACTAAATGTTTGCGAAGTTTTAATCATTTTCGTAAACAAAATTTTGAGATAACTGTAAAATAAAATTTTAGAACTCAACAGGTTATAACTTTTGACCAACAGCAGATAGAAATTTTATTAAACTTTTATGAGCATTCTGATACAATTACCTTTCATTTGGTATATCACACATAACGGTAGACTAACTACAAGCTACACAATGTTAAATCAAGAAACTTGCGAAAAACCTCAAAACACCAGTGGAAATCTGTTGCCCCCCGAACAGCCACCAGTGTGGGAAGTACCGTAATCTCAGTCTGGAAATTCGACATGGTTGACTTTAAAAAATTCTAACTTCTCTTGTAGGCATCTTTGAAATGAGATTGATACGTCATATGAAAGGTGAAATAATAAGGTTTTACATGGTATAGGTTGTCAAACAATCAATCAAAAAAATTGATTCCATAGCGTGAGAACATAAAAAGTAAATGTTTTTTTTTGCTTTTTTTAATGAAATTTGATCGAGTTCAAAAAATCTTAGCTCTTTTTGTAGATAGACCTGATCGATATATATATTTTGAGCTAAGACAATTAGCTTTCAGATGGTATAACATTTTTTATAGGTTGTTAGGGAAAAAAATGGAATTAATGACATGAGAAAATAAAAATTCATGTTTTTTTGCTTTTTTCATTAATTTTCTTTTATACTTTTTGCGCATTGTAAAAATTTTAAAATGGTTTTATTCTTAAGAAGAAATACTTGGCTTTCAAATTGCATATTTTTTTTGTAAGCTTTTAAAATAAAAAAAATTAATATAACGAGAAAATAAAAAAGGTATTTTGCTTTTAGCTTTTTCTTGTAAATTATGATTGTTTGAAAAAAGTAAACGCTTCAATTGACTCATTTTAAACAAAAGCACACAACCTGTTTTCTGACGACACGTTATCACGTAAAATCATCGTCCGTAAACCGGATTTACAGACAACCTCTTTTTAAGTGTACCTATATTAAAACAATATTGGGCGATGTATTTATTACTTTAAAAAGACGAGATTTTTGCTTTAATAAGCAGAGTTTACAGCTTCACATCATGGTATAAAAAGAGAAGGTATGATCATTAGAAAAAATTCTGTATCGAGAACTGTCAAAACTTAAAAATGGCTACTTAAGGTTTTGACAGCTGCCCATTGAAATTGTTGTTGTAAACAAATTTGTCTTAAAAATTGTTGTTGCTTTTGACTTTGCCAAATTTAAACGTCAAAATCTTATTACCCCATTTTGTAAGATGGCGGCTCTCCTCTAATGATCATACCTTGTCTTTTTGTACCATGGCTTCACATTGCTTTTTCAAACACTCCGATATGACCATTTTTTAACGAAGCTACTGCAATTTTTTAAAACCCCTAAAAATTCGAATTTTTTTAGGTATCTATCTAAATTATTATCTAATTTATTAAACTTAAGTTTAAAATATGATTGAAATTGATCTTGGTTCAAAATTTAATTTTTTATAAAAATTCTTCCATTCAAAATCTATTTTTTCACCAATAAATCTAGACAAAAATATTTTTATTCGATTTTAATGCTGTTTCCAAAAACAAAAAGATTTAAATTTCAATCAATGAGGTTGAATGTGAATGTGGAAAATTTTTAAAAAAGAAAAATCAAGATCTTCATTTGAACTTTAAAAATGACAAAAAAAAAATCAAATTGTAACTGAAACTTCTCAAATTTCTTAACATCCGTTTATTCCACCAAGTAGTGTAATATATTGTCAACCATGAACATAAACTGTTCAATTTTATGTCCCCTGGATATCTGAGCTTAATATTGCGACAAATTGTCATGGATCCCTCTCTGTCATGATGCAAATTTAATGCATGTTGTTATTATAGCTGCATCACACAAAAATGTTGCCAAAAAAACGGTTCCTTCTTTTATTTATCTTCTTTTTCAAATAAAACAAAAAAAAAAAACTAAATAAATGGACATCGATACTGATCATAAATTTATTCCCCAAAAAATATAATAAAACTGAAAAAAAAGAGAGGAAAGAGAAATCCCAAAAAAAAAAAAAAGTCAACCAGATCGTGCGTCATAAATCAGAGCATCACCACGAAAAGACCTGAGAGATGAGTCGAAATGAAGATTGAAGAGAAAGATACACACACAAAATGAAGATAATAAAACGGTTTGTTTTATCAATTTTTATACCTTTTCAAGCTCATTCGAGCATTGTTATAAAATTTATGAAATAGATATAACCGTCAGTGTGGCGGCCATCAATTCGAAATTCGAAACTGTCAAAAATCCCTATGTTCGAAATTTGACTGTTGAATGCTCTGGCTGTTTTGTGAGTGTCCCTTTTCTCCTCTTTGATCAATCTGACACTATCTCAACGAATGCATCTGTCGCTCTTCGATCAGTGTATATGACTGTGTGCAGCGACAGCTCAGCGGTATTAATATATGCAAACGAGATCTCCGCCTCCCAGGGGTGATTCAGACTTTCGGAGTGTCACCCCTGTGGGTAATAAATATAAGCTGAGACGGTTTTTATTTTGGGGCCTTTCAATAGGGTACAATAAATTTGTCACAACAACGAGCGAGGCGAGAAACTTGAACTGCAACAACTGTTCCGCGAGATGGCGATGAGCATGCTTGTGCAGTTGCCGCTATGGAATGTCTTGATTCTTAAGATTCTTTCGAGGCTTGTAGCTGCGGCCAATGTTCATATGCATAATCGATCAGAAATTCGATATGTTTGGGCTTGTTCAGCCAGTCACATTGAGGTATACGAGAATCTGGATGAGCTTGAGAAAAAAAATTGTCCCAAAGTGGTACAAGTGTCAATACAAAAAATATCGATAAAAAGTAACAATTTTGCGACTTCGAAGTAGATCGTAATTTTGTTTGACAAAAAAAAGTTTTGCCCATTTTTTTCCAGAAAGTCTTTTAGATAAAATCTTCAAGGCTCAATGCCGGAGCTTAGTTAAAGCTTTTGAGAAGTTACTCAAATCAACAACAAATCAAGTTTGTGACTGGGTGGCATGGTTCCGTCCAGATTAAAAACCTTGCCTGGCCTACTCTCGATCTCGATGTATTAAATTTCTTGATTCTAGCGATTTGTAGGACATGGTTATAGAGTGGGCAATGGGCACATTGGCAGCTGGTAAGTTTGTGGTAATGTCGTTACCTGCCGAGAGTATAGTGTCTAAATAAATTCTGACATTAGCTTGTGTGTTTGCGTTTTGCGGAATGAGTTCAATGACAATACCATGACGACGATGTCACAGAACCTTAGCCGTCGAAGCCTTTTCAATTCAGTCCATGGACAAAAGGGAGGGCAAAGGTACCAACCATTAAAGCTGTCAACGCATATTCAACTGCCCACTGTCTGGAAAGAAGAAGAGGCTCTGAGCTCTGAAGTTACCCGATTCGATTCCCCATTGACAATGACGATGACGACGACGTCTTCGCTAGTCGAAGAGAAGCCTTGGCAGGCAGGTAGCGCTGAAAAGCTGAAAAGTGTGCAAAAAACCAACAACAACAAAAAAGAGAAAGAAAAGATATGAAAGAAATTGAAACTGGAAACCAGTTGATTCGATATAGGTAAGGTAGGTTGGCCAGTCAGTCGGTCGGTTTGGTTTGGCTTTGGCCCTGGCTTGGCACAACAATCTGTAAGATTCTCGGGTTAGAAAGATAAATCGACGCAAGTTGACAGGTTACACACAAATGAAACTGAGATGGCAGTGATCTTTGTCGTTTTTTTTTTTATTATTATTATTATTATTTGCTCCTTTTGAAACATACTCGCTGTGGAGCTCGTAAAGGTCTATATGTATAAATAGAAGGTTTTCGGTTTCACCACAAACAGACAACAGTCAGTGTTTGGACTATGTGAATGAGATTATAAGCGCGGAGTTGAGTTGAAGTTCCTTTGGGGGCAATGGGAGTATTATTTGTACAAAAATAGATGACATGGAGGACATTGAAGATATCTATACTACCTGTATATTCATTCCCCATGAGAAGAGATACATTGTTGAAGGATTGAAGATGCGTTTAAGGATGCGCACTCGCGGTTGTTTCTTGGATATGTATGAAAGATTTCGCAGTTGACAATTCTATGGTGGAGTATTTTTTTTCCAACTGTGGCATTTTGGACAGGTCAAATATATATTTTTCTTTTATTAAATTCTTGAAAAAAGAAAATCTAATAATAGAATTGATGACAAGAAGCAGGTGCAAGTCCTTGGAGGAAAGGGTTTAAGTTGAGATTTTTGATAAAGATGTGTAAATCATTGAATATTCAACGGGTAGTGCTCAAATTGTTTTTCATAGTAGCAAAATTTTATACTGCAAAAACCATATACCTAGATAAGCCATGCAGCAGTTTTTCTAGTGAAGAATTATAGGTGCTTAGATCATTAAAAATATTTCATGGTCGAATCCCAAGTAGCAATTTTTGCTTGCACAAGGTCCATTTTGTTCGATTCGTAAAACTATAGTTTGTATACTTTTAGTTTAAGGCTTACTTACGCAAGTCCACCATTTTGAAAATATATTAGGTTTAATTAAGGCTATGTAGAAGTGTTGAGATGAAGCCTTGGTAACCCTCTGTCGGCACACGGACGGGTGCGAATTTGGCAGGACAAAAATAAAATGTTTTCACAAAAGGGTGAAAATACCTTTTTTGAAATTGTGAATACAATATTCGAATTCCTCGGAAAATTCTACATCAATTTCATATATGATTCTCTATAAAATAGTGATACAGAAAAAAGTTCTAGCGACATGAAAAAGTATACACCAAATTCGCAAAAAAGAGGTGTGCCTACAGAAGGTTAATATCAGTCACAGAAAATGCCTTTATAAGATCTATTTGAACCCTTTAAAGGAAGCCTTGTGTTTTCAAGTGACAGAAGAGCTCTATAAGACTTGTTAAAAGAGGTTCTTGTAAGTATGCACAGTTTTCATCTTAAAAGTATACAATGTTTTTTTACGTGTAAGTATGCAAAGTATTTATCTTTGCAAATATGCAATCTTTGCAACGCATAATTGCATTTCAATGTGAGGTTTCAATTAGCTCCCTGTTTTCCACTCATCTTTAATGTTCGAGCATGGTCTCATGGGTAAGGTGTTGGCTTGGTATCTAGAGGTACGTGGGATCGATTCCTGTTCGGGCCATGTGAACAAAATAATGTGTTTTTTTTCATTTCAGAACAACAAAAAAAGCATTAATTGACAAAAAAAAAAGAAAACAAAATTAAACAAAAAAAGAAAATTGAATGACATTTTTTTTTTTTAAATTCATAAATTCAATATTTTATTACAACCTCTATAAGGCCTTATTATTCATCCAACGCAAAAAATCTGGTTTGTGCATTAGATAAACCATCTGCAGGAAGACCTCCGTAAGGCCATTTTGCGCTGTTTGTCACAAACTATTAGCTTGTGGATTACCTGAGAAGGAAAGTTCTGTGCAATTTCGGTAAAATTTGCCAAAATGATTTGTAGTTAATAAGAAATGGCTTGCACCTAACTGGCACCATATTTAAAGGCGGTCCCCTTTAAACTGGAAATAGGTGGGTTATAGACAGTTGCATTGGTAGGTATCGTCAGCGGAAAGCAAAATTGTTCTAAAAAACGATCTCTGACATATTTTTCCAGATCAGATAAGATCAGAGCGTTTCTCATTTAACCACTTTTTTAGTTTTACATTTCAGACTAATTTTTACTACTACGGTAATGGGAACTTTTTAAAACAGGGTTCTTCTGTCAGAAATTATATGTTACGAAACTGCTTATTTAAAAATCTCTCAAAATATTATTACAGTTCTTGATAAACTTGGCTTGCATCAGCAGCCGTTGCAGATACTTTTTCTTGATTGTTTTTTTTTCGCTTCGCAGCTTCATACCTCATTCGTCAAATTAAAATAAGTGAAGCTCAAAAATATAGTGAAAAAAATTGTTTGTGAAATATCATCATATGCCACATGTTTCTAAAAGTATTTTTTGATGCTGAGTCTAATGAAATTAAAATAAAGTCAATACGATTGCTCTAAGAATAGTTATAGCCGATTAAAAACAAGGGTGCTTGTTTTTTGACCTCAACAGGTAAAATATAACCGAAACCCATGTGAAAAACATGCTACACTGATAAAATTCGGGATGAAAGTTTTAGATAGAGCAGGGACAAAGGATTCATAAAGTTCTTAAAATAATTTTTGGTGAAAGGGTGTTTTTTTTTATGGGTTAAGTTGTGTGTGAGAAAGGTATCATAACAGCTGACTTACATTTTATTAATTTTTAAAACTTGGGATAAAGTTTTGTTTGTAATAAGAATTAAAAATTTATAAAGTGTACAAAATTATCTTGAGTGAAAGGGTGTTTTTTTTTTTAAAGAAATGATGAAATTCGGAATTATAACCACAAAAACTGGGAAAAAATTGTTACACCAATGAAAATTGGTAAAAATGTTTTATTATAACAGAAACCAAAAACTCAAACAGTCTATACAAATATTTTAGGTCAACAGGTGTTTTTTTTTTTTTTTTGGGAAATAGGGAAAATCCGCGATAAGTCCGATAAAATCAAAAAAAGTTACCCTTACGAAATTTATTAAAAATGTTGTCTTTACCATGGGAATTACGAATAAAGAAAAACTATAATTTTTTTTCATGTGAAAGGGTGTTTTTTTAGGTGTAGAGAAAATATGGGTATATTTGAAAAAATGTGTAATACTAGAGTAATATTAGTGGTACCATATTAAAATTCAGCATTTAAGTTACTTTTAAGATTAGAAGCAAGTGTCTATAAAAATATCATGGTTAAAAGGGTGATTTTTTTTTGAGTGAAAACAAAAATGATGGGTCACACTAATGAAATTTAGTGTAAACATTGAATTTGGGATAGAAAGCAAGAATAAAGAGTTTTCATCAAAAGAATTTAGGTGAAAGGGTGTTTTTTTTTTGAAGAGACAGTAAAATCTGTAATTGGTCCCAAAAAGCCAATTCGTGTAAAACGTCTAAGAACTTAACCCCTTGTAACCAAAGATCGTAAATTTTAAAATTAATAATGTCAATCGATTGGCCTTTAACTATAATAAAACACGTATTTTTTTAGTTATTTCGATATTTAGTTAGCAAAAAAAAAGTTTAAATGATTTATTTTTAAATAAAAATGCAAAAATTCAAGCAAAAAGCTATCTAATATTTATTTTTAGGCACTTTCCTAAAATCCAAAAATAAAACCTGGTTGGTTTATCCAGAAAAAAAATTTTTTCTGAATTTCGTAGTTTTTACACAAATTTGCATATTTTCAAAAAATGTCAAACTTTCAACATTAACTGCCAATTAAAAACTATTGGTGAAAATTATTAGATATATGGCGTACTATTTTGATAAACCAATACTTAAATATTGGCTTCAATACTTAAATATTGGCTTCAAAAGAAAAAAAATATAGTTTGTACAGCTTTAATGCGATCTTTTTCGGTTTGTTACAGAAATGTCGAATGGGGCTACAAGGTGTTAAGTATAAACGTTTAATAGTAGATACCTACTATTTTACCTGTACTAATGGAGTTATTGCTAAAATATATTTAGCCCGTCCAAGAAGGACAGAGCACTTTAACGGCTTATATTCAAAAATGTCATTACCATTTTTTACGAAACAATTCTTTCCAAATGTTATCTGGATGTATTTTGTGATCTATGGCTTTGCCCTTTTGATTAATAATAAATTAATAAAGAATTTCTGTAAAAAAACTGAAGTTACAAAATCAAAAATTTGAACTTATAGACTATCCAAGTAAGAATTCAGAGTAACTTTCCAAAGTAAACTGATAAATAAGGAATGCATACTCAAAATAAAATTCACGACTGGGGTCTCACGTACTTGCTCTTATGCTTAAAGTAACTCTAATTTTAAAGCTTTTTATTCAAGAAAATTAGGAAAAAATTGATATTTTCAAGAAATTTCATAGGTAGTGTAAAAAAATAAAATCTGTTTTTATAATTAATTAAACACCGTTTTAAATGATGTTTAAAAAAAAAACAAGTATGCCATTTTATTACTTGTATAATAAGGTATTTTTAGACAAAAATTTTCGAAAATCGTAGCAGCAGTTTTTTTAAAAAATAATTTTTTATATATAAAAAATTTCTAACATTTTTCAACAAAATAGTTGGTAAGCCATTTGGAAGAAATAATTAATAAAAACTAAATTTCAAAATTTTTCACCAACCCGTTTTCAAAAAATTGATTTTTCAAAAAAAAATTTTGAAATATTTTTTGAAAATACAAAAATGCGTTTTTTGAAAATTTTCTAAAATTTTAATATTACCTTTATTTAAACACTTTTGTATAAATTTTTTTATTAAAATCGGGTTAATGTTGTACGAGATATTCAGAAACGAAAAAACCGTTCTATGACAGGTACCGTTAATAACTCTACAAAAAATATTTTTTTTATTTTAAAAGTTGGCTCTTATGTGTAATACTACAAACAAAAATTTTAATCAATATCGTTATAGCTGGTTTTGAAAAAAAATTAACTTTTGTATTTCCGTTATATGGCAAGTACCGTTAGTTTTCGTCATAAAAAAAAATTTTCAATTTCCCCTCTAGGGAATTACCAAAAAACTGCTAACTAAAAAGTTTGAACAAAATCACTTCACTTGCTTAGGCTGCAGCTCCAGATAGAGACATACACACAGACAGACAGACAGAATTGCCGGACCCACTTTTTTGGCATTCTCCATCATCGTAATGTCATGTAAAATTGTTATCTCGAGTTCGATTTTTTTTACGAATCCTAAACTTGCCCTATACTATATCGCAAGTAAAAATTCTTTGACATTGAAATATTTGATAGCTCAGCTTCGAGAGCATCGACTTCCACTTCCCTATATTCTCAGTAACAGCAGTTATCATAAGAAAAAATCAAACAGCTCTTCGAAATACTATTAAAACATTCGCTCTTACCCAATACACAACTTTTTTCTTATCCAATTCAAGTCACAGCTTAAAAAGTCCAACTGAATGTGCAAGGCTCACAACATTCAACACTAAATCATGTATATGGTGTAACTTCAAACGATAATCGATTCCCATCGGAAAGTCCTCCGTTCGAATCCATTAACTTCAACACCATCATTTCCATGTGCTGTCTCTGTATTCTTCGAATGGATATAGAAAAGAGTCTTCCGTTCTATAGTCGCAGTACGAGTATAAGGCAAATCACCACTCCTTAAACATTTTGATATCTTAATTAGCTCCGTAAATATCGTTTAACTTCAGCAATGAGTGCGCAGCGAAGTTATCTTGTATGCCACTAACTCCATCTCTGTGGATACAAGTAGTATAGTGACCACTGACTGTGGTGATGCTCCTGAAACCCCTTTTCCATTCTAACAGAATTCAAAGCAGACCCAACAAGTCATCACAGAGTATGGAATGGTATAGTGTCTATACTTAAAAACCTTCTGCCTAGTTTGGCCATCAGCTTCACAGCAAAAGGACTTGCTTTTGATTCTCAATCTGCAGTTCCATTCCAATGGGAATTGGTTTCATTTTTCTTCGACAAAAGCCCCATCTTCCACCATCCATCCAGCTGCGTGTAAAAGGTATATCTTCATGCTTTGGCCATTTCCATCCCGAATCCAAACACACAATTTAGAGATCCAATCGCCAATTTCTCTAAAAGGGTGTTGGGTTGCACAAGAACAAGAGCCACTAAGAAGAATAACTTTAATTTCATGGTCTAGAAGGACCTATCTTTTCTGTTCCATTCGAGTGTCATGTCGTGTTGTAGCTATCCTATAAAGCTGGCTGCTGTTGCTGTTTACCGGTCGTCGAAAAGTCTTATATAGAGTCAACTCAACGAAATGGAAAACACAAAATAACCAGCTCGCAGAGCTCAAGAAAACATCTCTGCGCTGTAATTAGAATCCGAACATAAAAACCAAATTCTTTTCTCGCATCTCCTCATGAAGAGAGAAGATGAACCCAGTGATCTGGTGCACATTGGTTTCCTTCGAGTCGACGAGTAGTTCGGCGCGGCATTTTGCTTCTTTGCATGAGATTCCATTTCCCATTCCAATTTGTAATGGTTGCAATTATTGTGCTGTATAGTACCTAGTTGAGTGTGGAAAAGAGACTTATAATTTTTTTTTTTTGTTCATCTGTTATTGTTGTTTTTGTTTCTCATCAACAACTTCAAAAGGCTTTAAAAACGTTGAAATTGTTGAATAGCTCGAGGTGCTATTGGTATCACCCGAAGGTATTTCGTTGTTAGTTCAGCTGGTTTTTTTTAAATGAAAAATTAAATTAAAATTTATAAGGTTTTGGAGCAGTCCAGTATTATCCAGATTGGATTCAATGGGTTTCAATTTTTCTTTTGATGTAATTTACTTATATTCAGTCTGGTTGTAGTGAAGAGACTTGGGGTGTAACTTTGTGATATTTTTCAAAATAATCTCGTTAATATTTGTTTGGAGAGTTAAAAAAAAAATTGCTTCTATAAGGCTTTACAGGAGCTACGGTACTTTCTGTTATAGAAGCTTTATAGAAGCTTTATAGAAGCTTTATAGAAGCTTTATAGAAGCTTTATAGAATTAAGAATAATTTTCACAAAAATGTCTGAAAGATTAACTTCAACAAGATTAAAATCACATGACATACCTTTTCTTTGATTACGAAAAACATATTCGTGGTAGTCAAATTCAAATTTTTGAATTCTATAATCTAAAGAAGAAAAATTATCACATTTTTCACCCCGGTATATATCAGGAACTGTTTCAGCGTACATCACAGATTGCTCTGGCGAGTATATCACGGATTTTCCTGCTAGGTATCACGGATTACGTTGTTCAGTTCTAAGAAAACTCGTGATATTTACTGGGAAAGCCTGTGAACCCTATGATATTAGCTAGGCATTTTGTGATACCTAGTAAGGCACTTCTTGATTCTTATCAGGCCAAACTGTGATATTTACAGGAGTAACCTGTGATACTTAACGGAGGAACGTGTTATACTTATAGAAGGCGATCTCTGATACTAATTTGGACAAATTAAGCTTCATACCTGGGCTCGTGATACTTATGAGGACTCCTTGTGATATTAACTGGGTAACTTGTGATACTAAACAAACAATTTAACTGTGATATTTAAGGGGTAACCTGCAAACTCTTATGCCTCTGGAAAACGTAGGTTACATACCTGTGCTTGTGATACTTTCCAGGGCACCCTGTGATATTATCTTGGCAACTTGTGATACTATAACCAAATCAATTCTTGATTCTTATCAGGCCCACCCGACGCATTTACAGGAGGAACTCGGGCAATGTGTAACTCAGGCAACCTGTGATACTATGTGCACCGGTTATATTTACAGGGGCAAGCTGTAATACTAACTGACACAATTTGTGATACTTACTGGGGCAGCCCGTGATTCTTATAAGGCCAATCCATGATAATAACTGGGGTAACCCGTGATACTTGACGAGGCAACCTGTGAAACCGCCTGATACACATCTAGGCAGCTCGTGATACCTACCAGCACAACCTGTGATACTAACTAGGGCATACTTACCGCGGTACCTTGTGATGATAACTCGTAAGTTTGTGATACATGCCAGGGAATTTTGTGATACCTATGCATTGGTACTTTTTACTCGAGTTGGGCGCCATTTAGAATATTTTCAAACTTTAGGTATAAATATCTTGGAAAAGAATTGTTCTACAGAAGTTTTTGAAGCACCAAATTCAGCTGTTGCTATTCCTAAGTCTAATGCGATTTTGTGATTCAAAAACCTGCTGTGTTGTTACAAAGAATTGTAATAGTTTTAAATTAATAAAAACACCTTTCCCCTCTCTATTCTAGTCTCATAGAAAACACTTCTTCCCAAAACAAATGTACATATTTCACAAGCTGTCACTTTTTGTATAAAAAGAAAATATAACTGAACACTCTCCGTTATTTTTTTTTTAACTAAATGGCCTATTACGGAACGAACCAACAAATCATCGCACTGCCGACATACACAGACACACAGGTTAGTCGCAAAATTAATATCCTTCTCATATAACACAACGTGCTTATCCTGTCACATGAATGCACCAAGCTCAGACGTAGACAATGCAACTTAGTGCTGCACGGCAGCAGCCACCACCATCAGCAGCAGCAGTCAGCCGCCTTAACTTCCACAGCACACAAGATGATCTCCTCCACACATCGTTTGACCCTCTCTCTCTGGCTGAATGAGTAACGATTTTTCATTCGCAAACAATGTCCGCCATTAAGGATCATAAAGGCGCTCCTCTGTATCTAGAGTCTCTTCTCGTTCGGCCAAGGTCGAGAAATGTACGCGATCCCCCAAATTAAAGCCATTAAATGGCAAAAATTCCATTGAGGGCATCATTTGTTTGTTTGTATGTGGAGTGGATGCGAAGGAAGAGAGTCGTGCCCATATAGCGCGCTTGGCGGAACGCTATAACGCTTTAGTGATCAATCAAGTGAAGGTTGCTCCATGGAAATGGACTCTGGGTGCTCCAGCTCCACTTCAACTCTAAAACGAAGTTGGTTATGTATCATTTAAGTGACGTCTACGATATGGTGATGGAGATCGGTGGAGAGTGGAGAGAATTGCAACGTGGGTGCTGGGCAATGGCCATAAAATTAGTTGAGACCTCAGATCGTCTGGCATTGTAGGCGCTTTGTGTCGTGCAAGTAAACGATGATGCGGCACAAATCACTCTGTTCTTTCAGGTGTGTTGTTGTTGTTGTTCTTCTTGTTGGTGTTCACATTTGACGATGGAAAATTGCTCAATTTATAGACTCAAATGGATCGATTACAGACTGACAAAAGAGATTCCTTGAACAAACTTTAAGAGCCTCGCAAATGGCCAACGATCTGTGATGCATTACACCTAAACGAAATATGCGAATGCCAAACACAACCGCCCACAATAAATCATTTTGGTCTAAAGGTAGAGTTAAGTTAGAGTCTCGTGTGCGCTGAGCGCCCTTTTTAGCTTACGTCTGTCTTCACCACCACTATCACTATATTGTTGAACGTCGGGTTGCGTCCGACATCGTCTCTCATTGCTAGGTCGTTTAGGAGATCATTCAGACAGGATGCCCCGCCGCTGGCTAAATTTGTATAAGAAATCTAGGTACTCTGCATGCATGAATTGAAATTGAGGCTTATGGTAATGTACGAGTGCGAGCTAAAGGCCAGGTTGATTTGTTTGATTTATAACAGTAGAGGGGCTCAAAGTGAACCAGGTTTTTGAGAAACTAGAGCTATCGCTGTGTTTTTTTTTTTTTCTCAGAACAGTTTTATCGCCTTGTGTTTTTCGGTGCAGTCAGGCCCCTGAAGAGGATACACCAAAGCCATCACCAAGTATTAAGGGCAGCAGTAGATATTTCTGAATAACCAGAGCTATCGCTACGTTTTTGTTGAGTTACTAGAGATATCGCAAAGTGTTTCTTCCAAATTTCTAGAACTATCGCTTGGTGTTTTTTTTTTTCCAATCAGAGCTATCGCTTAGTGTTTTCCGTTCAGTCAGTGCCCCAGAAGCTATTTGTGAGTTACTAGAGCTATCGCAAAGTGTTTCTTCCAAGTTTCTAGAGTTATCGCTTGGTGATTTTTTCCAAACAGAGCTATCACCTAGTGTTTTCCGTTCAGTCTGTGCCTCAGAAGCTATTTCTGAGTTACAAGAACTGTCCCAAAGTGTTTCTTCCGGGTTTCTAGAGGTATCACTGGGTGTTTTTTTCCAATCAGAGCTATCGCTTAGTGTTTTCCGTTCAGTCAGTGCCCCAGAAGCTCTTTGTGAGTTACTAGAGCTATTGCAAAGTGTTTCTTCCAAGTTTCTAGAACTATCGCTTGGTGATTTTTTCCAAACAGAGCTATCTCCTAGTGTTTTCCGTTCAGTCAGTGTCCCAGAAGCTATTTCTGAGTTACAAGAACTGTCCCAAAGTGTTTCTTCCGAGTTTCTAGAGCTATCACTGGGTGTTTTTTTCCCAATCAGAGCTATCGCTCAGTGTTTTCCGTTCAGTCAGTGCCCCAGAAGCTATTTGTGAGTTACTAGAGCTATCGCAAAGTGTTTCTTTCAAGTTTCTAGAACTATCGCTTGGTGATTTTTTCCAAACAGAGCTATCTCCTAGTGTTTTCCGAGTTTCTAGAGCTATCGCTTGGTGTTTTTTTCCGTTCAGTCAGTGCCCCAGAAGCTCTTTGTGAGTTACTAGAGCTATCGCAAAGTGTTTCTTCCAAGTTTCTAGAGCTATCGCTTGGTGATTTTTTCCAAACAGAGCTATCACTTAGTGTTTTCCGTTCAGTCAGTGCCTCAGAAGCTATTTCTGAGTTACAAGAACTGTCCCAAAGTATTTCTTCCGGGTTTCTAGAGGTATCACTGGGTGTTTTTTCCCAATCAGAGCTATCGCTTAGTGTTTTCCGTTCAGTCAGTGCCCCAGAAGCTCTTTGTGAGTTACTAGAGCTATTGCAAAGTGTTTCTTCCAAGTTTCTAGAACTATCGCTTGGTGATTTTTTCCAAACAGAGCTATCTCCTAGTGTTTTCCGTTCAGTCAGTGTCCCAGAAGCTATTTCTGAGTTACAAGAACTGTCCCAAAGTGTTTCTTCCGAGTTTCTAGAGCTATCACTGGGTGTTTTTTTCCCAATCAGAGCTATCGCTTAGTGTTTTCCGTTCAGTCAGTGCCCCAGAAGCTATTTGTGAGTTACTAGAGCTATCGCAAAGTGTTTCTTTCAAGTTTCTAGAACTATCGCTTGGTGATTTTTTCCAAACAGAGCTATCTCCTAGTGTTTTCCGAGTTTCTAGAGCTATCGCTTGGTGTTTTTTTCCGTTCAGTCAGTGCCCCAGAAGCTCTTTGTGAGTTACTAGAGCTATCGCAAAGTGTTCCTTCCAAGTTTCTAGAACTATCGCTTGGTGATTTTTCCAACCAGAGCTATCGCTTAGTGTTTTTCGTTCAGTCAGTGCCCCAGAAGCTATTTCTGAGTTACAAGAACTGTCCCAAAGTGTTTCTTCCGAGTTTCTAGAGCTATCGCTTGGTGTTTTTTCCAACCAGAGCTATCCCAAAGTGTTTCTTTCAAGTTTCTAGAACTATCGCTTGGTGATTTTTTCCAAACAGAGCTATCTCCTAGTGTTTTCCGAGTTTCTAGAGCTATCGCTTGGTGTTTTTTTCCGTTCAGTCAGTGCCCCAGAAGCTCTTTGTGAGTTACTAGAGCTATCGCAAAGTGTTTCTTCCAAGTTTCTAGAGCTATCGCTTGGTGATTTTTTCCAAACAGAGCTATCACTTAGTGTTTTCCGTTCAGTCAGTGCCTCAGAAGCTATTTCTGAGTTACAAGAACTGTCCCAAAGTATTTCTTCCGGGTTTCTAGAGGTATCACTGGGTGTTTTTTCCCAATCAGAGCTATCGCTTAGTGTTTTCCGTTCAGTCAGTGCCCCAGAAGCTCTTTGTGAGTTACTAGAGCTATTGCAAAGTGTTTCTTCCAAGTTTCTAGAACTATCGCTTGGTGATTTTTTCCAAACAGAGCTATCTCCTAGTGTTTTCCGTTCAGTCAGTGTCCCAGAAGCTATTTCTGAGTTACAAGAACTGTCCCAAAGTGTTTCTTCCGAGTTTCTAGAGCTATCACTGGGTGTTTTTTTCCCAATCAGAGCTATCGCTTAGTGTTTTCCGTTCAGTCAGTGCCCCAGAAGCTATTTGTGAGTTACTAGAGCTATCGCAAAGTGTTTCTTTCAAGTTTCTAGAACTATCGCTTGGTGATTTTTTCCAAACAGAGCTATCTCCTAGTGTTTTCCGAGTTTCTAGAGCTATCGCTTGGTGTTTTTTTCCGTTCAGTCAGTGCCCCAGAAGCTCTTTGTGAGTTACTAGAGCTATCGCAAAGTGTTCCTTCCAAGTTTCTAGAACTATCGCTTGGTGATTTTTCCAACCAGAGCTATCGCTTAGTGTTTTTCGTTCAGTCAGTGCCCCAGAAGCTATTTCTGAGTTACAAGAACTGTCCCAAAGTGTTTCTTCCGAGTTTCTAGAGCTATCGCTTGGTGTTTTTTCCAACCAGAGCTATCGCTTAGTGTTTTCCGTTCAGTCAGTGCCCCAGAAGCTATTTCTGAGTTACAAGAACTGTCCCAAAGTGTTTCTTCCGAGTTTCTAGAGATATCGCTGGTTTTTTTCCCAATCATCCTGAAAAGAAGTTGAAAAAAAGTGTTTCTAAATTGTTCACTAATTTGAAATCTCTTCTGTAGCTTTGATCTATGAAAAGTTATTATTATTGCGGCGGTGGTGGTGCGAAGGTTCAGCCCGGGCGCCCTCATGCATCAGCATTTCATATACTAGTTTATGATTTGTATGTTTGCCCCCCAAAGGCGCTCTTCTTTGCAATCACATAGCGTTTATAAGTTCTAGTGACGTTTAAACCAAACCACGCTCGCGTAGGTTGTAGAAAGGGAGAGCGCATTTCAGGGTAATGTCCTCGCCCTATGTGTTTGCGATTTATGCGCTGATTGCCACACAAAGCGCGCACTCATGGATTTGCGCATGCTCACAAGAACCTTTACCAAGACTCACCTACTATATGCAGTGAATTATTGCACGCGGAAGATAGATGACGGATTATTTCCTGAGTCAAAGCGGAGCCGTTGCTGCAAGTTAGGTACAACAAAAAAAAAGGATATATGCCTTATACGTTTAGTAGGTACCTTCTCTTCGCGTGCACCATCAATATGGTGTGGTGGGTGCGCTTGTAATAGGCACAAACGAAAACGACGACGACGATAACTATAGACTCTTATAGAATAAACGATCATCCCACATTGGAAGCCCTAACGAGACTCAACGTCGCCGTTGGCCAAATGGCCAAGGTATACTATTTGTTCGCAATTAAACAAAAGCGTAATGATGCGTCCTTTCGCATGTTATAGCTATCCAGAGGGGCTTTATGGTCTAGCATAAGGCAAGCGATAGTTGGTTTTTGGTGTGTGCTCAGGCCTATATTGGCCAATTAGAAATTCCGAACAAATTTATTCCCGCCAGCGAGATCGGCTAGCCAGCCACACGGGAACAATGTATCTTGTATTGTGTTCTCTAGCACTCTTTTAGTAGCCAACAAGGTGAGGAGATAACAATACACGAGAATGTACCTATACCGACCTATTGGCGGCATGTGATTGCAATAGAAGAAAAGTGGACAAAAAATGACCAAAGCAAAAAAACCTGGTAACGCACGCAGAAGAGGCTTTTTTAGTTGCGAATCGGTAGCTTATAGAGAGAACCAGCAAAAACCAAGTTAATGAGATTCAGATTAAGATTTGCACTCGCGACAAAAAATATAACTAAACGGGTGAAGGGGATTTCGAGAGGAGAGAGGAATTCGATGTTTATGAAAAAAGGTTTTAGATGGCGGATGCGTCGCGGTGTGGTGTAGTGGATTTACGTTAACAAGGCGCTACTTTTGCGTTAATTCCTAATCGATGTATTCTTGACTTATAAGGTGCTTGTGGTATTTCAGCACGCACATGAACAAAAAAAAAACTTTCATATAAGGTATTGAACAAGAAGTTGTGATTCGGTGATATCTAGCTTCTTAGAAAACAACCTACAAGATGGCGGGGGAACTTAAGTGAACTTTTGGTTTCGAATTTCCTGAGTCTTCACTTTGGAATGGCAGCTAAAGTTGCCTCTGTTATTCAGCCTTCGGTTACCCAAAAATTAAATTTGCTTCTTAAAAGCTTTACAAATTGTATTTTTTGCTTCTGTAAAGCTTTTTAGAATCAAAATTGTTAGACGGTGTTTTTTTTGTTCTATTACAACTCGCCACGATGAAGCATTCAGCCTTCGGTGACCCTAAAAAACAAAATTGCTCCTAAAAAGCCTTACAAATTGTATTTTTTGCTTCTCTAAAGCCTTTTAGAAGCAAAAGTGTTAGTTGGTGTTTTTTTTCTTCTTTTACAACAACTCGCCACGATAAAGCATTCAGCCTTCGGTGACCCAAAAAATAAAATTGCTTCTAAAAAGCTTTAAAAATTGTAGTTTTTGCTTCTGTAAAGCTTCTTAGAAGCAAAATTGTTAGATGGTGTTTTTTTTTTCTTCTTTTACAACTCGCCACGATAAAGCATTCAGCCTTCGGTGACCCAAATAACAAATCTGCTTCTAAGAAGCTTTACACATTGAAATTTTTGCATCTGTAAAGCTTTTTAGAAGCAAAATTGTTAGTCGTGAAACAAAAACTCATTAATCCTCAAATTAAATAAAATAATAAACAAAAAGTTTAAATTTATTATTATTAATTATCAACTTGACCCTTTTAGCTAAAAAAAATGTCAGAAAAAATAATAAATTTTGATAACAGTTAAATAAGTCATAAAGCTTGCCTTCAAGCTATTTATTCTCACTAAGCTAACAAAATGAAAATAATAAAACAGACAAAAAATATAAAAAAAACCAACACAAAACGGAAATGATTGGTCGCCATTGGAGCTCGCACGATCGATACCGATCCGCGTGGAAAATTATATCAATCTTAGCTCGTGAAACCGTAGGGGTCTTGTGGAGAATAGTGTGAATTGAAATATGAAATATTTCAGTTAGACTGTCACATTCCACGGGCACACAAAATACACCTGCTGTTTAAAAAAAAAAACTTATAGTTCTAAGATAGAGTGAATCTTCTGTATAGACAGACTCAAAACCCTGAAATATTTACACCAAACGTCTCTCGGGGGATAATCACTTAATTTAAATAAGAAAAAAAAATATGAACTATGAATTATTTATCACGTCTTCTGATGGCTAGGCTCTTTAGAATTGAGGTTCTTATTTCGGAGTGTCTCGCAGCGGTGTGTGGCGGCGGTGGCGCCACGGGATATCAAGTTTGATTTCAAAGTCTTAATTAAATATGGGTGCTAGAGAAAAATATATATAAAAATGAATATAATTTTTTTTTTGTTTGTGTTCGGTTCGCTGGCCTTTGTTGTACAATTCATTCTGACTGACACAAGTGTCAACATTTTTTTTTATATTTTTATTTTTTTTTTATAGAGAACTAAAAAAAAAAAAACGGAAACAACATTGCATGGGGTCGCTGTCTCACTTTTGAATTCATGTTTTGTTATTTGATGTGCGCAGTGCGCATTTAATTTAAAGAGTGAAGATGAATGAACTTGCGTGTTAGGTGCTTAAGCAATTTTAGGTTTCCCATAAAGATATGTTGTTCTATTTGTGATTTTCCCAAGCATTACCTTGTGGTCTATTGTTTTAACGACTATCTTGGTGGTTTAGATAACATTTTTGTACCGCAAGAAATATTTGATTTTTAGCCGGAAATGTTGTAAATGAATAATTATGATGATGCAAAAGTTCAAGAAAGACGGTTAATTAAAAATCTTAACGAAGAAAGAAAAAGTTTACAAAAAAGAAAAAAATTCTGTGATCTACTAAAAAACGGTTGGAATAATGTGATCGTTGATGAAAGTAGGTATATTTTTGGGTGCAGTATTTTTTGATCAGTTGAGAGCTATTATTATGAAGTTATGATCTTTTACTAGATTAGTTGCAATATTAAAATGACTAAACTTCTTGTTAATAAAGAATAATTTTTTCCTTTTTGAAATTGGACGAACATGGTTTTTTAAAAATCCCTTAAAATTAATGCTGGTGATAAATAATTGACCTGTTAGGATAGAGATAAAGAAATAATTGAAATAAAAACTGACAAATGAGAACAGAAAGAGATTAGAACATCTTCAGTGAAACGATATGTGTTGCAAATATGTAAACGAAAATCATCTGTTCATTGAAATCAATTTTAATCAGTGAAATGATAAAATTGTATTTTAAGAAAGCTTTTAATATTTTAATAATATTCTCCAGTGAAGTACGTAGGATTTTTTGAAATATTAAAATTTAACGATTTTATGGTCTTTTTTTCACCGAAATTTGTTTTTGGAATAAATTTAATTTTTAAAACTAATGCCATTTCTTTAAAAATCAATATTTCTATTTGGAGAATAGTACCTATTGTTAAGCCACACACAAAATTTCATTCCAATCGGTTAAAAACTGTAGGAGTTAGTTGGTCGCCCGATGGTAGCACAGGATTTTACGATGACATCATTAAAAATTTTCACATTAGCCTATTCTAAAACTATATAAATTCCCAAAGAAAATAATGTTTATCCTTTGTTTTATACGCTGATGAAAATGACACTCGTTTTCGTGCCTACAAAGTATTATTACCCCTTAAGTAAAAATATTCTATATATCATTATCTTCATTCTGAAACCTCTTATAACTATTTTTGTTTGCTTCTCTAGCTTAAAATTGCAAATGAAACATTTTAATGCAGATTATAAAATATCTTGAAGAACTTACAATTTTAAACCGTCAGTATGGTTTTCATAGCAATTTTCTTCAAAAAGTGGCGCTCTATTTCGGCGAAAGTAAAATCGTTTCCCTCGATATTCCTAAGGCATTCCTTTATAATAGATGCTTTGGGAATTCGTATAGTGAATAAATACAAACTGCCCTGTTAACAGTTAAAATAAAACTCACTCGAGTTCTAGAGACCAAGCTGGAACTTCTTGTTCAACTTCCAATATGTTTTATTTAGCTTTGACGTATCTACTGAGTTGCATTCTGGAAGTTGGTTTGAAGCACCGATCATTGTTTCACATTAGGTATGTATACCACTAAACTACTATTCTGCATTAGCCGTGTTTTATTGGTACTCAGTATTTTACTGAGTAAACATTTTATGCTCTAAAAAACAACAAACGATTACTTTTATTTATTACACGGAGAAAAAAAAAATCATGTGTGCAATTCGCACGTGGTTGAAGTGAAACCTTAAAAATCATTTTAAAAAAATCGAAAAAATATAAATTTTTTTTATTCCATCACTTTTTTTACATGACAACCTACAATAAATTGTATACCATCTGAAAGCTTATTTTTTCAGCTCAAAATATTTATATCAACCATGTCTATAAAACATCTACAAAAAGAGCTATAATTTTTTTAACCCAATTAGTTTTCATAAAAAAAGCAAAACAATCAATCTCTTTTCTCTTCTAACGCCATTAAATCCATTTTTTAAAAGACAACCTATAATAAATTTTATATCATTATTATTTCACCTTTTATATGACACTTCAATCATATTTCTACCATGCCTACAAAAAAAGTAAGAATTTTTTAAAGCCAACCATGTCAAAAATTAAAACTGAGATTACGGTACTTCCTCTACTGCTGACTGGTCATCGGCAACAAATCTTCACAGGTGTTTTGAGGTATTTTTCAAGTTTTTTCAATTAAAGATTATATAACTTGTAGATCACGTACCGTTATGTGTGATATATTAAATGAAAGGCAATATTATCAGCATGCGTATAAAAATAAATTTGTTATGTGGTCTAAATCAAAAGATATAACGTGTTTAGAAAAAGAATATCTTTTCACCGTTATCTCAGAATTTAGAATATGAAATTAATTAAAATTTTGGACAATCATAATTTATTTAATTACCTATCTACTGTAAAAATTTCATTCATCTATCTATTAAAACAAAAAAGGAATGACCAATTGATTTTTCGTGTCGCTTTTTCGTTTTATCTTGTTTCAAATCACTACGATACCAAAGAAGTTTTCACTTCAAAATTTTTTTGTTGCATGGTTTCCTGCTAAGGTGACTTTCGTCTTAAATTGAGGTAAAAAATCACACACATTAAATTCTTGAATGCACGAATAAGATGATCTCCCACTTAATTTTAGCGGTAGATCATCTTATGTTTATGTGGAAACATTTTAATACAAAAAAAAAGAACTGGCATCCACTGGAAATCGAACCTACAAGGTGAGTACTTTACGATCGTGCTATCTCACTGTTTTTAATTAATATGATAGACTGTAACTTAAGCTAGGGTTGCCATGCGTCCGGGTTTTCCCGGACATGTACTCTTTTTTGGCTGTGTGGGGGACGTCCGGGATAGTTTCTATCAATTGTCCGGGATTGTACTCTTTTGAAGCCTTTAAAAATCTCACTTTTTGTATGCTACTCTTAATTCATTCCTTATTCAAAAAACGAATCGAGTTCATTAAAAGCGAGGCGTTTTTATTTTGCTCTATTATCTGCTCAATTATTTTTTGTGTTCTGTTCCAATATAATCAAAACTCAAAAATGTGCGTATGAGGTACTGGTTAGTGAATCCTCTGACCAACAAAAATTTATTTTAATAATTTATTTAAATTTTATTAATTATTACAGTAGGTACCTTATTGTAAGACTCAAGGTGCAAAATTTTAAACGATTGCTAAGTCAAAAAGACCATTTCTTAACTTAAATAGTAACTAACTAAAAATTCTATTAGCATTTAACTAAGGGCCAATTTTTCAATAGTCAGTTAAACAGTCATTTAGTACTTATTCCTAAGGATAGAGAAAAAATCAATTTTTCAACAAGCAGATATAGCTTATTCCTTAGAATAAAACTATCTGCTTCTTTCAGAGACGAATAAAAATTATTCTAAGGAAAAATCTCAACAAAAATATTGTGTCAGTTGTCAAAGCTGTTTTGAAAGAATTTTGAAAAAATACAGTGGAACACAAGAAAACAAAAACAAACATGAATAAAAATGACGTTTAATTTTAAATATTTTTGAATTTGACAATTTTTTTTTTTTGTTATTCTGTAGAATAAATTATTCTTGATTGAAAAATTCAATGGTTTTATCTGATAGTTTATGAGCCTAATAACTTTATTCGTCGAACAGTTAACTGACTGTTTATTAGAAGATTGAAAAATTGGCTCTAAATCGTTTAAAATTTTGAGCAATTGGATTTTAATGGAATTTAAAATCTTTTTTTTTACTGTAACTTCATTCCAACTTTTGTAATATTAGCTAAAATTTTTGCTTTTATTTTTTTTTTTGTGAAAAAAATAAGAAAAAAATGCTACGGGAACAAGGGTTAAAAATGTGATTTTTAGTTAAATTTAGAAAAGATTGTTCCGCTTTTTTTTTTGTTTTTATAAAACTATGCATTCCTTTTGTCCTAGTTTTGTACTCTTTTTTGTGTCCTTATTTGTCCGGGAAAGTCCGGGATTTTACATCTCGATTACTAGTTTCGTCAAAATATATCTGGCAACCCTAACTTAAGCTAAAGTGTGAATATATAATTTTAAAATTTTTATTTTTTGTCGTTTTTTTAAGATAAAAATTCACATTAATATGAGATGAAGTTCTCATTAAATTTAACTGATTTTAAGTGGAATCACCTTACTTTAAGCGGATATCACCTTATTTTAAGGTGGTGAAATTTAATGGTGCCCTTTTATTCTCCGTGTAGATCAACATTATATGCTTTTCTATTCCTATATTTTGTGTTCAAGCTAGTTTTTTCTCTATATTATAAGAAAATCAAAGATCGAAAAAATTGAAAAAAAAAATATTTAAAAAAAATTTAGCAAATTTTCAAAAACCTATGTTCAGAATGGTGTTTAAAAGGTAAATTTCTAATGTGTTACAAAACTCTGGGTAACCCAATTAAAATTAAAAAAAAAAGCAATGCAATATTCTTGAGGAATTCATCGACTTTTTAAATTTTCCTACAACACTGGTTTTCGACATGTAAATGTTCTGAAATCTGACAAAATTCTGCCAATAGAAGATAAAGATTTTTTTAGTTCAGAAATGACAAAAATTTTAAGTTTCAAGTGATAAAAATTAAGTCTAAAAAATAAACGCATATAGGAACTTATCATCATTCCAAAAATCGATTTAAACTTAACATTCCATTGCCAGTATTAGAAATATGAGTATGAAAACTCTTATGTATCATAACTCCGTTATTATTTTGGTTAAATGTGTATGTTCTCAAACTCAGAAGTTTTAAATTAATGATGTGGTTATTATTCTTAACAAGCATTAAAAATCCTATCTAATCGCTAATGACCTAACAGCTTAAACAAAAATGTTATTTTTTTTTTCATGCGGCTCACCATGTTGCATATTTTTTGTCTTATCATCTCTTGGTCAGCAATTTCCACTAACATACCTTACCAGTTTCCCAATCAAAATCACAAAAAAATAACGTACTTTACCTCCCCAAAACCACCATCATATTAGATTGGTTGGTTTGGTATAATATCTCTCAAGGAAAACTTCAAGTATACATTTAAATGCCTGTCCTCACTTCGTTATGCAGTCATAAACTTTGCTGTCAACACTCTCTCTATGCGACCTAATCAGGTTTGTGTCATTTCTAAGTGCTACAACATGTTCTGTGACATTGCAACCGGTGTCTAACTAAAATGCCCGTAGGTAAGGTATCCAACATAAATAATAATCTACGGATGAATATCTCTTGGATCCAACGTTTTTTTTTTTCTGTCCAGCTAGCTACTTCACCTTTCCACGTGCAAAATAAAATAATATTTACCAAACCGAACCCTAACTGGAATTTTTTCGTTTTGTTGCGTTATGACGTGAGAATGGCTACTATACCGCAGAAGAAAAAACGTTACCCATGTACCTTACCAACCTTCTATCGAAAACTATGCTGTTTGGGTAACCATCATCACCCAGTAACTGACTGAGCCACTTCCACTTCTGGTATCTTTAGCTGGTATATTGCCCTCCACCTAAACCTTTGCATAGAAACCTGACAGAGCAGCAAGTTTTGCTGCTGCTGTTGCTGCAACATTGAAGCTGAATTAAGTACACGCAGAAACAAAAAAAAAAACACACACCTAACAGGTATTGCGTGTTCAAGACATGCACTTGTTGTGTTATTGGAGCTTCTGCACAATTGCGCATCCGCACATTTGCCAATGATTGTGGGTAACTGTCAGATTGCAGCAGTGTTGCCATATACATTTTTTTAACATTCTTAGAATGCAATATCAATATTTTTATCTTCAAGAATTGGAATTCGTAGTCTTGAGAAGCTTAAGAACGGTTAACAAAATATTGGCGAAGAAACTAACATATTTCTGACAGCAGCTGTCAGTTCTCTTATCAATTTTTGGAATTAATTTTTTTTGGAGTAAAAATAACGGTACTTGTCATATACCGATTTTAGTAAAATTGAAATATCTCGAAAACGGCTCTAACGATTTTGTTTAAAAAATTCAAATGTTAGTTTTAAGCTAAGGTCTTTCTTGCAATGAAAATTTTTTTTTTTGAAAATCATTATTAACGGTACCTGCCATAGAACCGTTTTTTTAAATCCGATTATCTCCGAAACTGCTTATTCGATTTCAACGAAACTGTTTGTGAAGAAGCATTTATATAATTTAAATATAAGCCAAAAATAAAATTTTGAAAAAAAAAATAATTTTTGGATTTTTTAAGAAGATTTTGAAAATTTTTTTTTTGAAAAATCAAATTTTCGAAAACGGGACATTGAATTTTTTTGAAATTTTGTTTTTAGATGTTGATTAGTGATTTCTACAGAATGGCATAACAATTTTATTTTAAAACTTTTTTTCCCAAAAATTATTTATAAAAAATTTGTTTTATTAAAAAACGGCTTTTTTTTCTAAAAATGCATCTTAACATATCAATCAAAACTGCATACTTGTTTTGGAGGGCAATTTAATTTCAGATTTTATTTTATTTTTTTAAAAAACGAATTTTATTTTTTTTTCCAAATTTCTATATAAAAAGTCTTAAAAATTTAAGCAACTTTAACTCTAAGAGCAAGTTCGTGCGACCCAGTCGTGCATTTTTTTTTTTTTAAGACAGTGCTGCCATCTGGCAGTGCTGTCAACATTAAACCATCACCCGCCATCTTCATCTTGATGAACATAGTTTAAGTGGCCAAACAGAACCGTTATGAAGAATACCTTTCGCCACTTGAGCTTGCAAATGACGATGATGAAAGGAAATCAATCTTCAATGAATTTTGTTTGTCTAAAGCTGGAACAAGCTGCGCCTATGTTTCCTCTACTCTCTATTGATATTTTTTTTTTATGTTTTCATTGAATGTTTTCTGAAAGCCTCTTTCCGTTGTTTATCTTCACGCAAAAGAATCTGTATCCACCCAGACTCTTTCTCTCTCTCTCTTATCGTAGTGTAAGATCAATGAAATGCTGTCAATCTCTAGAATCAACTTCTTCCAGAAAAAAATATTAAATCTGCTATATCTAAGATGGACTATATTTTGCGACGTCATTCTTGAGAATTATTATATCAAACGATTAGGTTTGATGTCAGGAGGTTTGTTTTTTTAGGATGTTGTAAATGTTGGATGGATGTTTGGGGGGGAAACTTTTTTATCCACCTAATGACTGTTATTAGTGAACGCCATTGTAATGATCGTCGTTTTCATCGTCGTTGGATGTAATAGTTATTGTTGGTAATGTAGTTTATAGAGCAGGGCTTATGGCTTGGCGAAGAAGAATTTATAGTTTATATAAGTACAGGCTTTGATAAAAACCCAAATAGATCGAGAGATTAGAGATGATTGGTGTTAACACAAAGTTATAATTTCTATTACAGTTTATGGGACACACTTTGTGAAGCTATGTTATATTTTACGAAAAGGTTCTTCGGCTTGAAGAGTAGAAAGAAACTTGTTTGATATAAAATAGCGAAAGAAAAAGTTTAATTTTTGTGCATCAAAAGAAGATGAATTAAGTTGTTAGTAATTGAGGAAAAGCTAATGTTTTAAAAAGTAGCTACTGTAAGGATCAAATTTTCTATGCTTAAACGTACATATTAGATCTAGTTCATAAATCTGCCAGGCCAGTAAAAGGAATTCCTTATGGAACGATGACAAGTTTCGAATATGGACGGATTAACTGATGACAAACCCTGCAAATGAAATAAGTGCAAGTGGAATCTTATTAGGTTCCTAAATAGAAAACGTGTCCTAAAAAAACGGATTTGGATTATTAAAAGGTAGACATAACTGCCGTCTGAATTTTGAACAGGCTGATTTTTGGTTGGTATTGCCTTGTTTTTCAATACGTGAAAAGTCGTGAAGTTTTCCCCATCCACTAGACTCGTTATGGAAGGTCAAAGATCAGAAAAACTTTTATCTTAAAAGCCTTAAATTTTAGACGACAAATTTTTTTCTACAACTTGTGATCCAAGAAAACTTCAAAAAAGAATTTTATGTAGAACTACCACAATTCCAAGTTTTGTAGAACAAAATTTTTTGGTTTAATTACAATTTTTAAGATATAACATTTTGTTGACTTTGAGCTTCTATAAACAGATCAAGTGGAGGAAGAATTATTCACAAATTGTAAACTACATCAAATCATGTATACCAAAATCCAGTCTGTTACGATTGCTTCTGAAAAATCTTCTTAGAAGTCCAAGGACCCAGCTTATATAAAGAACCCGTGAAAACAATGCCAAGACCATAAGAGATGTCACCTCTGCAGTGCTGGGTTCTCTGCTTTGATGATGAATGTCGCAAGGAAGTTAGCTAAACAGAAAGGTAACAAAGCGGTGGTGCTGAAAAAGATAAGAGTTGCCATTGAGCTTTACCAGCAAAGAAGAATGGAGAAACATCGGCTTCTTAGAAAAAAAAAAATGAGGCAGCAATTGGGCTTCAATATTTTTTACCAAAGAAAAAAGAATTTATGTCAAAGTTGCAAACACTGAACTAAAGCCTGCAAAAACGAATATGGAACGAGATGGAACGTAGTTTATTATTCAAAAATTTGTACCTATCTAAAATTAATTTACAAATTATTATCATTTACAATACAATTTTGTCGTCTTTAACATTTCTTTCACGTGATAACGTCTTATATATCCACGAACCATGGCAGCCACCACAAAAAAGTGACGCCATTTTCTTCCGTTCCACTCTCACACTTTCGCAGTGCGGCAAAAATTTCAATTCAAAATTAAAAATAAACTATTAGAGATACAAAAATCTTCTATAGCTTATTTGAAAGATAATAACCTAAAATTAAATAAATTTGAAGGATTTTGAAAAAATTCCATCTTTTAATAGGGTAAAACAAAATTTCAAAAAATTGGCTATTTTCTATACGCGACAATGTAAAGAGTTGAATTTTTTTTAATTAATAGATACATTTATTGGAAGACTAACAATGGTATTGAAAAAATTCTAAAAAATTTCAAAACCAAGCTATTAATGGTTTTCTAAAACTAAAACATGATGTAGAACTTTGACAAAGTAGTGATTATAGGTAGGGGAATTTTTTTGACAATTTGAAAAACGTCATTCGAAAGATAATAAAAAAAAGTTAGGGGTCTGATAGGGATTTTTTTTAAGTCTCTGTATTTCTAAATATGAATTTTTGAAAAAAACCTACTTATTTTGGGGTATTTTTGGGTGAGTTTTTATTTTTTTAATTTTTTGTAGCATTCAAAAAATCTCAAGCTTATAGAACATGTAGTCTATGACTGTCCGCATACATGTGCAAAAAGTTGGTAATTCAAAATGGTTTTTGACCGAATAACGGGAAAAACAAGTTTTTTTGTCCCAAGTTTTTTGACCTTTTTTAACCGTTTTTTTTTATTTTTATCCTTTTTTCTTTAACAGATAAATAAATTGAATTTATATTGTAGATAGATTATAGACAGGACTATATCTGTGAAAAATTTCAATCAATTTTGAATACACAATTTTGAGATAACGGTAAAATAAAGTTTTATTATTCAACAGGTTCTATCTTTTGATCTAAAACAAACACAAATTTGATTTGTTTTTGTTGAGCATTCTAATGATGTTACCTTTCATTTGGTATACCACACATAACTGTACATTCACTACAAGCTACACAATGTTAAATTAAAAAACTTGCGAAATACCTCAAAACACCTGTGGAGATCTGTTGATCATGAACAGCCACCAGTGTGGGAAGTAACGTAATCTCAGTTTGGAATTTCGACATGGTTGGCTTTAAAAAATTCTAACTTTTTTTCTAGGCATCGCAGAAATAAGATTGATACGTCATCTGAAAGGTGAAATTATTAGCTTTAATAAAATTATGTTTTTTTTTTTTTTGCTTTTTTTGATGAAAATTGATCGACTTCAAAAACTTCTAGCTCTTTCTTTAAATGCCTAAATAGATATGAGTGATATATATATTTTGAGCAATAGGCTTTCAGATGGTATAAAATTTATTATAGGTTGTTATATCATAAGTATGAATTTTTGGGTGATGGAAATGATTTTTTCACTTTTTTCATAAGAAATGATTGTTTTTAATAAATTATTTTAATACTTTTTGCGCAATGTAAAAATTTAAAAATGGTTTTATTATTTAGGAGAAATATTTATTTTGTAAGCTTTTAAAATAAAAAAATTAATATAAATGAAAAAAGAAAAAAGGTATTTTTTTTTAGCTTTTTCTTGTAAATTATGATTGTTTGAAATAAATAAACGTTTCATCACGTTAAATCATCGTCCGTAAACTGGCTTTACAGACAACCTCTTTTTTTCATAAAATTAACATTGAGTTAATTTGATAAAATTTCCCCGTATTCATTCCAAAGCTTAACATCAGGCCATGTATTTTTGTATATTTTCTTAAAATGAAACTTTCAATATCATTCCAAGACGACTCTGTCTTGAGAGCCGCTAAAATGCTTAAGCACATATTAATTATATCCTCAGTGTGCTGATATCCTAGATAAATCTACAAAAGTTTTAACCCCAAAAGACCTCCCAGCTCAGCTGGATTTGAAAGTCTGATTCGCAGCGTGAGAAAAGTAAGCATCATCAAAAAACTGCGAGTTCATTTCTCAAAAATAACAACAAACAAATAAAAAACTTAACCTATTACACCTCATCGTCTTATTCTATAAACCTATTCAAAAATCCCCACACAACTTGAACCAAAAAGTCTTTAAGGAAAAAAAAAATTTAAATAAATGACCAATGTATGCCAACAGAGCATCAAAGAACAACACACTTCCATCCAAATCAACAATTCATTATCTGGCTGACATATACTTTAAGCCACAACACAACAAGAGTCTTCTTCTTCTTCTTCTTCGTTTTTGCTGCTCACGCAGCCAGCAAGCAAACATATCATCGCTTCGAGTCGTTGTCTGTCGGCCTTTCGTTGGCTCTCGGACTGATCCATCATCAGTCAAATGCACAAGTGCTACTTTAAACTTGTCACAATTCCAGAATAAGACCATAAATATTCAGCTTCAAGTGGTTTCGCAGTCTCCCTGTCTTCTGTGGTCTCTTGTCTCCTGTCCACCTCCTGAATATGTCCGAATCCGCAAAAGAAGTGATATGCAATCCCGCAGATTGCATGTCCTGTCTGTCTTCAACTTCAGCTTCCATAGCCTTTAAATCCCAAACAGTCGTCATATGCAGAAATGCGCTCTCGTCAGCTATGTTGATGGTGGTGGAGAGGGTGATGGAGTAAGTGCGTTTGAGCACCCCGAACTCTCTCTCGACAAGTTCATTTTCCCCAGAGATGAGCTACTAACCCGCGAACGTGATACACCGCTGATGGACATAAGATCACTTCGTATCTCAGCCAAATGGCCTATGTTACCCATTTTTTCCACTATGGCCCCGGCCCCACACGTCATTTGTCAGGTGGCCAATTGTCATTCCTCGCTTCGCCGGACTTATGGTGTGATCATCCATCTCGTGATGCCTGGCCTTTGGAGCTGCTCCTATGCCACCTAGGGATGTCCTCTCTGTCCCAACGATCGGGAAGATGATTGAAAATTCATTTATTCAGAGGGCCTTCGTGTGCGGATTTGCATTCGATCAAGCGGCGCCGCTTTGCTACCGCTGCTGTTGCGCATTCTATTGTCCTCGCCTGGTGATGCAGTGAGCGTCGAGCAATTGACATGCTATTGTCACAAGTGAGCATCCTTATGTCCTGCTGGCTGGCTGCTGATGGACATGCGGATAATTTATAGCCACATGTCGTTGCGACCGATATAATCGACTTGAACAGCTAAATTAATAATTCATCAGAATGTGGATGGTGTTTATGTAGATTTTGTACCGTGCGGCGGAGTAAAGGCAATTTGCTAATTCTGGTACATGCAACTTTGTTATACACTTTCCATTCACAATGCAGTGCTTCCGGGGGCAATTTCGAAGGGTTGTTGTGCCAGTTTTCAATTGAATTCCATCATCATACAACTCGCACAGATAAAGGTAATCAAGCTGTGAAACCTGAGGCATGTTTTGTATAATATTTTCCCTTAATTAAGGATACACAGAGAGTTACCAATGTTGTATAGGGAAGAGCATGTCATATGAGAAACTCTTATGTCCTTTATGGTTGTCGCCGCCATCGCCGCGCCGTCACAGCCTTGCCTCGTCGTGATAAAATAGGATACCCTACTGAATTACATTTTAACTGGTGGCTTTCTCCTAAGAAATCATAGACTGCTTATTATATTTATTTAATAATCCTTGAGCTTCCCTCGAGATAGAAATACCGAAGAAACAACCCTTTCGTTCTAAAGAACGTTGTCGTCGTTAAACAAGCGAAATGAGCGATTTTCTCGAGTTACTGTCGCCGTCTTTATGGCCGCAACCCTTTTGTTATTCATAAGGGTGACAGTTTTTATAGCTCTGGGATGCGATCAAATTTAAAATATATTCCGCTGCGGAGGATGTATGAAAAGGAAGCCAATATGAATTAGGTCCAACAAAAAACACCGAGGTTTTGAATTCCATCACTATAAGGCAAGATTCTGTCTGGCGGAAGATAACCAAAATTGTATGACTCTTAAAATATGCTTTACGAGAGGATAATCAAACGAAATTTTGTGAGGGTTTAAGAATTTTTCCTAAATCTGCTTTAGGATTGATGGAAAGGTATTTTTAGTGATGTTTTAAATATTATTGGATGAAACATTCAGACTTTAGATAGCGACTTTTACAATAAACCGTCATTTATTGGTCTGTTAAAAACAAAAATGAATTAAGTTTTTAATGGATAATCTCAATTTATATTATTATAATGAAATTTAAATGTCAGACATTAATATAAAGAATAAGGGGGTTTTAAGCTTTTATTTCAAGGACATCATTTTTATAGAAGACGACTCGAGATAGGTAGATAAAGATTTGTATTGGTAAAGAAAGAAACTATTAAGATGTTATGAGCATTAATTTTCTTACGAGTTAAGGAAAATTAGCTTAGCTAATTCTTGTTATTGGCCATCTGAAAAATTAGGGGCAAGAATTGTTTTAAATATCAAATAAAATATTAGGTACGTATGTACCTATGAGAAACCAAAATTTTTACCCTTTTGCATAAAAAATTAGAATTATGTTGACAGCAGTTAATGATACCGAAAATACCTACCGATCAACTCTTACAGCGGCCAGTTATCTTTTCTCTATTTTCTGACACAGATTTAGTTTCTTCAAAAATTGGGGGCTAGTTATGTAGTCTTGAAAATGATACATGCAAAATATTTGCAAAATTTGTAGGATGATAATCCTTAACCATTTTTTAACTCATCTATTTCGTAGAGTTAATTGAACTTGAATCTAAAATCGGACTGTTAAAGTGTAAAACTTGCTCATTGCAGTGGTAACTCTTATAATTTTTTAAATTTTTCACAAAATTATGTCTTATCATTTAAAGAGCAGAGAGCACTCAAAACAGCCCATTTGGATTACTTTCAAAGTGTAATTTAAAACGGTCACTGTGGCGTATGTGTAACTTTTTTTTTACAAAATTCGTTGATAAGATAAGGGGGAGGCTTAAACTCACTTTATGATATGGGAAAGGTGCGATGTTTGGAATACCTATTTAAGGTTTTTTTTTTTAATTCAAAAAATTCCTTAAAGAAATTTCGTATAAACCAAAAAGGCAGCATGTCTCTTCATACCTATGTCATTGCATATACGCACTAGCTATGTATTAACCTTTAAAACTCATGCAACTCCAGTTTCAACGGATGTAGTAAGAATTTTTATAACAATTATTATTTCATTTGTTATACAATTGGTAATTTTTTAGCCAACAAAAAAAGATATTTTATTACCAATTTAAAAAGTGGATTCTTTTCAACCTTAACAATCTGTCTGCTTTAAAATAGATACCTTTGAACTGCCTAGAATTGGTAATAAAAATAAACCACTTTGAAGGATTTTTTTTTTTAATACCGTGACAAAAGGTTATAAAATTACCAAAAATGACCTTTGGGTTGACATTGATCTTGATAAATCTTTATAAGTTTGTTTGCAAAACTACGACAACTTTTGCTTTTTTCAACTTTGCATCGCAAACTTTTTCTCAATTTCACATCATAATGAGTATCTATTATAAGCCCTTCGAAATGTCTTCATTCTCATAGGTACACAAATTAATTATTATGACTTGATGAAGAAATTGAAAAAAAAAAACGCCTTTTTCGAAATTGTTTTACAAAAGATCTTAACCAACGCCATTTGTTCTATACGCCATCGTATAAAACTGCTCTATAAGAACATTTTTGCAACAAACAAAACAAAAAAGAATCTCAATTAATGATCTTCCTGAATCATATATTGCGTATTCCTCTCTCGGCACAGCATAATAACATTTGGACGTGGAACATTTTTGCATCATAAATCACTGCAAATGCACCCCATATACATTTATATATACCCCCTTCTCACAGTCCCCTTCTCTATGAGTCCATTATTTCGGTATAACATTGCCTTCGTTTGCTTTGTCAAGTGAGATTTAATAAACGATGTGCGAGCGAAACGCTTGCATCTTTTAATTTATTCAATTTAATTTGTCTCATTGTCGACGAGGAGGACAAACATAAACGGAAAAATGTCATCTGACATAAAATAATGAACGTGCTTCGTATAAATAGTATATATCCTTACAACAAAAACAACAAAAGTCCTAAAAAAAAAATAATTCTCAAATGATGCTGCTGGCTGTTGTAGCTGCTGCACCTCGAAAGTCAAAAAGTCTTTGTTCATTATTTTTCGTTCGCCAAGTAGTGTGTATATAGTTGGGTATGTTTGGTCCAAATTTAGACTGAAAAGATGCTCTCTGCCTCCGCTTTGGCATTCCATTTTATATACAACACACACTGCCAAGCTCGAAACAAATTGGTTACAATTGAAGAACTAAGGAGCACCAGGAATTGTTTTTCATTCATTAAAATGTCTTAATCCCACGTTAAGACTGAGTTTTGTTTAGGTTCAGATCAGGGGTGGACTCAACATGGATACAAATAGAGGATCCCAAACAGGCGGGTGTTAGATGATGGGGCCTAGTTTTTTGTTTCGTATCAAAAAAAAATGAAATTTCTTTTGTATAAGAACAAATTTTTTCATGTGGTGCTGTTTTATTATTTTATTGGGACATAAGTCCATATTTGGTCAATGACTTGTAGGTATTTGAATAGTTTATTGAAAAGAAAAGATAAAAAAGATTTCTTCAATCTTTTTCAGACTGTAAGCCAGTGACAGTGCAAGCGTTTCCCACATTTTTATATAAGCCTCAATAAAAAATTGGGGGACTTATGTCCTCAGAATCTCACTTGGTTCAAAATATAGAGTTATATAGCTGTTTTGGGAGGCATCACGCAGAAGATGGCCTTGTTTATCAGGGGTACATTAAGTCATCATTGGAATAATATCGGGACCAGCTTCCAAGACAACAACTTATTCAAATTTTTAACGTCATTCGAACATCATTTGAGAAAAAATAAACTTTTTTTCTGAACTGGCCTTGATTGACAATTTGAGTAAGTCCGCAAATGATTGGCAATGTGGTGCTGTTTTACTATTTTCTTGGGACATAAGTCCATAATGGGGTCAATGACTAATTTTTGAAGAGTTTATTCAAAAGCCAAGGGAAATTTCTTCAATCATTTTCAGATTATAAGCCTGTGACTTACGACAATTGGGCATAAGTCCTCATACGAAATTAGGGGACTTATGTCCTCAGAATCTTACTTGGTTCGATATCTTGAATCATATAGCGTTGTTAAGAGGTGTAATGCTGTAGATGACGTTGTTTATCAGTGGCGCATAAAGTCTCCATTAAAATATTGCTGGAGCCATCTTAACTGACAGCAACTTATTCAAATTAAAGGAATATGGACTTATTTCCCATAGAATTTTTTGTAGTGTATAATAAACTTTAACTTTTGAATCCCATTTATTATTTTTTGAAGATGCCTTGTGATGGACAAATTGAGTAAGTCCATCCCTGAATGGCAATGATATTTAAGGAACACTAAATATTGTCGAAAGGGTTGCGAAAAGTGGAGAGCTCTCCCAGTTTTGGGGGATTGTTGTGCAATTAATTTGATTCCCCAAAAATGGCCTGCATGCCTTTCCTGTCCCTGATACTGAAAAGGGGATTATCCCGTTGCGCCTGTTAAAGTTGTACATCTTAGGAATAGACACTTAATGAAGATCTGAATTTGTATAATTGCAACTGACAGTCGGTCCAGACGCGATGTTCTTATTGCTTGATTGGTGAGTTGCTTTACAGCTTTTGATCTGCTCGTCTATAATATTGCTGATGATGATGGTGTGTTCTGCCTCTCTCAATGAAAAACCAAAAACAATAAACTTGGCACTATGCTCAGAGTAGTTCTATAGAAGCAAAAAAACATTTTATGTAAAAGTCCCATAATACTGGTGAGAGTATGCGATGTCTGTTTTATTCAATGAAATTCCAGACACTCGCTGAGGATTCGATTAATGATTGCCGGCATGGTATGTTAAGTGCGAATTCTCATTTATCTAAAGGATTTTTGATCTTGGGATCAGTGTTTTCTTATACGTTTTTGGTGTTTTTTTTTTGCAGTCTGATGGCACTTGACGAATTACATCCATTAATCTATTTTTCTCGTTTTCTTAAATGAAACGGCATGACAGTAACGACAACGATGTAATAATGTGATTTAAAGAATTTGCAATTAGCTGCGTATGAAAAGGAGGTTAGGTTATGCTATGCAATAAAAGCTATATTTTTAGCTTTATTTTACAAATTCAACATCAATTTGGAATTTAATTAAATTTGTTAAACCAAAGAAAAAACTGACAATTTAAAAAACATTCAGTAAACAAAACTGGAAGACTATTGCCACTTGATGAGTGAAGAGACATGAAGGGTTTTGGATGGGGCTCTAGAAATGTTGGAAGAAGATGACCAATTTCATCACAAAATCAGACTTTTGGGGAAACAGTTAAAAAACAACAGGAACCAAGGACAATTTAGAAAGCCAGTAGGTATGTATCCTTGGAAAAAAAATTAATAATTACGATACCGACCTTTCATTAAAATGAAATATCATCTAAAAGAGCAGTGGTGCCAATTTGTTTTATAAAGCAAATTCAAAGAAGACATTTTAAATTATCAACCCCAGTGAAAATATTTGGCATTCCGATTTTCTAAGTGTAGGTAAATTTCAAAAAAGGCCAATTTTTCGCTTGATCAAATTTTGTGAAAAATCTTGACCGCCGCACCACAGCCTCATCCCCGCCGCACCACGTGCGCACCATGATCAAAAATTTCTGAACTGCCGCACCACGTCTGCACCATTTTAAAAATTTTGAAATTTCTTAACCGCTACTTTGTATGAAAAAATTCGATGCACCACGTCCGCGACATCATCAAAAATTCTTCTCTCGTACTTTTACAAATGTTTAAGTCGTCTTCGAAGTAATTTTGACTTAAACAACAAACTGCCAATTCGTTCAAAACATGATTCGGTGGTCGAGTGATTAAGGCGTTGTTGGATTGCTAATTATTGAAAGTGATCTGCACACTCCGGTTCGAATCCACTTCTCGCCGGTATTTTTTTTTTTTTTTTATTATTCAATGCTTAAATTATTATGGGTGCAGCAAAATTATCCATGTTAAATGAAAGGGTGCGACGGTGGGGCGGCGGTGGTGCGGTGGTGGTGCGGCGGTCGTGCAGTGAATTTTTTCATTCAAAATGAAATGGTGCGGACGTTGTGCGGCACCAGCAGTGTAGTGGCGATTTTTCGCCAAACGGCGGCGGCGGTCAAGATTTGTGTTTTGTTTTTTTTTTGTATTAAAAATTCAATTTCTATTTTTACTCGGGTATTTTTGATACCTCAAGAGAGGTTGTTATAAGTACAATATTTTTTTCTGAAAACCGTTTTTGAATCGGAGAATTTTCAAAGATTTATTTGAGCTTAATGGTATAGGTAACTCAATTTTAAAGTTCAAGTGACCTAAACTCCAAAGCGTTTCGCCCAGTAGCTGTCGATTAACATCGACCAAAATAAGGCGTCTTAGTAAAGCTACGACAGATCTTACTAATGAGGCCACTTTCGTACCTGGGTGAAACGCTTTGGAGTTGAGGTCTCTTGAACTTTAAAATTGAATTATATTCAATCGCTCCACTTAAAATAAAAATGATTTTAATTTTTTTTTTTTTCTTCGTTATTAAGGTTATAACTGTAAACGGAAAACTTTGTATTTATTAATTTATGTAGACCTAATTTTTTTTTATAAAATTAAGTCAAAATGGTGTCAAGTACATCTATGTACACTTTTCAAGATACTATTCGAGCAGTGGAAAATTAATCTAACAAAATAAAATGTTTTCAAGTTCTTCCTTTCAAGGAATTCTTTATACACACCTTCAAAATAAGAGCGAATTGGTTAGTCCCAACTTTTGCAATGATCCTTAAAAGTAGCTGACAAAATAAAATGTGTGTTTCTTTATCAATTTTAAATTGGAAAAGTCCTTCTGTTGAAAAAGTAGCTTAAGAATCGTGGTTTTCCATAAACCCATTTTAAAAGGAAGAAAATAAGAACCCCCCTTATAATAATCTTGGTGCCAAAGCTATTATCGGTACTCTATTTGATAATACCTATTTAAACTAGATTAATGTTCCTCTTAGTCCAAAACCGTGAATCTGCATTTTTGAACATTTTCACTTTAATTCGTCGTTTAACTTGTTATCGGTCCCTCTATTCACTGCGTGTCTACGCCAATCCTCCGTCTGTTGCCTATCGGACTAAATCGATGTTTTTTGCAACAGATTCCATTAGTTTGTATGAGTTTCCAAAAATTTAGAGGCGTTTTTCTCATAACTACAGTTTTGTAGTTTTTTAGTCCTTGAGTACAAGAGTACAAGAGTTACATAAATGAAATATTTTGACCAGTACATATTGTTGTTCTAAAGACTACGTCAATGTCACGAGTAAACACTTATTTGGTGATGTAAGTCAGTATATGGAATTCTTTTTAAATCATCAAAATAACTGAACTACATCATTGTAACAGTAATGGTCCGTAATATAGACTTATCAATGCCTCCCAATTAGACAATCATAAAGCTAGTTTTTTTTTTCGTTTATCTTATTTATATTCTTCTTACAAATTTGTTAAAGATTCATTAGCCAGTTAATAAGTTGAAGCTATGCCTAAACAAGTTCCCTTAAAATGGCCTTGAAAAGACTACAACAGTCTTCAATATAAACTCCACTCAAAACACTGACATGGTGGCTGCTTTGCAAGAAACATGGTGGTCTTAAATTCCACTTTTTTTTGTACCAAACAACAATTTCTTGGAATAACATCTTACTATAGTTTGCCATCATTGCCACTGATTGATTGCAAATATGTGCACGGTCAAAATACATTGTCAAGTCGCACCTCGTAGATACTTTTTAACCCACAGTCCAGTATAGAAGATACTTATGATCTTCCTGTCTGACTGTCATTAGGATTCTCATTTGCCATTTCATTTTCCGACTCCATTTTTTTTTTAAAGATTTTTATATATTTTTTTAATTATCATCGTCAATTTATTGAGAAAATAACGAAATCCGCTGGGATTGAGATTCAAGTCTTCCACACCTAACCTGGATTGAATGGCATTGCTATAAATGGGAATGGAAGCTAAAGATTTTTGTATTATATAGTTTCGCTCTACATGCGAATCAGCACAGAGCACCATTGTGTTTGCTAAATAACACAAAGTGTTCCTTTTTGATTTTTACATTTCGATAAGAAGATTCGCTAGTTGGTTGGAAATGGAGTTGAAGCTGATGAAGCTGGAGTGCCAGTACCTTTTTTAAAAGAGTTGGGAGAGAGGTGCTGAGGCTTTGTTGTTATTTGTGTGGTGCATGATAAGTGAATGGAGTATAGCTATTCCAGAGAAGGTATAAGAAGTTTATAAGTTGCCGTGTTGCGCATACTGAGTGCAAAGTAGTAAGAAATCTGGATTTAATGAGTTGAGGTACAAATTGACTGAGAGAAGAAAATAAAAAAAGTAAATGCAAGCACCATTACAAAATTTATAAAGAAAACTTTATACGTTGCTGCTTAACTTTTAAAGTAAAAATATCAAGTCAAGAGAATGAAAAAAAAAAAAAAAACTCGAAAGAGGATAACGAAGTACTGAAAAGACAAGCTAATCCACTGGGCTAAAAAATTTGGATTGGATATTAATCCCCACAAAACGGAACTTTTCCTCTTCACGAGGAAATACAAGATTCCAGACTTCAAACTCCCTACAATTAAAGACGCAACAATTACTCTATACAATCAAGCTCAATATTGAAAAAAGGGTTAAAAAAGCCAATGTGGCACTCTTTTCATGCAAAAAAGCCAAATGGGGCTTTTCTTCTAACATTGCACACTGGCTATACACATCGGTCATAAAACCACCAGACGGTTATACATCTTGCAAAAAATAATATTCCGACTTTTGTATGAAAATTGCTATTTCGCGAATCTTCAAGGACGTCTGGCAAGGGTAATGCTGCGAATAAAACGTCTGGGACCGAACTTTTTGCAATCAAGGTATCGCCCTCTATCGGTTCTATAGAGGAGAGCAAAAAACAGAACTACCAAAACTGAGACAAGCGAAAATGCTTCTCGGGAACTAAAACCGAGAGCGTTTCAAATCATGTATCAGTCTATGTAGGAACAATCTCAGGTTAATCACTGGGCTCCTCACGGGCCACTGTAAGTGTTAAGAAGGCACCTACATGTTTTGGGCTTAGTAAATAGTGCAACATGTAGATTTTGTAGCGAAAAAGAAGAAACACCAGATCACATTCTGGGTAGTTGCAATGCACTAATACACCAAAGATTTAAACACATGGGTCGCTACCAAGTCGAAGAGGATAAATTGCACTCTTTGAAAATACCCCCACTGAGCCAAAAAACAACGTAAAATCAATCGAAACCACTTTGAATCAATGAAAAATCACTACATTTTTAGCCTAAAGTAGAAAATGATTGAATCAAAGTAGTTCCAGTTTGATATCAGATTCTTGTGAAAATCTAGTAAAATCAATTGACTTTTACTTTGAATCAAAGCAGAAATCACAATGTTTTTTGCCTAAAGTAAAAATACATTGATTCAATGTTGTTCATAATTAATTTTTATTTACGTTTTTCCTTACGTTTCAACTTTAAATCAAGTACGAACGGATTTGAATTGAATACGTTTCCACTTATACTCGAATAGGAAGCATATTTAAATCAAATTCCTACATCTTTGATTCAAGTATGTTACCACTTTGAATCAAATATGTCGCCACTTTGAATTAAATATGTCGCCACTCTGAATCAAATATGTCGCCACTTTGAATCAAATATGTCGCCACTCTGAATCAAATATGTCGCGACTTTGAATCAAATATGTCGCCACTCTGAATCAAATATGTCGCCACTTTGAATTAAATATGAAGCCGATTCAAATTGAATGCTTTTAAACGCAAAATTTAATGCATTTCGTATTACTTTTCAATAAACATAGTTCCTTTTTACTTTAGGATACAATTGAAGACTACTATGAAATTTATTAAATTTGGTGCGTTTAAAGCATTAAAATAAGGTGTTCCTAGAAATAAAAATAAATGTAAAAGAAAATAGCACACATTAAAAAGAAATTTAAAAACAAAATACATTTCCTTACTTTTTGGGAAATACTTTTAGCAAGTTTTCATATAATGTTTGAATATAAAAAAATACAAGAAAAATGTATTTCACAGATAAGATTACCTGAGCATAATTGTAATGAACCTTTGCTGAAAATTAAAAAAGGGACAAAAAACTCTTGCTGAAAATTTAAAAAAGAAAAATGCAACAATTACTGAAACTTTTAGAAAAAGGAAGCAAGAAAGTTTTTATTTTGCATACACAAAATGTGATTTTATTTTCTCTACATATGTATTTAGTTTACAAAAATTTATTTCTTACAAAAGTTTTTGGATTTAACATCAAAATCATGGTATATAAGTAATTAAATGTCGACAATAATTATATAGATACGAAAAACAATTTTCTACAACAAGCAACGATTTGTTTTTACCTTTGTGTCCTTTTCACTTGGGAAAACAGATATGTATTATTTCTTCAACAATTCCATAAAAATCACTAGGCTTTAAGAAAACGTTTTCACAATTTGCTTCTTTTATTATTATTTGTACCATTGCATCCCTATGTTGTTGGCCAAAATTCTAAAAAATACATTATAATTACAACACATTTAACAAAACAAGGTTAACTATACTTACAATCTTATTACTCCTGGATTTAGGGCTTGAATTTGGAGAGTCCACCCCACACGCATTAAGGTTTTGCCAAAGTGTGATTTTTGATTTAATTGATGGTGCGTCTTCATCGGTTCCCAGCTAAACGAGACCAAGACCAAAATATTTGATGGATGAAAACCATAATTTTAACGTATTATATTCGTGGAAACAAGGAATAACAGCATAAGTTGACTGCTGTAAATTGAGCTTTTGACACACTGCGCAATGTTCGATTCTAGTTGCCAAAGTAGAAAAAGCAACTTATACTATTTTTCCTTATTTTCAAGGACAGGTTTTCGTCGTTTTTTTTTTTTATTTTAGATAAATATAATATGAAATACAAAGATGGATTAAGTTAAGTCACCTGTTTTGTTCTCCAAAAGAAAAGTTTTTCTCTAAATTCAACGCGTAATCCAATGTCTTCAACAATGTCGTTGATGTCTTCTCTCGCCAAATATTTTAAAGATCGAAATGTTATGTTTTTTTTTCTAAATTAAGTAAAACATTAGATATGTATTTAACAACAAAACAATACATACCTTTAAAAACCAGGAAGAGACTTTGCGAATCGAAATTTTTAAGGAGAAGCTCCAATCTGTAGGAGTCCGCTTCTTGGATTGTAGAAAATAAAATATGTATAATTTTTTGATTCTCGTCCAAAACTTGGACGCTTGAGCTTGAAGAAAAATTTTCACTTTCTGTTACGATGTTTTCTGTTTTACTTTTTACTGTTTGTTCTCAATATCTGCCATACAATTTTTATAAAACATTCACTTTAACTTTTAACCAGACATCACGACACCAACAATGAAATGAGATTTAGAATCAGTTCAGTTCGCGCATAATGCAGAATGAAACACAGAAATCAGTGTTGTTATAAGAAAATAAAAAATTTCTTTCTTCGCAAAAATAAAATCCCTACTTAAAAAGTCTCGGTTTTTATAAATTTTTCTGAAATTTAATATGTAATTGTATTATTTTTTTTTTCTTATGTATGTAGTACATACAAAATAATAATAGCTAAATAAAAAATTTGCACATACGCTCTTTTCTTCCAGAAAAGTACGTTTCCTACAATATACTAATATTACTTATTTCTTTCTTATGGTTTACTAAACATTTTAATTTTCATAAAATGTATTATGTATTTATATTATTTTCCTAAAAGAGTAGGGTGAATATTTTTTCAAATTGACTACCTCATCAATTAAAAATGCGAAAATCTTAACATCAAAATTAAACAAAGTACTATAAATATGATGTAATGTGTGATTTAAAAGATATCACCAAGGTAAGGATATGGAATGCATTGAAGAGAAGAGTTTATTTTTACGTTTGAAATCCATAGCAATTAGACCATTTGTTGTTGGTTAAGTTGATCTAAGGTTTCGAAATATCAAGATGTTACTTGGGATTTCGTTGCGTTAATTAATTAAAAAAGAGATTTAAATTAAAAAAACCCTCATTCAGCCAATTTTTTTTAAAATAGGAAAATCTGTCATATCTTCCCTACGTAGTCATTTTCAAATCGAAAATCCCTAAATAAAGGAAATTTTCCCTACGTATAACGCACTGACCTAAATACCTCTAAGTTGAAATGACGCTCAAGCTTTTACAGTTATTTCAAAAGTAATGAATGCTTTCAATGATTGAATTTAATGCGTTTCCACTTTGGTGTAAATAGTTTCGTCTTTGAATGTAAGTTGAATTTTATATTTCTACATTTATTTAAAGTGGAAATATTTTGATTTAATGTGGAATTGTATTTGATGTTTTTTTTTAAAGCGAAAGCAACTTAAAACCGAAGTTTTAAATACATAGTTTTCACGAAATTTCTTTTTTTAATTGGGCGCTAAAAATGAAAACGGAATAAAATGAACACGAAGCACATGACAAAGAAGCAACAGTGCTGTCTTCTGGAAAGTTTAAGGGAAGTATTATGGTAATGTTTCGAAAAAAAACAATGTATAAGGTCGAGGTTTTATGTTTTCTTAATATATTTTGTGGCTCGATAAAACTAACTAACTTCATTTATTTAAAGTTATTAATTGTTTATTTTGTATCATGATAAAAATCTAATACATATCTATTGAACAAAAGTTAATATTTTCCTGCGAAACTGTTGTTTTTTTTTATGACAATTCTTTTTGATACCTTTACTTTAAAAAAATATTTCCAATCAGTATTTGAAATTTGCTTCAACAATATTATATTCTGCAAAATAATCATGCATTTTTTTTAAATTTTTTCTTATACATATTAAACTGCAAGTTCTAAAAACATGTTAAAATTAAAAATTCCGATGTTATACGAATTTTTTGTAATCTTTTCAAAAATATATACAATTTTGGTTTTATTTTTGGTAATCAAGAAGGCAGATCTGCATTGTGAATTCAGTATTTTGGATTATCTATCTATGTAATTTGAGTGAACATTTAATAGAATATTTTGAAAAGCGATTCGCCTTGAATAAACGAAGGAAAAGAGTTCATAAACTGTAAAATTATAACATTTAGATATAGGTATTTATAATTTTTTTGCAGAAGGAAAAAGCTACTAAAGTAATAAGCGTTTGACAAGATATATATAATATGAGGCCATGAGAACAATAGTGGCGTATGCCATAAACTTAAGTTTTGAGCTACGAGAGATTTAAGATACAGGGTTTTTTAAAACGACACTTTTTTGAGTGCCATCTAGTTTTGAGAGTATCTAGCTGCATAAATCTATTTTCTGTGTTAAAATAGATATATTAAGAAACCCATTTTTATGAAAAACTCATTTTTGAAAAAAAGTGGGTTACGCCACTCTTGTTTTCATAGCCTCAAATTTAAATAAAATAGATCATATTATTGAATACTTATACTCGCACGCTGTTAATGAGTATGGAATATATATACATATACATATAGCCGCTATGCAATAAAAATTATGAAAGAAACTGTGCCTCCGTTTTTTAACTCTCGCATAGAAAAAAATTGCCAAAAAAGTTAAAGTGAAAATCTTTTCTTTTTTTTTAGTTTTTCATCACTATATCCAAATTTAGCACTAAGCCCTTTTATTTTTGTTTTGCTTTTAATACAAATATAATTGTTTATTCTTCTGTTTTTATTCGTAAGTAAAATGGGCCATAATGATATTTTAGAACTACCTCTAACTTAGATTGGAGTCTAAAGTTTTTATACTGTTTAGAAACAACTCTTTTTCATAGAAAAATTATTTCGAAGTGGGTCTAAATTATCTATGCATAAGATAAACCCCAGTCTTCCTAAGAAGCAACTAAGTTTATGAAAGAACTATGAGTACCTATTACCTAGCGATTTTGGGGTGGCAGCACTGCCTATATGTTTTTCATTTCGAAAAACTTTCATTTAATGTGGAATTGTATTTGATGTTTGTTTTTTAAGTGAAAACAACTTTAAATCAAAAGTAAAAAGACTTAAAATCAAAGGGAACCAACTTTGAACCGAAGTTGTAAATAGTTTAAACGAAATTCTGTTTTTAATTTGGCGCTAAAAATGAAAACGGAATGAAATGAACTCGAAATAAAAGCCGAAGCACATGGCAAAGAAGCAACAGTGCTGTCTTATGGAAAGTTTAAGGGAAGTATATGGTAATGTTTCGAAAACAACAATGACAAATGAACATTTATAAGGGTGAGGTTTTATGTTATCTTAAAATATTTTGCGGCTTGCTAAAAGAAATAACCAAATCCAAACTACTTACTTCTTTAATGTGAAGTGATTAATTGTTTATTTTGTATCATGATAAAAATCTTATATCTATTGAACAAAAGTGAAAACGTAGTATAATAATGGGTCAAGTCCACTTCTCTATAAGTTGGATGAAGAGTTTCGTTTTATATCAAAAATTATGAAACAAAGAAATTCTGGAGATATTGATCTATGATACATTTATTTCAAAAGATACTTTAGTTCCTGATAAATAGCTACTCAAAGTTCAAAATATTGCACAAATTTCATATGGACTTGACCCATTATTATTCCAAAAGCCTCATTTATTTATATCCTGCAAAATGTTTGAAATTTATCTCTTAGCTTTTCTTCCTAAACCAATTTAAGTTTTATACGTGGTTTCAAGAAAAGAGTTTTTACTTAAAATAGTACCATAGTACCTAGTAGTTAGTTCGATCGCCTTCTTATGAGCTAGGCAAAAAAAAAAAACTGTTGCTCTAGGAGGAATGAATACGCTCCGCTTTTAAATTAAATGCGTTGCAACATTGATTGAAACAGTTTCGTATTTGATTAAAAGTTGAATTTTACATTTCTACATTGATCTAAAGTGGAAATACTTTAACTTAATGTGGAATTGTGTTCGATGATTTTTTTTAAGTGAAAACAACTTTAAATCAAAAGTGAAAAGAGTTAAAATCATAGGAAACCAACTTTAAACCGAAGTTTTAAATACATACATAGTTTACACGAAATTCTATTTTGAATTTTCCAAATTTAAATTTAGCGCTTAAAATGAAAACGGAACGAAACAAACACGAAATAAAAGCTGAAGCGCATGGCAAAGAATGTAGGTAGGTCCATTGTATATATATTTCTATGTTATATACATATATAGTTACACTGGGTATGCCATTGAATGAAAAAAAAAATGTTTCTTCTTTGAATTAATGTTGTTTCACCTTTAGAAATACGTTGTGTTTTTGTCTTTAATTTTGTATTTTATTTAAAGGAATACGCGTTTAATTCAAAAGTGTTCACCACTTGATTAAAAGGAAATAAAAAATAATCCGAGATTGATTTAACGTCATCTCAACTTTGATTTGAAGTAGTTTCCGTCATTAAATCAAAAATAAAAATGTTCTACTTTAAATAAAAGTTGTTTCACCTTCAAGATTACGTTTTGCTGCCAAATTTTTTTTATTATTATGATAAAACGAAAACGAGGTTAAATCAATGAGCTCATCAATTGATTTAAAGGCACCAATACATTTTTCTGACATTGATTCAACAACGATTCAACTTTGATTAAAGTAGTTTCTACTTTGAATTAAAAACAAACAAAAATCTGCACTAAATTAAAGTGATTTCTTCATTAAATAAACGTTGTTTTTTGTTTAAAATAATTTCAAATAAGCAATCCCTTTGATTATAAAGCGTTTCATTTTATTTCAAAGGCGCTTCGAAGCAAAAATCTTAGTTCAATCGCTTTCGTATTTAAATCAATTTAGTTTTGCTTTGGTTCAAAGTTATTTTTTTAAAGTGGCCCGTAGCGTAAATTCAAACGCGATCGCATTAACAATTACGTTGCGATTTTTCTCTGGGTGCCAAATAATCAATTCCATGAAAGGAATTAGGTTAGAGGAAGAGCTATAAAATGAGGTACTAACTCATAAAGCTTAAAAGGGGGTACAATAGATCTTACAGGTCGCAGTACTAGGGCTGTAAAAGTAACGACAAAATGAGTACCCGCATGTATACGTTACTTTTGATACTTAGTACCCGCATCAATAATATCGTTACTCGTTACTTTCGTATGTTTCGCATATTTCGTATGTTTCATGTGTTTCGCATGTTTCGTTACTTTCGTTACTTTCGCATGCTTCGTGTGTTTCGTTTCGTACATTTCGTATATTTCATGTATTTGATACGTTTCGTATTTTAAGTATGATTCGTACATTGGTATAAGGGTGTAAAATTTTTTTTTTTTTTCTATAATCTAAGCTACATTTTAAGGTCATAAACATTAAAATTAGTTGCTGTATTCTCATGTGATAAGAGTTTAAAGATAGCTATATTGAATTTTTTTCGTTTTTTTTTTAATCAAACGTGGAAACTTTTTTCATTTTTTTTCCAAATTTTTCGACTAAACTTATGTAATTTTTTGTTTATATTCGTTCAGTATCACAATTCTTTAGAGAACTTTATTTCAAAAGTACAACGCGCAGATCTCGAAATATTAACACTTCAATACAACCATGTCGAACAATTTTTCATATATTTTTTCTATTGAGAGTGATTTTCAAACCTCGTTTTCTCTTCTTTTTTTTTGTGTTGAAAATTTTGCACCGAAAATAAACTAATTTTTTGAAAAATCAAAAAACTTTTGTACATTCTTAAGCTAAATATCAATACCATTAACACAAATGATATTTCTGTATAAATTATCGACAACACAATGATTATTGAACCTTGGCACTACTGTTTTAATCGAGACAAAAGTAAACTCCAGATAATTATATGCAGTTAGCATTCTGACTATGGTTACGATACCGACACGAGATGCGAAATGCGACAAATTGAGTGTATCACTTCATTTCGTATCACTTACATCGGATTTAGTAATGAAACTGGAATCGCGTCGTTACTCGTATGTTTCGTATCTCGTACGTTTCGTATGTTTCGTTACTTCAGTACCCAGTAACGAAACATACGAGTAACGATACTGTTTAGAAAGTAACGTTTCGCTACTCGTTACTGAAGTGAATTACCGCATTTTAGTAACGAATACATACGATTTGCTATAGCTCTACGCAGTACAGCTTACACCCCAATATCAATCAATCAATCAATCGGCTCTATATGGATTAAAAATCGAAAAAAATGCATTTTTCAACTCCCCATAAACCATAGAATGCCGTGAAATAAACCTGCCAGACTTTCGATTTTTTCATCATTACGCTATTACCTACACATACATATGACCCATTTTCGGTTATACATAAACTCCTAAAATCTGCTCTGGGCTCTTAGACTATCTATTCCCTCCAGAACAATGACTCTTTACACTTTTATACTGATGGTTCAAAAACCAACGAAGGTGTAGCGTGTAGGTAGTGGTATATTCTCGGAAAAACTGAATCTCAGTCTTTTCTACCGCCTACCAAACCAATGTAGCATGTTACAAGCGGAATTCCTGGCGATAAAGGAGGTTCTCTCTGGGCTCAGAGAAAACGTAATATCCAGCACGGATATTCGGATCTTCTCGGACAGCCAAGCAGCTATTAAATCTCTTGCCGCTGTCACTACAAATTCAATCACGGTCCTCTACATCTCTAAAGGAGATGTCGGAGCAGTTTAACATTCACCTCGTATTTTGGTGCGGGACATAGAGAGACATTCTAGGCAATTGTAGGGCAGACGAACTTGCCAAACAAGGAACAATCACTCCTTTACAACCAGAAAGCAACAATATATTAATACCTATCGCTACATGCAAACTTATGCTAAAGCAGGACGCTTTAAAGAAAACCAACCTTAGATGGACTTAGAGTAATACTTACCTAGCTACTAAACAAATATGGTTTTGTATAGACTTGAAATGTTCAAAGGGTTTATTGAATTTGAACAGAATGCATATTCGCTCCACCATAGGTGTTCTTACAGGACACTGTCTAATAGGTAGACACGCAAAAATAATGTACGTGTTCTCTAACGATTTCTGCAGAAGTTGCATGGATGAAGAAGAAGAGGAAACTGTTGAACATCTTCTGTGCACCTGCTTAATTTCTGTGGTCCTTTATTCGCAGTATTGAGAATCGACCTCACATTTCGCACACGACGATAAACAGCTCTTGTAAATCTTAAGCTATTGAAATTTTTTTCTTCTCACTTAGCCCACAATACAAAAGCCAGAAACTTTAAACTTTATTGAATTGATCTATAACATCTATTATAATACTTGTAAGACTTTTAAGAATTAGTGTTTCGATTCTAGAGCATGAAAACTTTAACTTAACGGTATTTGCTATTTATTTTCAAAATAAAATGTAAAAAGCTATTTTCCTTAAACCATTAAAAGTAAAAACCAACAAGTAAAACTCCAAAAAAAAGATATGGTTGCTCCCGTTTTCAATAGCGCACCTCTTCAACCAAATGAATTGACTTGAATCAACAACAAAAACAACAACAAAACAATTTCCGTGCAAACTACCTGAAGACGACGATGATGACTTCCAGAACTTAACACACGGGAATCCATTTCGAAAATTTAATGAGATCTCAACGTTGGATTAGCTTTTTCGTCCCGGAATCGCGCAGCAAAACTCTTCTTCATTTCAACTCCAAATCACAATCACCACCGGGATAAATGGTTCACTAAAAAAAAGTGCTCTGCATAAAGTTCCCTTTTCCCATATAGTTTGTAAACGCGAATCATCCATAGAGTTCTTCTCTGGCTGATGATGATGATGATGATGGTGGCTGTGGCTGCTGCTGCTCGCTTTTCAAAATGGCATTTTATATAGCTTTTTGCGCGATGCTATCATTGGCAAGCAATTCTCACCTTAAATTCTACATCCTCTCTATATGCAATGCATTTCGTTTAATTTTTATTGCCGAATAAGTTCGTGACAAGCGAGTGGGAGGATTAATTTTTATTTTATTTTTTTTTTCTCTATTTTTCTTTTACAAAATAAAAAAAGGAAGGGAATGAGCAAGAGAAATCCTCATCGATTAGCTGCAATTATTTTATGACTATTTTTTTTTTGTACTTTCGTTCGTTTTTATCGATAATTTTCTGTTTGACTGTGGGAATTCACGTCGTATATTTTAGCATCCGGCAATAAGAATCTGATGCGTGCAATACTTCTACTCATGCGGTCGACCTATTTAGGTTTTGTAAATTAAAAAAAAAATTCGTTAACGTTTGACGTTTACGAACGTGTGTGTTTGAAAATAACAAAAAATTATTCCAATTTCGTCAAATAATCGAATCCAACCGAAATGAAAGCCTAGGCCTTTTACTGGAATTTCTCCTGTCATACAGAGCAGTCACGTCTGCTTTTGTGTAGAATCTATGTGCAAAAGCTAAGGTGTATTACCAACTGTGCTGAAATTTCAAGCTCCAAAGTTTCGTAAAAAAATTTAAAAAAAAATCAAAAACTGCTATTTTCAAAAGTTGTTATTTTTAAAAACTGCTATATAAGTCGTAAGCTTTGCAATTTTGGAGCAAAAGTTAAGACTGGAGTCTGTATCATTCTCAAGCCCTCCACTCAAATGTCAGCTGTCAACTGTCACTTCCTTAAAATCACAGTTGGCAACCATAAACAGAGTGTTTCCATTCTAAATGGCTCTAAACGTGAGGAAACACAAAAAAAAATTCAAAAACTACTATTTAAAAAAAATGCAATTTTCAAAACCTGCTTTTTTCAAAAACTGCTATTTTCAAAATCTGTTATTGTTAAAAACTGCTATATAAGCTTTATAATTTTGGAGCAGAATTTAAGACTGGTATATGAATGGTGAAGTCTGTATCATTCTCAAAATCTCCGCTTAAATGTCAGCTGTCAACTGTCACTTCCTTACAATCACAGTTGGCAACCATAAAAAGAGTATTTCCATTCTAAATGGCTCCAAACGTGAGGAAATACGAAATTTACTTCCATTCTATGATGAAATATAAGAGTCCAGCTCCAGCCCGGCCCAACACACACGAACTACAGATATGGGGGAGTACAAAAATGAAAGAAGAGCGTGTCTTCGTAGTTGTGTGATGTAAAGTTCAGTTCGGAAAAGAAGAAAACCCTCATGCCTCAGTGGAACCTTAATGATATCCTTAAGGCATATTAGCCCAGTACGTGATTGGACTGTGTAACAGTGCGCACCTTTGTCCATGATGAATTATTGACAACATCAGGCAACAGAAAAAATAGAGTGGGAGTTCTAAGGCCAAGCCCGAGTGAGATGCCTTCGTTATTCATCGTCCGCTATGGTCTTCATTGTCGACAATATGGACGAACGTGTATAGGGCAAAAAAAAAGGACGAGAACAGAGAGAACATGCGGAGTCTTCAAATATCTGCAAGTATATTTAAATACTTCTCTCTTCTGTCAATACCATTTGGACTGCACAAATTTCAATGATGATGATGATGAAGACAACGACAACGAACGATGATGATGCTGATGACAGGGAAGACTTTGGAGAGTTAGTGGTTAGAGAACCAACCTAACATTGTTGTTTTGCGTGTTTGGAGAAGAAAAAGGTCACAGGTTAAAACGGATGTCAAATATTCAGTCAATTGAAGAGAAATTCTTTTGGCTTTTCCGAAGAACACCAGACCAAAAATCCATTAGTTTGGAACTCATGTTCGACAAAGGAAAGAACACAGCGCGTTTACATTGCTAATGTCAGACTGAAGAGGAAACATGATCTAATTTTGTTCTTTTTTGGAATTTTGTTTTTGTTCTCTGAAATTTGTTTTAACAAGAAATGAGAGAGATTGTGGGTAATTTTCAACAAATTAGGAGGGTATGGGAAATGGCGTTTGGCAATTGAGTTGTGAAAGTCTGTGTCTTTTCATCTATGGATACATTAGCAGAGGGCTAATGAGAAAGTTTGTGCGACTACAATGTTTTTATTTAGGGATTTTGAGAGTAACTTTGGACGGATCAGTAAGAGGAAGGTGTACGACGTACTTCTTCAATTTTTTAGAGTACCAAAGTAGACTGCTATCTCAGAATAATAGTTCTATAGTAACGTTCCCTATCTTAAACTGTGATATTATAAAGACGTCTACTCTTACGGGCTGTGGTTTAATAGTAACGCCTATTATCTCAGATTGAGATACTAAAGTGACGTCTTATTAAACAGGCTGGGTTTTTAAAGTAACGCCAGCTATCTAAGGCTGTGGTATTATAGTGATAGCAGTTTCATAGTAACGCCTGCTATATCAGGCTGGGGTTCATAGTTACGCCTGCTATCTCTGGAAGTAGTTTTATTTTAACGCCTGCTACCTCAGGATCAGGATCAGTAACGCCTCAGGCTTTGGTTTCACAGTAACGCCTGCTATCTCTGGCAGCGGTTTTATAGTAACGCCTGCTATCTCAGGCAGAGGTTCATAATAACGCGTGCCATCTCAGGCAGTGATTTAATAGTAACGCTTGCTTTCTCCGGCCGTGATTTCATAGTAACCTCTGCTATCTCTGGAAGTGGTTTTATTGTAACGCCTGTTTCCTCAGGCTGAGGTTTATAGTAACGAGTACTACATCAGGCTGTGGTTTCATAGTAATGTCTGCTACTTCAGGCTATGGTTTCATAGTAGCGCCTGCTATCTTTGGAAGTGGTTTTATTGTAACGCCTGCTACCTCAGGATGAGGTTTATAGTAACGCGTACAATATCAGGCTGTGATTTCATAGTATGACTGCTTCTTCAGGCTTTGGTTTCATAGTAACGCCTGCTATTTCTGGCAGCGGTTTTATAGTAACGCCTGCTATCTCAGGCAGAGGTTCATAATAACGCGTGCCATCTCAGGCAGTGATTTAATAGTAACGCTTGCTTTCTCTGGCCGTGATTTCATAGTAACCTCTGCTATCTCTGGAAGTGGTTTTATTGTAACGCCTGTTTCCTTAGGCTGAGGTTTAAAGTAACGCCTGCTATCTCAGGCTGGGGTTCATAGTAACGCCTGCTATTTTTGGAAGTGGTTTTATTGTAACGCCTGCTACCTCAGGATGAGGTTTATAGTAACGCGTACAATATCAGGCTGTGATTTCATAGTAATGTCTGCTTCTTCAGGCTTTGGTTTCATAGTAACGCCTGCTATCTCAGGCTGTAATTCATAGTAACTCGTGATATCTTAGGTTGTGATTTCATAGTAACTCCTGTTATCTCTGGTAGTGGTTTTATAGAAACACTTGCTATATCAAGCTACGGTTTAATAGTAACGCCTGCTATCTCAGGCTGCGGTTCATAGTAACTCCTGTTACCTCTGGTAGTGGTTTTATAGAAACACTTGCTATATCAAGCTACGGTTTTATAGTAACGCCTACTATCTGAGGATGTGATACTATTATAGTGAAGCCTTCTATTAGAGGCTGTGATTTCTTTGTGACGGCTGCTGTTGGGAATCCTCCGAAAAAGCTGAACAAAATGCAATTAAAAGTTTCTTAAGACTTACTTATCATTCTTATTATGTTATGAAGTCCGTCATTAACCTATAAACCCTTTCAGCTTAACAAATCAAGCTGAGAAATTATTTCTTGTGTCATTTAAGTACCTTTTAAGACCATATCCACCTATAACCTCCAAACAAAGATTATGCAAATTCTTCTGTATGAGAAAATAAGACAAAATGCAATTTTGATGGTAATTTCTGTGAAAATTTTAAGTGTTCCTCATAAATTTCGGATGGAATGTACCTTGACACAGTTGAAACATTAATTTTCACAGAGAAAAAAACATTCAATAAATGAATTTTTTATGGACCTATTAAGTTAAAGACAAAAACATCTCGTAAGTAGACGTCAATGTGATACATCAGCTTCGGACAGTGCGATGACACACGACGGCGATGTCAGCCGTCTTTGGTTGAATGCAAAAATTTCGCATTTAACATGCTTTTCTCCGAAGAACTACAAAAAAAAGACAAACAAAATATCCATAAAACCAGTTTATGGTTAGTTGTCGCCGTCATCGAAGCAGCCGCCGCCGTCAACTTAAAAGCCATACCACAAACTTCATGTGAGATATGTTTAAAGTTACTCCTCTGGGGGTGACATATGACATCGTTCGTCCACAGGTCGTCATAAAGGTTGCCAAAGTTATATGCAGTTTGTTCTTAACTTTTTCATTCTTTATGTACCGACTCTTATTCTCTAATCATTCAATCTAGATGACGGCAAAATCAACGCATAATGTTGAGAAAATTATTTGCCAACATATATATCGCTGGACGGTCAGTCCCCATCATCATCAACATCAGAATCATCATCAAAGATAAGTGCAGATCTTTTTAAAAGGACGATGAAAACGACCAAGAGGATGAAGACGGTGCGGCGCACATTACAGATCGCTGCTCCTTGAAAGTTTTATTATATGGAATTTTGTTTTATTGCTCGAACTGAGGTCGAAAATGTTTGCGATGACTTTTTAATGATCGCTCTTTTTCAAAGAAAAAAAAAAAAAAACTTAATTCACATTTTGTTTCTACCAAACTGGGAAAACAAGGTGAATTTTGCCAGAGGTTATTCTCAGTATGGTAATAACTTTGAAATATTATTTGGTTTTGAAGATGAATGAATGCAAATGAAACTTGATGGGTGATGAGGCCAGTCTTTTATAAAGTCATACATATATTTTTTGGCGATATCATTAATTTAGGATCCAAGTAAAATATAAAGTAGAAGATGAAAAACACCTACAATAACAACTATCATTGCATTCAATGAAGAATATATTCTGCTCAATAATTCTTAAAAATTACCTGATACATCAATTCAGGAAATACTAGGCACTCAATTGAACTTGGAGGTACCTTAAACAGCTTTCCTTTAGTTTTAGGTCATTATAGTAGCGACTTTTTAAATAATAGTCACTTATCACTTTATCAGCAATTTGTACAAATATCTGTTGAAAAATTTATCGATATTTCAAAAGGAAGGAAACTATAATACTCCCTAGTAACTCAAGCCTTTAGACTATTTTAAAATCCAATCTGTTTGAACTTGGCTTTCAATTATACCTATAAGAAATGAAGAAAATCAAATGCTTTACTTGCCAGATAGTGCAAAAGGAAAACAGTACAAAACTGTATGTCGACAATATATAGTTGCTCTTCGTTTTCCGAAACGATTTTTCAGCATTAGATTAAACAGGAGTCACAATACACTATATTACTCTTGTTTGAATTTTTTTTCGAATTATAGATTGTACATTTTCGATATAATAGATCAGTAAAAAGCCATACAAAAAAAAAGCACGATTCGTTGTTTAGTCAGGTAGGACAACATTTAATAAAAGCTGATTTTTGTTAAAAAGAAGAAAAAAGATTTAAATATTACGCATACGCCCCAGTGACTACCTAAAAGCTAGTATAAGAGTACCTATAGTCCAAGGGATGCCTGTAGAGTTAGTTACCTCAAAAGGTTGAATGTTACAATAAGTTTCAAATGAAGCATTAGTTGGTACTGTAAATGAAAATAAATTGCACGACTGGGGTCGCACGTACTTGCTCTTATGGTAAAAGTTACTCTAATGTTAAAGCTTTTCATTGAACAAAATATGATATTTTCACGGAATTTCATAAGAGGAAAAATAAAAATAAAATCTTTTTTTATAAATAATTAAATACCGTTTTAAATGATCTTTTACAAAAAACTAAGTATGCTATTTTATTTCTTGTATAAAAAGGAGTTTTTAGATAAAAATTTTCGAAAATCGTTAGAGCCGTTTTTTTAAAAAAATAATTTTTTATATATAAAAAATTTCTAACATTTTTCAAAAAAAAGTTGGTATGCCATTTTGAAGAAATAAATAATTTACACATAAAAACGGAATTTCAAAATTTTTTACCAACCCGTTTCCAAAAAATTGATTTTTCAAAAAAAAAATTTGAAATATTTTTTAAAAATTCAAAAATGTGTTTTTTGAAAAATTAAAAATTTTTTTTAAATAACGATAGCTTAAACGTTTCTGTACAAAAATTTTGGTCGAAATATGTTTTGGCGTTTACGAGAAATTCATTAATCAAAAAAACCATTCTATAGCAGGTACCGTTAATAACGGTTCAAAATTTTTTTTTATTTCCAATGGAAGCTTTTATGTGTTACACTACACACAAAAATTTTAGTAAAAATCGTTAGAGCCGTTTTTGAAAAAAATTAACTTTTCTATTTCCGTTATATGAAAGGTACCGTTTGTTTTGGTCCTAAAAAAATAATTTCAATTTGTCCTCTAGGGAATCACCCAAAACTGTTAACTACCAAGTTTGAAGGAAATCGCTCCATTAGTTTAGGTGGTAGCTCGAGGTACACACAGACAGACAGACAGATAGACAGACAGACAGAATTACCGGACCCACTTTTTTGGCATTCTCCATCATCGTAATGTCATGTAAAATTGTTATCTCGAGTTCGATTTTTTTTTACGAATCCTAAACTTGCCCTATAGTTTCGGTGACCATATTTCCAGAAGCAAAACCCGGGACACATTCAAAATTTTTCGTTTTGAAAATATTGATTCTTCAAAAACATAAAAATAAATAAAAATTCAAATTTTTTAAAATGCGTTTTCACAATTTTTGCTTCATTTTGATATAAAGATTTCTTAAACAATTTTATGGGAGCATTTTCGTTGAAATCATTTAAGTCGTATACAAAATAAAGAAAGCGTTTTTATACTTAATAAGTACTTTTAATCACTTCTAAAAAAATATATTTATCAATCAAAATCGTGAGAGCTATTTTTTAACATTTTAATTTTATTTAAAATGATTTTAAAATTGTATAATCTTTAAATAAACTTCTAATATGTCGTTGAAATTTTTGAAATTTAGCTGGGTTCTTAACTCTTCTGTTCTTTATTCGAAAAAACTTTCCCTGATGGAGCTTTTCAACCTGGCAAATATAAACTGGAGTTAAATAATTGACAACAAATTTTAAAAACTAAAGCCTAGTCTAGAGGCGAATTGAAAATTATAAAACCAGCTCAACGAAATCGTAAAAAAAAATTTTACTTTTCGTTGCACATTACGTAGCTTAACCAACGAAATTCTTACCTGTGCAAGAATAATTGGAGAGTTTTCAATCGTTTGTCACTCATACTTAACGGTGCAGGTTATTTTTCTTGCTCGAAAACAGTTTTTTTTTGACTTTGGGATACTCAGAAAAATTTTCGTCTTGCTTCGGCAGCAAACTAGGCTTGACGCTTTTATACGAAATAATTAGAAAAACTTTTAATTTATAACCACTGTTTAAGTTGTTTTTCGTACAAGGTTCTTAAAATTTCGAATGAAAAAATCAGAGAATTTGCAAATACGGGACAATCACGGGACAAATTACAAAATACGGGACACTTACACGTTCCGGGTTTCTTAAATAAAAACCCGGGACAAGCTGTAGACATACGGGACAGTCCCGGGTAAACCGGGACGAATGGTCACCGTACCTATAGTACCTATATCGCAAGTAAAAAGGAGGGCTGCCAACATTAAAATATGGGAACTTCTATGTGGCAAACCAATTTTAAGGAAAATTTTGCTCATTTCGTTGTAATCAGGTTAAACTAAGATTTGTATAAAATTATATTTGATTGCTACTCAGAACGTGGCCGTCCACCTCGTTGCTTGAAATTGCCACTCAGGATTCTGCCGCTCAGCTGCTCTAGATGTGGCTTTACCCTAAGGCAACTGCATTTGTTTAAAAAATATTTTCTAAAAACTTTATGAATAACATTTGCGGGCGTGATTAATTTCTCAAAAGCTTGCAAAAATAAGTTACGTTTTTAGTGTCAAAAAAATGGTAAGTCGGGTTCTTTTTCTTAAATACAAGCAGCTATGAGTTGGTTTTGAAAATTCAGCTTTGTTTAAGTAGGTAGCTATCGCGATCTGATAATAATTGGTTGAGTCAATACATTTTAACAAACCTAATAGTGCAGGAATTTACAAAAATTGGCATCTATCATAAATATAAGAATATTTTAATCTTAAATTAAGTGGATTTCCGCTTAATTTAAGACGAAAGTCATATTGGCAAAAAACCATGCAGAAATCCGCTTAATTTTAGATGATTTTTTTCTCCATGTAAGAGCTTTTTGAATGCTTAGGTATATTTAGTTTTTATGAACTAAAGTGCTCTTTACTTTCTAGCCTTATTTGTTCAAAAAAATTTAATAAAAGCAAAGGTAAAATGGTTTTTTGTGCCCCGTTTTCCTCTAAAATCTATTTTTTTCCGTTCAAAAAGCATTCTTCACTTTTGAAATTATTATACCTAGATTTTCAAAATATTTTATTTTCATTTTTTGTTAAATGCAGCCTATACGGCTTTAAATTTTCTAATAATAATTTTCACTCATGAAAAAAAACCCATCTTTTACCGGATTGGAGGAAATATTTGTGAGTTTAAGAATTTTTATTTAATTTGCTGGGATATTTCCGACGTGTTCTTACGTATTACATTTTAGTGAAGATTCGCCGTATAAACCAATTTGGGAAGCTGAAGATGATGGACCTCATAAGTAGCAGCTTAGTGTTCAGACGGAGCCCGTTCTGTCGATAAAAATCAATCAAATTTTTGACATTTTCAACATTTTGTTGGCCATTTTCATTGCTTTTCTCTATAAAACTTTTTTTAGTAAAAAAAATAAAAAAAAAAAACAAAACAACTTCTTAGGTGAAATCCCAACTTCCTCTCAAAACTTCTCCATAAATTCAAAACCTCCAAAATTTACCATCATTGACTTAATGACTTTGTTCTTTCCAACTTCGAAGGCAAAGTCAATTAAACATTTAACATATCACTGAAAGACGATGTTGTATGCAATTTGATAAGCAAATAACCTTCAGCTTAATGTGCGCGACTATCATGCGATTTTTATTTTTGTTGGAAGAAACAACCATCTGTTTGCAAACAGCAGCCACCCAGATAGCCATCTTTTAGTTCGATCGATGCATGCAGAAAGTTTGACTTTTGGCAGCTCTCGAGATAATCCTTAAAAACTGCTGCCTATTGTAATAACTCAATTAAATTTTTTTTTTCAAAAATGAAAAAAAAAACCATCCAATCCACGGTGTAAAAGCATTCCGCGCCGGAAGCACAAAAAAATAAACAACTCAACAGACATTTTTATTTATTATATATTGGTCCTCTGAGAGCGCATCTAATTGATACTCAATTACAAGCGCGGTCATGTGGCTTGGATACTTTTTGTTTGCATTTCCTGGGATATTACCCGCCTGCGGTTCTGCGCGCCAAATGATCACGAAATGAGTGCTGTACAATAGCGTGTAGCTATTTTTTCGGTCCGTCCATCTTCTTACATTGTTGTTTGTTGATGAATTTGTCTCTCAAATTGAGAGAAGCTTGGCAGAAATTCTGTCGAGGTCATGACGTATGGTTCACTATCTCCCTCGCACTTTCTTCGTAATTCGAACGCAATTTGTATGACCTTTGTGTTGTTTGTACCAAAAGCCTCCATTCATTCACTGAGTGTATCTTTTGATCCCTCGCTTCAAAGTCTTTTGGGGATTTTATCTCTCTCTTCTTTGATTTTGTAATCCAAGATGTAATTGCTTGTGGAATGCGTTCAAGGAGAGTACGGGCGGTGGATAAATTACTTTGGCCATCATCATCGTCGGGGGTCTTAACTCTTATAAGCTGTATGTTTCGCTGGAAAATCGTCGTCGTCATCGGTCCGTCGTTCGCTTAGCGTTAAATTGGTGGTGCACGTTTCTTCATCCTGTGGGCTGAACAATTGTTCAGCAATAACAGTGATTATAGTATATCTGAGAGCGAGCGCGAGGGAGATGGAGATGGTTTAACATTGAAAAAGTAAAAAAAAAACGCATCATGATGCGATGCACATTGCACAAGCTTGCAAATGAAGACCCCAAAAAAACGGACTCTGATGGGTTGTTGGTTTAAGTAAAGGTCCTGTCTGGACTCTGGCACAGCTGCATCAGAAGTTATAATATACTCTCGCTGTTACAAGACGGTAATTGTACACCATTTGCAATTGCAAGGTTAGCTTCTGGATTATGCGCTCACTCACTCTCTATACTCTATATGAAGAGACTGTGTCTATGGAAAACTTTTGATTTATAGGGAATGTAGACTAGAATCTAGAGGGTTTTGCTATTGTTGTATTGTAAAGTATATCAGCATAACACGAGCCTAGAAAAAGACCTGTTATTATAATTCAATTATATTCACGCGCTGCAATTTGGTTTATGACTTTAATAATTGCAAGACATTAGGGAGTTTAAACGATGCAAAAAAGGCTAAAGACATTTAGCAAAGTCATGTGGGCGGAGATAAGTAAGTATTTTGTTTTGTATGTGTTTTTATTTGCACAGGAAAAAGATCATTTTTTATCTTTATGGTTGTTTAAGGGCGGTTGAGGTTGGAACTATATAATAATTTAAATAAATATGAACCGATTGGATCAACTGAGTTTGCTTTTGTGATAGGAACTAAGGAAAAAAAGTCTATACAAAAAAATTGGGTGGAAGGGTATTTTTGAAGAGACAGTAAAATCTGTAATTAGTCCCAAAATGTCAAGATTTTGATGACCATTTACACGTTTATACTTAAGTTGTTAGGCGTTTTACACGAATCATTTGGGACCACTTACAGATTTTACTGTCTCTTCGAAAAAAAAACACCCTTTAACCAAAATGTTGTTTATGAAAACTCTTTATTCTTGCTTTCGATCCCAAAATCAATGTTCTTACCAAATTTCATTAGGTTGGCCCATCATTTTTGTTTTCACTTAAAAAAAAAACACCCTTTTAAAGATGACATTCTTATAGACACTTTAGATTTTTTTTTTCTAATCTCAAAAGTAACATAATTGCTGAATTTCAATAGGATAATACTATTATTACTCACTTTTTCCAATATACCCATTAGGGTGGGTAAAAAAAAAATCGAAATTGGTTTTTTCGATTTTGTACTCCTCAAAATCGATTGCTACACACCTCTAAAATATACACACCAAATATGAGCTCTTTATATTAATGGGAAGGTCCTCCGCTTCGCAATTTTCCATTTTTACATCAAGCTTCTACGAAAAAAATCTTTTTTTTATTAATTGACTTTTTAACAAATTTTTTTACATATTCTTGTAGAAAATTGAACGCTCTACAAAAAAGGCCTTAAACACTTTTTTCAATTATCTAACCGTTTAGTAGATATTTGAGGTCAAAAAATCGAGAAAATCTTTAAAAATTCGTTTTTTGTTCTTAATTTTGTAACAAATTGAAAAATTATAATAATCAAACGCACATGACATATTCTTGTAGAAAACAGATTGCTCCACAAAAAAGGTCTTGGTAACTTTTTTCATTAGTCTAACCATTCTAAAGATATTCGAGGTCAATATTAAAAAAAATTATAAAAATTTATAATTATAATAACATAATTATAATTTTTTTTTAACTTTGACCTCAAATATCTTTAGAATGGTTAGACTTATAAAAAAAGTTAATAAGACCTTTTTTGTGCAGCAATCTGCTAAAAAGTCAATTAATAAAAAAAAGATTTTTTTTTCGTAGAAGCTTGATGTAAAAATGGAAAATTGCGAAGCGGAGGACCTTCTTATTAATATAAAGAGCTCATATTTCGTGTGTATATTCTAGAGGTGTCTAGCAATCGATTTTTCGGAGTACAAAATCGAAAAAAACGAATTTTGATTTTTTTGACCCACCCTAATACCCATATTTTCTTTACACTTGAAAAAAACCCTTCCACATGAAAAAAATGTATACACTTGTTTGATTCGCAATTTCTATGAGAAAGACAACATTTTTAATAAATTTCGTAAGGTTACCATTCATACCATTGATTTTATCGGACTTATTGCGGATTTTCCATATTTCCAACAAAAAAAAAAAACAACCTTTAGATTAGATTCTTCGTTTCTAGTGGAGTAACTTAAGCTCAAAAATTGGCAATATTTAAGGTCTATAGATTAAAAGTTGCCGGTGTTGCCGTTTTAATTTTTTAAATTTAATTGAAGATTTTTGTGAACAAAAAATTTTTATGAACAAAAAATTTTTGTTTCAAAAATTTTTCTTAAATTTCATAAATTAATTGATGCCAAGGAAAAAAAATATATAGGAGTGAGGGACAATCTTTTATCGTTCAACCGATAGATGAAATTTTCTTATTAATTGACTTCAAACACAAAAAAAAATGTTTTGAACACAACGGCAACACCTACAATATTTAAATATAAATTTTTAAAAAACTAGAAGCTTAATCACGTTTTTAAAATTAAAATTAAGTTCAGATTTTTGAAAAAAAAAAAAAAAATTACTGACAAAATTTTAACAAGTCGTTTTTAAAACTTTTTCGTAATATAAAATGCATTTATTTTTCAAATTTTTTAAACCACATTTATTATGATTTGAATTTATGAAAGGAAATGTCAATATGTATTACAGTTAATGAACAAAATTAAAAAGTATTTCATATTCGAAGAACTTTTTTTAATAGAAGTTTTGAAAAAAAATTTAACAACATTTAACCCTTTCGAACCCAAGCTATGAAAATCAATATTAAAAAATATTTTTTCGGTATTATCGGGTCAAAAACATCCCAACTAAGAAATATGAATAGCGAAAAGTTATTTTCCAAAATAACAAATAGCAAAACTAATGTGTTTTTCTCATGTTACATGTAAGTAACATGCACTGCCTATGACCACCAAAAAAAGTAGGAGAACTAAGAAAATAACTTTTTATGAAACTATAATGTATGCTACTTCTTCTAAGCAAAAAAAGAAAACACTTTCTGCATTCAAATTTTGTATATCTTTTTTTCAAAATTATGACCATGTATAAAAAAAAATTTTTTTGCAAAAAAAAAAAAAAATGTGAATTTTAGTCCCTTTCTCGATAAAAAAAAAATTAAAGGTATGATATTTGACTAACTTTTTGTAACAATCCAGTAACTAGGCATTATTATCTTTCAATTAAGCCATCGTAACCTAAAAAATTGTTTAATTTAATATTTTTTACGAATTTAAAAAAAAATGTTACATGAGAGTAACGCTGGGTCCGAAAGGGTTAAATATACCTAAAGTTATTTTTTATTTATTCAATAGCCCTTATTGTTGAAAGTTATTATTTGCCAAAATCTTTGAGAAAATCAATGCAAAAATTCAGTTTTTATCAAAGAAACCCATTGAAATTGAAATAATTTTTAATTTTTGTTCAAAAGTGTGATATATATAAATTACCTTTTCTGCTTCGGAATTCAACTGATAATATTTAGGGCCAAACATTTTTTTAAAATAAAATCATATATATTACTAGAAAAATTTTGTAAAAAAGTTATTTTAAATTTTTTTAATAACATTTTTTTTTTAAATTCTGAGTTTGAGGACCATTTTTTTTTCCAAAACTCTTAATTAAATTTAGTGGATTTAAATTTAAGAAACAAGAATGAGCTTCTGGCATTTTAAAAATGTATTTTAAAATACTGTAGGTGTTGCCGTTGTTTTCAAAATATTTTTTTTGTGTTTGAAGTCAGATTGTGAGAAAATTGCATTTATCGCTTAAACGATGGAAGATTGTCGCTTACTCTCTTATATTTTTTTCCTTAAATTACCTAGAGAATCTTTTACTATCATTTGTTTTACGAAATTAAAGCAAAAAAATGGTTTGGTTCAAAAAAAAAATTATATTAATTTGAAAAAGCAATACGGCAACATCGGCAATTTTTAATCTATAGGCTTCATCAAAACCTTCATTCCGAATTTTATCAGTGTAGCATGTTTTTCACATGGTTTTCGGATTTCGGTTATATTCTACCTGTTGAAGACAAAAAACAACCAAAATTGGTATTCACTCACATAAGTACACCGCTGTATTTAATTAGTAATCAAAATTCAACAACTTTCTGAAAATGAGGTAAGAATAATATAGGAAGGTTTTACTGCGAAAATTGAATTGCTCATAGAATTACTTTTATTTAAATTATATACTAAATTTAAGTCACCATTTCATATAAAAAAAATAAACTTAAGTTTACTTTTTAGTCAATCGATAAAACAAACATGGTAAAAAAAAAAACCAAAAACTACACTCAAGGTCCTTCATAAATTTTCATTTCGTCTCAAAAATTCGAATTGCAACATTTTGATGAAGGTCGAACCCAATTAAGCACTCACATCACTCGATTGCACATTGAAATATATTTTTCCATCCTCTCGGTGTGCATCAAACATCATCGACATATTCTCCCTATTTTTTTTTTTTTTTTTTTTTGATTTATTAAACTGTCCCTTTTTTAACGAAAAGCAAACAAAACACCAAACCAACAAAAATCAAAAACAAAAAAATCAAAAATTATTTGCTTGCATACAAAAAACACACCAAGGAGAAACAAACGAAATTGAATCAATAAATTCAAGTTCAGAATTTTTCCCCCAATGACATTTTGACAGTTTTATTTTTTATATATATTTATTAAATATCCTTTTTGTCTCAAGGCCGTAGTCCTGGGAATTTTTTTTACCAATAGGGCATGTCCCAAATCGCTCCCCAAAAAAACTGCAAAGAAAACATATTTATGTAGTTTTTGAAAGTTATATAAATACTCAAAAACAACTAACCTGACCCTTCCCATACTCTCTACACAATTCCCCCCCCCCCCCCCACGTTTTATTAGTCATTTAAAATTCTTCAAAAGATAGTTTTTAAGGATTATTACTCCTTTCCTTGTTAATTTAGGTAGGAATTTACAAATTTTTGTAAGTTTTGTAAGTTGGAGGGGGGGGGGGGGATGGAGATGAGAAACCCTCCCTTTTTTTGCTATTTCGTTTCAATAAGTCCGTTATCAAGGAAAACTGAACGTGTTTTTTCTTAAAAGTACTCGTATGTTGTTGCGAAACATGGTGTCGGGGTATACAATAACCTCCCCCCCCCCTTTTTTTAACAGAAGGAGTATTGAGTTTAAACCTTAAGATGTCATTCGGAAAAAGAGTCTTCATTTTATACATATAAAAAAAATAATTAATTGAATAAAACATTGCTAAGTTCACCCCCTGATTTAATAATTTCTACCAACTACGGGCCTGCTTGAACTTTCAACCATTTCTCTGTGTAGCATGGCTGACAAAATAAAATAAAGCATTTGCTCTTTTTTCTGTTTGGAAAACGTGTCACTGCATTTTATTTCGCACCATCACCACCATAATGATCAGGTTATGACCTTGTCTATTTCACTGGTGGGGCAGATTTATAAATTGAAAATGGTGTCTCATTTCCCCCTCTTTCTACCCCCCATCTCTAGAAACAAAAGACATACAAAAAATGACCAATGCAATTTATTTGGAACAATATTGTTGCCCCCCCCCCCCCCCCCCTCCCTTCACTTCTGCTGGTTAGCCTGATGATGATGGTCCAGGATGAAATACCTCGAAATATCCTCATCTTACTTATCTCGATACCCTCTCTCTCTCTGGACCCTGGTTATAGTTGAACTTCAAAAGTTCCGTGCAATGCAACTGCAACTATTGGACAACATTCTCCATGGGATTGGTTTTCACCAGAAACAACTCTCTGCTTCGCTGTAATTAAGATAAATAATTGAGATGTCGCTAGGTTGTGTGTGTAGAAGAAAAGAGTTAGCCCAGGATCCTGGGTCTCCTCTGTGTCGTCGTCATGTCGGTGGAATGGGTGCGATTGTATATACCTTTATAACCAACAGCAGTCGGAATCGCACTGTGCGCCACTCTACGACATGATAGAATTTTGAAAATTGAAAGAATTTCAGTCGCTTAAAGGCGAAGCCTAATTGCTGATATGATACTGGAGCAGGGGATGGATACTCTTGGGCAAAGCGACAAACGACAAGAGTTGTCATGTTGTATGTAGGTACCTTTATCGACATTCGACATATCAATTTTTGAATTGGAGAAGGGCCATTTGTCATTCGTCGTGATGATGAAGTACGTTTCATGACACAAGCATTTGGGCAAGTTCATTAGTCGCTGAGCTGTGCTGGATGAAATGAAATGAACTAAATTTTTGGCCCTGGCCAATCTAAAAGGGGGGACCTTCTTCTTCTTCCTCGTCATCAACAAAACAGTTATATTCAAGGAAGGTAAAGTAGATATATTGGATGGAATGGAATGGTTGTGGTAAGGTTTGATGGTTTTTAAACGGACACTCATGGAATTTAGATTGCTCTCTGGCACAGGAGCACAAGTCGCCAGTTATATCTCTATTTGTGTGTAGGTATTGTACCGAACATGCAAAAGAATATGACGATGCGAATTGTGTGACCGTTTTAAGTGCTTGCGCGTCCTGTTTCAGAGGAGCAAGATATTTTTCAATTTTCATTTCTCTGTTTGCTTAAATATTTTTTCGGTGGAAGTTTTCAATTCAATTTTTCGTCTTTTTTTTTTTTTTTTTGGTATTTTTTTTGTATTTTCGTTGAAGCGACTAATTTGACAGGTTAATTTGACAGTTTATCTGGTTTGTGAACGTGATAGCATTTAAAAAAAAGTTTCTCTCTTTATACAATTCAACTAACTTACGAAATTTTTATTTTTTTTTTGTTCTGGAGAATCACTTAGGTAAAGATGTTTCCAGTTCTTGAGAATAAAAATGGGGGTCTTTTGGGAATAAACATGCAAGTTGATGGCATCATAAAAGGGAATTGTAAACTTGTTGAAAAAGAGAATTTTTGTATTTTTTTCACAGAAATTTGAAAGAAATTATAGTTTTTTTTAAGTGATTTTGATATAAAAGTTGTAAATAGTAGAAGACAGTAATAAGACATAAATATGTAAGTAATACACGAATTTTTGAAGTTAGTTTTTATTCCAATTTCGGTTTACCAATCAATTTCACATAAGGGAATATTACACATGATAGTTATTGTGAGGTTAACTTCTTGAAAGGCTTGTAAATTATGAAAGTTGTTGTTATTGTTATTGTTATCGTTATCGTAATCGTAATCGTAATCGTAATCGTAATCGTAATCGTAATCGTAATCGTAATCGTAATCGTAATCGTAATCGTAATCGTAATCGTAATCGTAATCGTAATCGTAATCGTAATCGTTATCGTTATCGTTATCGTTATCGTTATCGTTATCGTTATCGTTATCGTTATCGTTGTTGTTGTTGTTGTTGTTGTTGTTGTTGTTGTTGTTGTTGTTGTTGTTGTTGTTGTTGTTGTTGTTGTTGTTGTTGTTGTTGTTGTTGTTTGTGGTGTTGTGGATGTGGATAACAATAGAAAAATGTCGTTTGACGTGCAATGCCCAAACCAGTGGATTTACTTTTTCTAAATTTTAAATTAAAAGGGTCACTGTGGTGTATGCGTACTTTTTTTTTTTTTAGGTGAATAAAAAATAATCCTTCTATAATTACCTATTATTATTAAACTTAGTCTAGGGTAGCAAAAAAAAAATTGGGCTATCCTGAACTAACTTTTGGCAAACAACCTTGCAAAACCAACAATTTTTACACCGAATAAAAAATTTTATTTTTAGTGATTTTTGAGGTGAAAAAAATAACCATTATGCATCTCATCGAGTATCCAAAAATATTTAAACTTTTTTCGCTTTCGTCAATATTTTATTTTTTTTTTTTTTTTCAAAATAAAAGTTGGTTTCCATGAACCCAACTTAAAATTCAGCAAGAGACTAATTTTTAGTCTACCCAAATAAATTATTAAGTGAATTGTCTTTCATAATTCCAAACAAATTAGTCATGGAGATTTCAAAGACATGTGCGACCGAAAATAACCAATCAAACTACTTTTTTGTGTTCTTTTGGCGGATTTGACACTTTTATTTGCCGGCATGTGTGTGCCAAAATTTTGATTTCACTTTTCACAGATGTCATAAATTAAAATTCTACAAAATTAATATATCGAAAGAGCGGGTTATACTATAATTTATTGGGTCGGCGGCTTTGGCTTTCTTTCGGGGGAATTGGTTTGTTTACCTTACAGACATCATGTGCTTTATCCACTTTGCAACTTTTAAGTGTTTATGGTCTCTGACGTAGACAAACATTTTAATAATTGTACGATAGAAATAAATTATCTGTCTTTCCTTTGTCCCGAATAACCTTAGCTTTTAAAGCTAAATCTTTTGAGATACTAAACAATTATAATAATTTATTAATCAATTCTAAAAATATATACATAATCCCAAACCATTAGTCAAATCATATGCATTTTTGCACAGACATGTGCCATCAAATATATAATTTTAAGAGCACGTTTTTGCCGCTAGCATTTTTATTGTGGGAAATATACAATGGGTGTTAAACTGTCAATTAAAACCGGTAAAGATGCTACAAAAACCAATAAAGTTACATAGAAACGATTGAAATTTTTTAATTTAATAATTTAACAAGAATAGTTTAATTTGATGTTATTTGTAAACTCATCGAGTGATGAGCTCAAAATGTTATATTAAGTCCAATGTTCCAGTCAAGCCTTTGTCAGTCTTTTTTGATTACTTCAGTTCAATGGATAGCTCTTTAGCAGTTTTTATCGTTTTAGGTTCCAGTATTATTGGATTAGTGTATTTTTATTTAGTGTGGAATTTTAATTATTGGAAAAGTCGCAATGTAAATGGTCCGAAGCCAACAATTCTTTTTGGTAATTTACCAAGTCTTGTGAGAAAACATCGAAATTATAATTTTGAAGTTTCTGAGATATATGAGTGAGTTTATTAGAATTTTGATAGATATTGCTGAGTTTTGACCAAATGTTTTGTGTGTCTTGTAGAAAATTCAAAAAAACTGGTGATAGATTTATTGGCATATTCATGACAAGAAATCCAGTCGTTTTACTTTTGGATCCACTTCTTGCACGAGACATTTTGACAAATAAATTTAAATCGTTCAGTAACAATGAACTATCGTTGTGGGTAAGAATATTGTGAAAATAAGAATGGTAGTGGCAATAGCTAAATATAAATTCTTATTAAAATGTGTTAACAGGGTAATAGAAAAACAGAAAAAGTGTCAATTCATCATCCATTTATAACCCGCACCGATGAAGATTGGAAAGAAAGACGAAATGATTTTATTGCTGGAATAAGTGATAGTAAGGTTAGTATACCTATTGAAAACTAATTTGTTATTTTAAATATTTCGTTTTGAGTGATTCATATCTTATTAGTAGGATTTTTTAAAATATAGTTATTTAAACCAAAAAAAAAAATATCAAAATATGTACATGTAATTGGGGAAAAGAAAAGCTGATGCTTTTTTCACGGTTTAGATAGAAGGATATTTAGCTTTATTTTTTCAAGTCCAAAAAACATTTATTTAGCTATTTAAATTTAAGTTAGTATATTTCTTATTAAAAACCTAATTTAAATTCAAAATTAAAAAAAAAAAAAATTAAAAATCTTACATCCAAGTTTATGAGTGGTATTAAAAGGCAACGAACTCTTAAAGTGTGTGGTAACCAATCATACATCATAAGGATAAAAGTGAATGTGAAAAAAGTGGTTTTCGAAATGCCAAATAATGTTTGTATGTTTTGGAGACTTTCTAAGGACTTTTTGGATATAAACATTTTGGAAAAGTTTAATTTTATCGATTTTGAAAAATTTATTCCAATGCACTTTTTAAACTAGATCGATATTTTAATGATTTTTTTCCCAAATCATTGTTTTCTTTTATAAATATTTTAATATTTAAAAATTTATATTTTGTTAAGACATCGGTGGTGAATGTAAAATGATCAAAAACAAATTTATTTTTTTTTAATTTGAAAAAAACTAAAATACAATTTTAAAAATTTTGGAAAATTGTTTGGCTGTTTTTTTTTTTTAAATTTTGTTATCTGCTTATAATTAATAAAACTGTTTCAAAATTACATTAATAACACTGTTTGGCAAAAAAATTACAGCTTGAACCAAACCATACCTTTCTAAAGTATTTTCGTGTGCCGATTCGTTAGGGTTGCCAGATATATTTTGACGAAACTAGTAATCGAGATGCAAAATCCCGGACTTTCCCGGACAAATAAGGACAAAAAAAAGAGTACAAAACTAGGACAAAAAAAATGCATTATTTTATAAAAAAAAAATAACCGAACAATCCTATTAAAATTTAACTAAAGGCTTAACTACATACACCACTTTTTGAAAAAGTACAAAAGTGAAAATATTTTTTTTCTGGCTAGCGCAATTGTTTTGTGAAAAAGAGTATACAAAAATGCGTTTGAAAATTTTCACTTTTTCACTTTTTGGCCAATGTAGTTAAGCCTTAAAAATTACATTTTTAACCCTTGTTCCCGTAGCATTTTTTTCTTATTTTTTCACAAATAAAAAAATAAATAAAAAACTCTGAGACAAAGTTTGGCCTTCTCGGTATAGTATTATAATAAACATTTGAGCTATAATACTGCAAAAGTTGCAATGCAATTCTAGTTAAAAAAATTTTAAAATTCCATTGAAAACCAATTGCGCAAAATTTTAAACGATTTAGTTAAATACAAATAAAATTTTTAGTAAGTTACTAAGTAAAGAAATGGTCTTTTTGACTTAGCAACTTACTTAAGTGGCTTTAGATTTTTTCCTTAATCGTTTAAAATTTTGCCATATTGTATATTTTTGAGTTTTGATTATATTGGAACAGAATACAAAACAGAATTGAGCAGATAATAAACCAAAATAAAAACGCCTCGCTTTTAATGAACTCGATTCGTTTTTTGAATAATAAGGGCCAATTTTTCAATAGTCAGATAAACCTCAGAGCTTATTCCTAGGAATAAAAGTTTTTTTTTTATATTGACATTTATTCTTATGATAGTCTAACTGACGATTGAAAAATTAGGGCTAAATGAATTAAGAGTAGCATACAAGTACTTAAAGGCTAGAAAAGAGTACAATCCCGGACAATTGATAGAAACTATCCCGGACGTCCCCCACACAGCCAAAAAAGAGTAGGGGAGAGTGGCGGACAGTGAGACACCCTTTTTTTAAATTGGTATATCTTAGAATGTTTTCGAGATAGCTTAACGAAACTTTGAAGTTAGTTTAAGACATATTTTATCTTAATGTTGCAAAAAAACTTATAGTTAAAGAATGAATGAGGGCATCACATTGGACTAAAATGTAGAAAAAGTCAAAACGTCTCACTGTTTGAAAGGGGTGCGATCAGTGAGACATTCTTAGGTGAAAAAAAAAAATAACGAAAACGTCAAATAATTAGGTAATTGACAAGTATATACTTAATTAATTTATGTTACTTTAACCCATTTATTCAAAAAAAAAAAACAAAAAGCCAAAAAAAAATGAAAGAAAAAACAATACGAAATCATTTTGAAGTCATGCTAAAATAATAGATTTTTTTAAAATCTATATGTCTCACTGTTTGCTTTTTAAAAAACCTATGTCTCACTGTTTGCTTTTTAATAATGTCTCACTGTTTACTTTTTGTCATTTTTCGGAAAAATATAGGTAAAATTACAGAAAACGAGAAGGAATTCTAATTCAATGATATTTTTTTATGAAAGAACATATAAATATAATACATATGTAAAAAAAGTTCTGTCCACTAACCAAAATTTTTTTGTGTTATACACTCTTTTTATAACATTCCAAAAACTACTTTCACCTGATTTTGTGTGATATTTTACGGCGGGGGAAAATGGACAGCTTTAATTAAGTCGGGACAAAATTAAAAGACGCAGACGGGGAAATAAACGTTTTGACCCAAACTAGCGTTACTGTGCTTATTTTCAGAAAAGAGAAAAATGGATTGTCTCACTGTTTGCACCGTCTCACTGTCCGCCACTCTCCCCTACATGTCCGGGAAAATCCGGACGACTGGCAACCCTACGATTCGTAGATAAGTCAAAATTTCACTACCACGTGAAGTTCTTGAAGTCCAAAACCGAACAAAATACCTATAGATTTTTTTTTTTTGAAAATCGTTAGAGCCGTTTTTTTAAATAAATTTTTTTATTTATGATAACTTTTAAAAAATTGTATTCCAGCTAACAGGAAATATAAAAATAGTGAATTTTTTGAAACTTTGTTTTGATTGTTTCAATAAATTTATTAGGTATAATAATTCCTATTTTCGTGATCTTATTTTTGAATACTAATTCAATCCTAGGTGGGCTTTAGGTCTGGTTTATAAGTTTTTTTCTATTTTGTCTCCGACGTTTCGACCGTGTTTACAGTCTTCTTCAGGGAGAGTATTCTATCTTCTAATTTTGAGAATTTAATCTTAAAAATGTTAAGGTTTTGTTTGTTTTGGTTGGTTTTTATTTTTAAATATTTTAAAACTTCAAAAAATTCGAAGTCTTGAAAAAGACGTTTCAAATCATCGTTATTTTGAAATTTCGATGATTTGAAACCTAGGATTGAATTAGTTTTTATTAGGTATATAATATGTAGATCTGTTTTAAAAATTTAATTAAAAAAAAAAAAATATTTTTTTTTTCTTAATTTTGACATTTCTTAATCTTTCTTGTAAAAAAATTGCGTCCAAATCGGTTAAGAAGAGAAATCAAGAAAATCAGACAGAAAAAAAAAACGATTTTATGCATGTAGGTACCGATTATAACGGCCCAAAAACATAATTGTTTTAAATCAAAATTATGACGATATTATGCCAAAATACATAGGGGCATATTCATAGTCGTATTTAGAAGTAAAGTCACAATAAATGTGGCCAACAATTTTTGAATATGAACATATTATAGGTAATTTATTGAGAAAAAAATTACTTTTTTTCAATTCTGAGTTACAGGACCAATTTTTGAAAAACATATCATTAAATTTTTAATTATTATTTTAATTATAATTTAATTAATGAAATGTTAGACATTGTTTTTCTTTAGTATTAAAAAACAAACGGCAACACCGGCAATTTTAAACCCATAGATGTTAAAGTATTTTAAATTATCGACGTTTAAGATCAGAAATCGTCAAAATTGGATCTGTATGTAATTTACTTTAGTTACTCCTCTAAAACATAATAAAACGATAACAATACAATTTCTTGAATTTTTTTCAAAAAAATTGCTAAACTATTAAATAAATTGCTCGAAATTCTTTGTATTGCCTTTATGCTGGTAGTAAATAAAGTTTGAGCAAAATTAATAGTAATATAAACAAGAAAAAAGACTCTAAACCGGTCAAAATTCTTAAAATTATTTTTAAAAAAACTTCCGAACAACATTTTGTTCGAAGTCGTCCCGATAGATCGAAAAACTAATAAAGTCAATCGATTCCTCATATCCGAAATATTGGGAAACAGTCAATGGTGCTAACGTCTAAAATTTTGACTTGCACAGTGTTATTAAAGGTTAAATAGTCAAAATTGTAAAAAAAAAACTTCATTGATTTTTTTTGCAATAGGTACCTAACTAACATTTTTTTTTTAATTTTTTTTTTTTGTAGGTACTAATAAATAATAACAAATTATAACAATTTTTGGTGTTACATATTTTTGTATGATTTTTAAAATAATTCAAAATGTTTTTTATCTTTAAGGCATTTTAGTACTAAAAACAGTAACACAACTTCTTTCCTTTCAGCTTCAGCAAACTTACCCAATACTTACCCAAATAAATCATAGAATGACAAATTTTATCAACACTGAAATTGTTAAAACTGGAGGAATTATTGAAATTGAATCGGTTAGCACTACAAAATAAGACTTAAACCCCAAACTAACATAACTTTCAAAAACTTTTATTAGCTCTCCTATAAGTATGTCGTCGACTTTGTAGCAAATTTCGTCTATGGTATTGATGCCAATGTATTCACATCTGGAATTCCAACAAACCCAATGTACAATCATTCGAGGAATCTTATGGATTTGTCTTTCAAACAAATCGAACAATTCTATCTTCTCGGTTTGGTACCGTGTTTGAAAAAAATCGTCAAAGATCGATTTTTTGATCAAGATACTGACAATTATTTCATTGATATGCAAAAGATTGCCATTGATATGCGATTAAAGAACAAAAATGATCGTTTTGACTTTTTGAATTACGTTCTAAAATTGCAGGAAAAGAAAAATCTTAGCAACATGGATGTTGTGGTTCATAGTATGTCAGTTGTTTTGGATGCTGTTGATACAACGGCTTTCGTGATTCTTCATACCTTGTTTTTGGTAAGATATTGAAAAAGTCAACCCTCAAGGATGCCACTTATTAACCTCTTTGATTTCAGTTAGCTTATGATCAAAGAGTTCAAGAAAAACTGAGAATGGAAATCAAGGAGAATATGAACGATGATGGAGAAATCAATTTCAAGACCTTGATGAATCTAGAATATTTGGATCAATGTATAAGTGGTAAGTGTATGATTTTTATATATAAGTCAGCACTCGTACAAACCCTATATTTTTCTGTCTATTTCAGAATCAATTCGAATTTTCAGCCCGAATCCAATTTTGTCAAAAATTTGCACTGAAGAAATTGATCTTGAAATCAACGAAAACCAAAGTACAAAAATCCAGCCTGGAATGATTGTTCACATTCCATGTTTTTCATACCATCATGATCCGGAATTTTATCCTGATCCAGAAGAATTCATTCCAGAACGTTTTGATAATGGTCAAGCGAAGAAATTTAGTCAACAAGGACAATTCATTCCATTTAGTGATGGTCCACGAATTTGTGCAGGTTTGTTAACCTTTTCAATAAATTAATAAACATAATTTCTAATATCTTTTAAAAATAATTTTTTTTCAGGACTTCGATTGGCACAAATGCAATGTAAAGCAAGTATTTTTGACATTATTAAAAATTTCGAATTGAAAGCCTGTAAGCAAACTCAGTATCCCAAATACTTGAGTAGATCTTCACCAAGATATTACTTGACTGGAGACATCGATATTAAGTTTATACCTGTGTAAACTGAAAATCCATTAGTTTTATTGTGTATTACCGAGATAATTTTTTAATTAAGATAGTGATAATGTTAAATAAAAATTCAAAAATATTGTTTAGTAAAAAAAAAAGTGTTGTGTTTTACTAATAATGAAAGATTATGAGGTTCATAAATTCGACATAGGGAAAGATCGGGACTTTTTCATTTTGTATTTTTTTTCTTCCCGATCCATTCCATTGAGTTGAAAATTCCCTTTAAGAAGTTCTTTATTCTATGGCGGACACTTTGTGGCGGAATCAAAAAAAAAAATAATTAATTGCTTATTTGTTGCCAAATTTTCCGCAAAAATAATTCTGAAGCAGACAAAAATAGGAAAATTATTATTTTTTTGATGCTTTTGTGCATTATTACAATGAACCGGAAGGGCTTTTTTTTTTTAAATATGAAACTTGTCAAAATTTAAGGAGAAAGAAAAATTGTGTAAAAGTATCCAAAAGCTTTTAGAACAAAATGTTCTGCTACTTTTTGAACAACAAAAATTAAAACAAACAATAGCAACACCAATTAAAAAAAAATAAAGAAACGAAAAATATCAAAACATTTTATATTGTTTTTAAACACTTTTTTTACTTGCGATATACAATGGTCGGAAAAAGTATTTTGACAAAATGAACATTTTTCTAACTGATGAGAATAATATGTAACGGTTAAACATAAAATAAGTAAATTGACGGTTATTTATTAAGTATATTATGGTGAATCTCATGATGGGCAATGTTAGTCATATAGATGGTATTATGCTTCGAGGCTGCATTTTTTGTATAAAAAGTACTAATTTTTGAGGGAAACAAATATTTTGACAAACGTTCGTTTTCAACGTTGGTAAGGTTAAGTAATGCATTTTACGTGTTTCAAGCACGTATAAAACTGACAGACTTGTTAAGGCCCCGATTTGTAAAAAATTGGGCAAAACGGCGGAACTTAACATTGAAATTAGTGCATCTGTTAAAAAATTTGTGGAGAACTGAATTTATCACTGGAAACTAAAAATTACCAAATATGAAAACACAAAAATATAATTATACAATTATACTATTCAAAATTTACCATAAATGGACAAAAAATGAAAAAAAAAAATGCACAAAAAAAAATAGACGCATTTTGAAGAATTCACTTTAAATCGGGGATTGACTCCAAAAAGTCTGAATTTGGAAATGCCATTCTTTCATCAAAAACTTTGTTAGCAAAAGTACCCTTTGCATTGAGCTCGAAGAAAACAAATTTACCATGTTTATGGGAAGATAATACAGATAACACGTTAGGACCAAAACTAACGGTACCTGCCATAGAACGGTTTTTTGGATTTATGAATTTCTCAAAAACGACAAAACAGATTTCGACCAATTTTTTAATACAGAAACGTTTAAACAATCATTATTTAAAAAAAAAATTTTAATTTTTCAAAAAACACATTTTTGGGTTTTTAAAAAATATTTCAAACATTTTTTTTGAAAAATCAATTTTTTGGAAACGAGTTGGTGAAAAATTTTGAAATTTTGTTTTTATGTGTAAATTAATTATTTATCCAAAATTGCATATCAACTTTTTTTTGAAAAATGTTAGAAAATTTTTATATATAAAAAATTATTTTTCTAAAAAACGGCTCTAACTATTTTCGAAAAATTTTTTCTAAAAATTCCTTTTTTATTCTAGAAAAAAAAATGGCATACTTAGGTTTTTTGTAAAAGATCATTTAAAACGGCATTTAATTATATTTATAAAAACAGATTTTATTTTTTTTGCACCACTAACGAAATTCCGTGAAAATATCAAATTTTAAATTTTCCCTTATTTTGTTCAGTGAAAAACTTTAACATTAGAGTAACTTTTACCATAAGAACAAGTACGTGCGACCCCAGTCGTGCAATTTATTTATTTTTATTTTTATAAAATATTTATAAAATAAAGCCCTTTACTACAAAAACGCTGAAAAAATCCGAACCGCCATGCTTGTAGTTTGTTTTGTTTATGTTGTGCGACAAATAAAGAAAAACAGAGAAAGCACTACCTTTTAGACAGATTTTAGATTTTTGTCCGATAAAATTTTTTGGGCAGAAATTCGCAAGAAGGGGAAAGTTTTTTCTCTCTCATGGACATCTTTTTTGTGAGTTTCGGAGTACCCAAACAGGAATTGGGTTAAAAAAGTTGAAAAAAGTAGGGATAATTTTGTTTTAGGCAGTAAACAAACAGAACTAAAATTGAAATATAATATGACTTCTAGGAGCTACAAAATTAATTTTTTTTCGCATTTCATCTGAGGCTAGGTTACTTCAAATTTTTAATTTCGCATTTTGTTTGGACTTTAAAAGCTTTGTTTGAGCGAACATTTTTAATTGGCAAAAGAAAAAAATTGAAAAAGCTAGTTTTTAAAAATGTCTCCACTTTTCTTATTTTAGCGGAATTTTGAATAACAGAAAAAAAGTTGAGGTTGTAAAAACCAAGTTTGTGGAATTGAAAAGCATTTAAAAAGCTACAAATTTGAAGGTTGGCTTATCTTTGTTTTTAATCATTTCAGACGCATTTTGGCGGAAAATTCCATAATTCAAAAACTATACGAGCTATACAAATTTTTGGTTTGCGCAACAAATAAGCATCTAATTAGCTACAATTAATGAGATTACACCGAAAAAAAAACCAATATCAATTAAACATTTTTTAAATATCAAATTAACATTTTTTTTAAATATCAGCCAAAAATACTCTATAAAATGTGTTTTATGATATTTAAAATGTTAAAACAATATTTTTATTATCAGGATGATATTTAAATGTCACATTTTGGAATTTTTTTTGATATTTTACTATCATTTTTTCATATCAATTTCTATTCCAAATTATTGAAAAATATTAAATAAAAAACTCTTAATGTGTACTAATTTAAGGGCGCTTTATGTTTTTTCGAAAATTAAATGTATGATTTACTGAGAAAATTTAATCGGCAAAAAGAATTTACTTTACATAGTTTGGGAGAAAATAACAAAACAATTATATCACCTATAATAGAAAAAATAATATCACCATTATTTTGTAAAGAATATTCCCTTTCAGTAGTGTTTTTAAAAAAGAAAGAAAATACTTAAAATACCTAATAAAAATAATAAAAAAGAAAAAGAAAGAAATATGTTTCATTATAATGAACTAAAGCGTAAAATCCAGTCAACATTGATATTTTAATTGTCAAAGTGAAATTTTCATATGATAAAATATTAAAATTGATATTTTAATTGTTGGACGACTTTTGTAACTCAAAAATGTTAATTTTATAGCTGTTATTATCAAAATTTTTTTCGGTGTAGTTTTTTTTTAATCCGCCACAAAGTGTCTGCAAAAGTTAGTAAGGGACGTGATTTTTGAGGCATGGGCAAATCTTTTGAGATCCGACTTTTTATACATATTTTGTTTCTAAACTTCGTAAGAAAGTAAGTAAGGCTTTGGGTCCAAATGCTTCAGTACTGTTAACTCTTTAACTACTTTGCAGTTAAATATGATTCTCCCCCTTTCTGTATTTCAGAACGTTGTTACCAGTAAGTATATACTGAACCAAATCCTTAAAATTTAAATACGAAAAAATATTCGTTAGCGAAACTTTTCGTTGTATTAATTATTTTTTTAGTAGATTATAGTATATTTATTGGATTTGTTAAATTATTAATTTAATACAGTCCAAACAAAAAATTGGCGTTTCGACCCGGTGGAGCTCACTTGGTCTTGGACTCATCAGTAGACTTATCGTGAGACACCTTGTCAATTTTCATAAGCTTATGAAGATTTTCGTTAGTTAATGTTGAATTTCATAAGTTAATGAATTTTTTGTTACTTAATTAAAACTTTGATAAAGTAAGGAAAAAATTCTTATTTTTATTTTTTTAAATGAGTATGAAATTTTTCGTTAATTGATAAATCTTTTCATTGAATTGGATTTTTTGGCACTAAAAAGGGAAAAAAAGTGTATGAAACGTTTTCATTAATTGATGAAGGTTTTCATATTACGAAGTACAAACTGCAAAGGGATCTTCCCAGACAGTACTATGAAATATTAAAATCGTACATCTCAGACCGATTGTTTAGAGTAAGGTACGATCAAGAATATTCGGAATTGAAGAAAATACACAGAGAAAAATAGACCACATAAAATAGAACAAAAACAATAAGATTTCTCTATGGTTTTCATCCAAGAAGGAAACCTTATTAAAACAATCGGGTTTTCCTTATTGTTTTAAAGTCTGCAAAAAAATTAAAAAAAATCATGTGTGCAATTCACACGTGGTTGAAGTGAAACCTTAAAAATCATTTTTCTTGCTAAAAAAACATCGAAAAATATAACTTTTTTTTATTCCATCACTTTTTTTATATGACAACCTACTATAAATTTTATACCATCTAAAAGCTTAATGTCAAAGCTCAAAATATATATATCGATCAGGTCTATGAGACATCTACAAAAAGAGCTAGAATTTTTTAAACTCGATGAAATTTCATCCAAAAAGCAAAAAAAAACATTTATTTTTATGTCCTCATGCTATTAAATCAATTTTTTTGTTTGACAACCTATACAAAATTTTATAACATGTGAAAGCTTATTGTTTCACCTTGTATAATGATGTATAAATCTTATTTCAAAGATGTCTACAAGAGAAGTTAGAATTTTTTAAAGTCAACCATGTCGAATTTCCAGACTGAGATTACGGACTTCCTACACTGGTAGCTGGTCATCGCCAACAGATCTCCACAGGTGTTTTGAGGTATTTTTAAATTTTTTTCAATTTAAGATTGTGTAACTTGTAGAGCACGTAACGTTATGTGTGATATATAAAAAAAAAAGGTTATGTTATCAGCATGCGTATTAAAGTTAAATCAAATTTGTATGTGCACTAGATCAAAAGATCTAACGTGTGTTGGAAAAGAACATCTTTTTAACGTTATCTCCGAATTTTGAATATGAAATTAATTTATAATTATTATTTATTTAATTACCTATCTACAATACAAATTTCATTAATCTATCTATTAAAACAAAAAAGTTATAACAAGTTGAAGTCGTGTCGCGTTTTTTGGCTGGGAATCGAACTGGAGACTTCAAATCATTAGTCGCCCACCTTACCACCTGAACCAACCTGCCATGAAAATATTGATCGCGATTTTTGTTCTAGTGCTAAGTTGCAAAAAAATCAACTTTTCAGTCAAATTTTAATAAGATTTTCTCTATAAAAATAATAAGAAATCTCCTTAAAAAAACCTTATTAATCGTTGATTTTAATAAGATTTCCTTATGAAATGTATGGACGGTAAAACAATATGGCAATCTGTTAGTTTTTAGCGGGTCATATTTTTCTCTGTGTAGAAGCCGGTGTACCACAAGGAAGTGTCCTAGGTCCTACCCTGTATTTACTATACACAAGGGATATCCCAGTTGGGAATCACACCATAATGGCTACTTTTGCAGATGATACCGCAATTTTGGTACCCGACAAATGTGTCTCTAGGGGAGCAGTAAAGCTGCAATATGCCGTCGACACAGTCAGAGATTGGACCGAAAAATGGCGTATCAAACTCAATGAAACAAAATCTTCACATATAAACTTTACAAATAAAAAGATAAACAATATTCCAATATTCATTAATAATCAAGCTGTACCTTACGCCAATACGGCCAAATACCTTGGAATGACTTTGGATGCAAAGCTAAAGTGGAAAGAGCACATCAAAAAGAAAAGAGAAGAACTAAACTTGAAATATAGAAAAATGTACTGGTTACTTGGTAACAACTCTGATTTATCAACCCAAAACAAAATAATGCTGTATAATCAAGTACTAAAGCCTGTTTGGACCTATGGTATCCAATTATGGGGCTGTACAAAGAAAACAAATACCGAAATCATCCAAAAATTCCAAAACAAAGTCCTTCGTGGAATAGTTAATGCACCTTGGTACATAAGAAATAGCGATCTACATCGTGACTTACAAATAGAAACGGTTACAGAAGTTGTTAAAAAATACGCTGTATCGCATAATCAGAGACTGCAAAGTCATACCAATTCTGAAATGGTGTCCGTCTTGAATACCAGAAACCATGTTCGGAGATTAAGAAGAACCAAGCCTCATGAGCTTATGGTCTATAAAAACATGGGAAAGTATTAAAAGTTTAAACTTCCCCCAAAGTGATTTTACAAAGTTAAGAAAGAAAAATCTGATGTCGATCTCTCAAGATTGGTCCTGATAAAGAGGTGGTTTTAGTGGTTAAGAGTCCCACACTACTTGGTGTCGAATACTGCCAAGTGTCTTTTGAAGATTTCCTCCCGCCAAAAAAAAAAAAAAAAAAAATATTACGAAAAATTACATATTTTGAGCCAACGAAAGTTTCGCTGGGCCAACGAATATGTAGTGTATGAAACGATTTTCGTAATTTTACGAAATTTATTAGGTATTTTCAGTGTACAAAATCAAATAATGAAGCGTCTTGGAAAACTATAATTCGTATTTCAAAAACATCAAAAACGTCTTACAAGGTCAATTTTGGAACTTATCATTCGACCGATTCAAAAAAGGCTGAAAATGTGAAAAAGCTCTCAACACCTCAAGTCATTCATAAATAAAAAGGTTTTCTCAGTTTATCGGACATTTTCAAATGATTTTACTGTAATTTTCAAAACTCACGCAAAATAAAATGATGTTACAAAGTCATGATATGATGCTTAAGAAAAATTCTCAAATTCTTAAAAGTAAGCAGTAACAGAGTATTTATTCATTGTATCTTGTAGCTAATACACCTTTCAGTATTTCTAGGAATATTCAACCCAAGATTCGTGAAAATTAGAAGTAATGACTTGATAGAAGAAATTTATATAGATAATACAATAATTCTCATTTGAAATACCAAAATTAATTAAATAAAGTTGTCAACATGTTAAAAGCGAATTGCGCTGAACAATCAATTATTTTCAAGTTTTATATCCTTTTCAACCCAAAAACAAAGAAATAAAAAAAAAAATTATCTGTGAGAAAAGCCTTCCTTCGTCAAGTGAGCAACATTATACCTATAAAAACACAAATTAATTTCTTCTGTCAACCCTGAATGTTAAAGGGTCTCGCGACCATTCGCTGCTCTTGATGGTATATATGTTCATTGCTTCTTTTAAACGATTTACATACATACAATCGTTTATAGAAAAGAGACATTGAGAGAAGAGACTTCTTCCAAGGGTAAGTTTTCCTGTCACACTCGTGTAATTAAAATTAAAATGAATCCTTTTCCTCTGCCTTTCTAGCGCACTAATTCTTCTTAAATGCCATTCGGCATCCATAACATTTAAATTCCAGTTTTCGGCTTCGGCTTCCATCAGGGCCTGAAAGTGACAGATGCAATTCACAAGATCTAAGGATTATCACCCACCCCCAACCCATCGCCTTCATATTTCCTTTACTCGCACACATATATTTTAACACACAGAAAACCCATCAGACTGAAGTGTTTTCCTCACACTCGCTCATTATGCATGCTGCGTATATAACTTGGTACAAGACAACAACAATTTTCAGCTGCAAGAAGAAGAAGGAGAAAAAAAAGGAAATTAAAATTTCATTGAAAGGGAATAACGCATAAATCGGATTAAAAATTGTTTAATCAAAATAATAAAGAAGACACTTAAAATGTCGTATGGGATTAGGTTGATGGAAGTGGCTTGGCTCGACTTGGATATCCCCCCTGTTTTTTTTTTTTTTTTTTTCTTGTCATTGTTTAACTCGGTGTTTGTCTCCTGATTCTGCTGTGCTACTGCTACTGTGCATCATAAGCACATCGTATCAAATAAATCACTCACATGAGACCAAGACGACATCAACCAGTAGCATGGGGCGGTAAGCGGAAATGCTCGAAATTATTCCAAGAAGACCAAAGTCAAGCTAACATTTAGAACGGGAGCAAAAGATGGAACAACTTATACGAGATCGAGGCGAGCTACGACAACGAAGACGACCGACGGAGACATCAACTTAAGAGAGAGGTTGTCGTCGACATCATCGCATCGTGTCGTTTGGTGGATGCGTTGAAACAAATGCTGGAATTAATTCCACACGGGACTTTAATGACTTTATAGCATATCTTTGTCATATTGTTTGAGATAAAACGAACAGATTGCCACAGATATTTCAACAAGATCCACATGGAACACATTTTTAAAAAAAGATAAATGTTTCCTCGGGTTTTCCTCCTTCTTATAAGCATCTAGTTGATGTTGAAGTTTTTAGCAATGTGTTGCAGTTTTTTTTTCGTTTTATTTTTGCTGTTGTTGGTTGTTGTTGTAATTAAGTGGATGTTATGCCAATGCAACGAATATTTTTGATATCATCTCAATTATCGTATACAAAAACCATTGGAGGTCGCTTCACTTAATTAGAAAGAAGAGGGCATCTTTGTAAATGGAAGTCTTTCATACCTAATTTTTACTTTTCTCAGCCAAGGTTGAAGAATATCATTTTCCCACAAAACGGGAGAGCAGGCAGGGCAAGATCAGTCTGGTCAAATTGTGATAAATTTTGAATAAACAATCTAGAAAAGTTACGGGTGTGACATACAAAAAATCTATAACGTACCTACAAAATTAAGGCTGGGTGGGACCATTGAAATTTTTTTTAATTTTTTTGGTGCTTCACTCACCAACTCTAATCGGAACTGATGGATTTAATTTTTCTTGACCTTGCAATATTTGAACAGGTGTAACTTCTGCAGTTGTCAATATAATTAGCAGAAGTTAAAAATAAGAAGATCAACTCAAATATTAATACCTTGATTTTTTTTTTAAATCTTAGTATTTCAGAACTTTAAGGAATAAAAGTAATATGATAAACAAAATTTTACTTTGGAAAAAAATAAAAAATTTTTATTTCTGAAAAAGTAAAAATACAAAATTAATACAGTCAAATAAGGTGAAAAAAGGGGTAAACCTCGGAATGAATGCTCATAGAATTTTTTTTTGCTCAATACCTTCGTTTTGGCATTCTATAAAAGTCTAGAAAAATCTCATGTCCGCAAGTCGCGATTTTCAAGGTCAAAGCGTGAAATGGAGATTTTCAAAATTAACAAAAATAGACGATGGTATTATATACACATATGATACATGATTTCAAGGTATTTTTCAAGGCTGATTCCAAAAAATCTAACATCAAGGCAATCTGCCATCTCTGAAAAGAGTTATACCTGTTTTTCATCTGTCAACCCATATTATTATAGGTAACAGTTGCAAACTTACTACCGAAAAACAATTTAAAGTTATGGTAGAGGAACCAAATTATCCATTATTATTAGGAATCAAAAAAATTCAATGGAAAAAACATTCATTTCTATGAAAAATTGGTATTTTTTGAAAAAAGGGGAAATTTTGGGATATGCACTAAAAAACATCCTGGTACAATCTTGGAATTAATGCTAATAGGCTAATTTTTTTGTTCCTATCTTTGTTTGAATATTCTATATCTTATGCCAAAAATCTAAAAAAATCTCATGTCCGCAAGTCCTAATTTTCCAGGTTAAACTAAAGTTAGGTGCAGATTTAAAAAAAATAATAAGAAAACTTTAGATTCTTATGTGTATACCAACATTACCCATATGATTTCAAGGTATTTTTTAACGCTGATTCCAACAAAACCCACAAATAAATCAATCTGACCATCCCTGAAAAGTAATGTACCTTATTCATGTTGATCTGACACAAATATTTTTGTTATTTTTTTCTTCGTTATCAAATATTTGAAGTGTAGTTTTTCAATTTTTTAAAATCTGCACCTTATCTTCGAAATAGGAAAATTAGGACTTGCGGATATGAGATTTTTGGTGGGTTTTGTTCATAATTTTTGGGGTTTCAAATATATTTAAAACAGATTATATTGTTAAAGAGAATCAGAAGATCAACTTGTTTTAGTTTTTGGATTTTAAAATTTTCAAAAAGGGAACAAAAGTGGGGTAAGAGTTTACTAAAATCGTTTTTTTTTTTTCAATTTAAATGAATAGTTCTTTGTTTTTCTTAACGAATTTTGGGTTGGTTTAAGAAATATTAATGTTAAACTTGGAAGAATTTTTGGAATTTTATTTCTCGAAAAAGGGGGCCTATGGAAATTTTAATGTAAAAATACCACGATATATTTTTAGAGTTAATGCTCTTATTGTAGAACACTGAATCTCACTCAACATTTATGTAAATAGGTATTCGATTTCAGAAAAAAATTTGGAAAATAAAAATTGGAAAAGTTTTTTTTTAAGTTTTTTGAAAAAAACTTTGAAAACAATATCTTTAAAAACTCAAATTTTAGGACCTCAATTTATTGGAACAATGTTAAGAACACTTTTTAATATTTGCAAAAAAAAAAAAAATATAAAAACTTAAAAAATCGAAGAAAGGGGGCGCTACAATTTTTTGTTTTTGGCCATATTATTTTCAAAATTTTAAATTAAGGGGTCCAAAAATTTGGAACATTGTTAGGAACAACTTTTAAAACTCGGAACAAAAGGATGGCCAGGTCAAAAACGGTTTGTTGGCTCTAAAACCCCCATTTTTGTAAAATTTTCAAAAAAAACATTGGAACATTCCGTAACAAATCGGGAACAACCTGGAACAACTTTCAAAAATAACAATTAAAAAAAAGGGGTCTAACTTCACACATGTGATATTTTCGAAATTACTCCATTTTTGACGTAAGAAGTCAGGAAACGCATTGAAAACGCATTTTTGTGACAGATATCAACCCGAACGTGTGATTGAGCGTTGCGGCAGAGCCTTATCATCGTCACTTTGTCCTCGAGAAGATAAGGAATTTTTTGTTTCTAAAAATGCTCCTAGTTCTTATTACAGTTCGATCAGAAATAATAATATGCTTTAATACAAAAATACCTAAAAAAAAAAGTGTAGGCCTACAGAAAATTTTATATATTGGATTCTTAAAAATAAGATAATAATTAAAAAATTCATACCAATCACACGCATAAATCATATTCATGACATCTCGGCCTAAACCAATATAATACAGAAGCATTCGAATCTCGCGCCTTGATGGCTTTTTAATGATTCGTCACAGCACTTTATCATTTTCATATTGCTTATAGAGTTGCAGTATAGACTCTGGCGTTGTTGCAACCGACACACTAAATCAACTCTATATCACGCGTCCACCTACCCCTTCCGCCTTCGCCCAATCTACCCCACCACACAGTTTCTCGCCATCAAGTTCATGGGCAAAAATAAATAATGGACCAATTAAAAGTTTTCGAGGACCCTTCCGTCTATATAAGACGTGTCGCGAAATATTCCTCTCTCTCAGCTCTTGCCAAGCTCTAAAAACAGAAACACGGATGGAAAAAAATTTATCTCGCCGCAATGGAATTTGTAGCAAAGTGCAAGATGCCCTTCATTCACACCACAACAAAGTTTATAGTAAGTTCCTCGCCATCACCTTCGCCCAAGCCGTTCGTTGTTGTCGCCACTGTCCGATTCAACTGTTCAACTCCTCCAGCAGCGGAGGCAACACAATCCATAAGACAACTCGGTTGCCACAGAGACAACATTTCATTGCGTGACACCGGTCCATTAGTTTTGCTCATGACTCTAGAATTTTTATCCTGAACTTGGTCTCGATGTTGGTGCTTCTGCTTCTGGTTCCACTTCCATTTCCACACGTTTTCTCGTATTGCCTTAGACTCGCTCGCGTTTCTGTGGCATGTTTTTGTGTTTTGTTGCTCGCCTTGTTTTGAGGGAATTTTTGTGCAAAATGCTTTTTCGCGCGCGCATGAGTTCAGATTTTTATCAGGTGCAATTCCGCAAGGTGATGGTGATGCAGCTTCTGGTCCTGAATGTGGATGGAGAGAGAGAGAGATGGTGCTGGTTGATCTAGGTCTCCAGTTCGCAATTCCAATTGCAATTCAGTCGCTACTCGCTACTACTTCCAATCTCCGTGTCCTAAGTTTTGCGATGCGAGCGCATACAAAAGTTTATTTGTTTTTTTTTTTTTCGCAGTGTTTCGTTTGGTGTTTGTTTTCGTTTTGCTTGCATTTCGGTGCGCGACTCTTAATGTTCTGCAAAATGAGATAAGTCATTGATTTTTTTTTTTTGTATTTATTTTAATTTTTTTTTTTGTTACTGTTTGGTTGTTGTTTTTTTGTGTATTTTTTTTTTTTTTTTTATTGGGACTTAACAGCAGGGATCCTTAATTAAAATTAATGCAAAAATCCTGAGTCATTTTATTTGCTTGCGCCTTTCTGGGATTCTGCTGATGGGGACTCGGTGACTGTAGGGGACTCTGGCTGATGGTTGCTTTAGGATGCTGGGAGTTTTAATTTAATTGCTGTGTTATTTGTGTTCGCTGAAGATGTGAGCAGCATCACAACGTGGGAGATAACGACTATGCAACGAAACGACGACGACGCACTAGGATTTTTTGTTTATTTTCACTTAAAGAATCCGATTTGAAAAAAAAGTGTGGGTTAGAGAGGATTTATAAGAAGCCAGATAGTAGCTCGCGAGAGTTTTTTATGTGTGAGAAAATAAGTTATTCGAGCCCGAGGACAAATTGACAAGCTACAAAATTAAGTGAATTTGTTTAGCACCTTATTTTGAAAACACACATTGAGACATTTATCTGCTCGAATTAGGGTATGTATCCAAAGGCAGAGCGGAAGTCTAAGGAATTTAGCGTTGTATGATTTGAATCCTCAACCAAGACTTTGTAGGGTCAATGTGGGTAAATGTAAACAGGGGTAAATGAGAACATGGCTCATAACGAGCTTCAGTTAAGTCTCTTTGACGCATACATAAGTACAAATCGCGGACGCATGCATCTTTTAACTTATACGTCAAACTCAATGCTGTCAAGGGAGAATTCATTCGACGAGCGTATTTTCCGTGAAAGATAATTTTTTAAAGTGCCAAACAAGTCGTTAGTCTTTCAGAAATATTAAATATTTTTGCAGATTCAATTAAGTCAGTATAATTTGCAAATACTTTTTAGTTTTTAATTTTGATGTAGATTCTATGTGAAACAAACAAATTTTAAAATACAGGACATTTATGTCGATTTGCATGTGTTTACATTCACCCCAGAATATTTTTCATAATGGGTAAATGTAAACAACGTATTGTGGGGGTAAATATAAACATATATTTTTGCTGAAATTATTTGTTTTAATAAAAATAAAGTATTTTTAGTCATATACTATTGCTAAAGTGCCGTGGAGTCACATTTTAAAGTAGCCAAATCCATCATTTTCAGTGGATGATGTTGCAAAATCGGTCTTTGACGTAAAAACAAAAAAAATATGACGTTCAGAGCTGCTCAGGATGCATATTGGGCGCCTATATAAAGAATCAAAGGAAGAAAACAAAAACTTTTATTGGAATTTGAAAAAGTTTTTGTCAAATACCTTCTTGAACGTTTTTCAAGTCGTTATCCATATGATAAAGAGGAAATTCACGGGGTCATGACCCCCCCCCCCCCCCCAAGAAGTCAAATCTTAAACAAAAATTTGGTAAGTTATACTTAATTAAGATGATTTTTAAAATGTTTAAGTTTTAGAACATGAACGAAAATGAAAAGTGAAAAAATTTTTTGGTGTCAACGAACTATTTTACCATATTATTTTGAAGATGCGGTCATATTTTTAGTGAGCAGCTCTTAACCAACAAACAAAATAACGGTCGTTTCTATAAGGCAATCTTAAAAGTTGTTCAATTTTAAACGTATCCTTAACACGTTGACCACCATGTGACCCACCGGTGCCGGTGGGTCACGCAAAATTTTCCCAGGAGGTCACAGTCAGTTCATTTTTAAATGGATGTTTTTTCATGTGGCGATTAATGTTTTTCTTCTTTGGCACCTAGAAAAAAATACGTTCTTGATAGTGCAAAAGAAAAAATATTATATGTCGAATTCTCAATAACCAAAAATTCGATCTGCAGTCGACTTGCAGTCGCTACTTTTTCCTTAAATGAATTCCAATAAAAAAAAAAATTCGCTACTTTTTCCCGAAGAATCGATCCTTTTAAATCGAGACGTATTTACACACATTTTCACAAACACTACAATTTTGTCAAATTTTGTATCAAACCAAAACAAAATTTTGTAAAGAAATGAAGAACCAGAGCCAATTTTTGTTTATTTGTGAAATATAAATCATTTTTAGTGAACAAAACAAACAAATGTTACGTTGTTTTGTTCCTACTATGAAGTTTTGTATATTTTTTTGTTTTTCATCGGTCACTTGGACACAAATACATTCACAAAAAGAAATCGCTCCCTTATTTAATTATCTAAAAAGCCAAGAATTTGTGAATTTTGTTTGCTTATAAAATATAATAGTATTTTTTACTTTATCTTTTGAAAAAACTATCCGATTATAGGTAAGAATTTAAGTAACCTTGTCTACAGCCAAATTAAATACATATTTCCAGAAAGCTTAGAATATTAAAATTAACCTTTAAGAACCAATTTAAGAAAATCTAATAAATATAACTGAATGTGTGTTACTTTGTAACCCGAAGGCTGACGAAACCAGACCCATATTTTGTAAAATTCTTAATAAGTAGGCTATATAAAGCATTTTGTTCAAAATAATATTACCGTTTAAAATTACCAAAATTTCTATAGGGTAAATTAGGGCATTATGGCATACCTAAGCACAAACTCAAATAACTTTACTGTGGACAACAATTTTTATTTCAATCATTTTTTATAATTAAATTTCATAAAAACGTAACATAAATAAATTATTTAAGAACAAAAATTCAAGCTTTTTAACAAAAAATAAATTAAATTAAAAATAGTCAAAAAAAAAAAAACCATATTGCCCTATCTACGGGCAATATGGCGAACCCCATTTACTTCGGAGCCCTTTACTTTTTGTACGTATATTCGGCATTTCTGAAATATAATTGTAAATAACTTTCATAAAATTAACGTTAAATTGAGGTTAATTTGAAATTTAAAAAAATGCAGAGACATTATGCAAGTTACTTTTGAAATTAGTTTTACATAAGGGCATTATGGCGCAGTCGGCTTTAATGTAGCGCCATAATACCCCTATTGCATCTGCGCCATATTGCAAAATATACACATATTCACAAAACATCAAAAACCAAACACAATTCTTACTTCATTTTAAATATTACAAGTTATATAACCAAACCGAAACTGTACTCTGCATTCCACTCATCACAACACGTGCACTGTATAGTTACCGAGATACACACAAACAAAAACAAAGCGATATTATATTGGAACCCAGAACCGGTATATTTTTTTTGTTTTCTTTTTTGTTTGACACAAAAATAATAGCACTGACCTGCGATTTTCACAAGGCTAGTGTTCAACGAAGACCAAAGTTTCTGCATTGGTTTTATTTAAATGCGAGTATTGAAAGTATGGTAGTTGAGAGGTGCGCCATAATGCCCGGTGCGCCATTATGCCCGAAGTTACCCAAGGTACCTTTAAACTAGCATTATGTTTTACGCCAACGATAGTTTTTTAAATCGGAAATTATTCTAAACATGGGTCGGTCGTAGTTGAGTGTTATGCAAACTGCATTGAATTTTAATATATTATAAAAAATGTTATCCCCCTAGTCTAATAAAATTTGCATAAGATTTAAAAAAATATTTTTTTTCGAAATGCTATTTTTTTAACTTTGTGATTCGTTTGCCTTAGGAAGACTTTCAACTAAAAAGTTACCACATTTATTTAATAAAGAAGATGTTCATAGTATGTACCTTCAAAAATGATTTTGGGCTAGCGAAAAATCGAAGTACCTATACAGTTTAATTTTTAGAACAGGATGGTCTAAGCAATTGGGCTCAAGGCTAAGGCTAAACTGAAGCAAAACGAATCACATACCTTTCTTTGTTTAGTAATTCTCCGATACTGTTCGGTTCAAAATGCGAAACGAACAAATTTAAATATTTGTAATTTAACTTGCACATTTTCAAGTCTATACTTTTGTAAAAAAAAAATTTCAGCGTGACCCCCCCCAGGAAGTAAACCTGTATACGCCCTTGGACCAGAGCACAAACGTTTTTGAAAAAAACTCACTTAAATCTATAAACTTCAAATTAAATTTGATTAATAGATAATAAGGGTATTGGGGGATCGAAATACCCCAAATCAATTTTAACCTACTTATAATTCTGTAGGGTGGAGTAATTTCTTGTGAGACATTTCCCGTGAGACATGTCTCATGTGATATGTCCCATGAGACATTTCCCGTGAGACATGTCTCATGGGACATGTCTCATGGGACATGTCTCACGGGAAATGTCTCACGGGAAATGTCTCACGGGAAATGTCTCATGGGACATGCCTCACGGGAAATGTCTCATGGGACATGTCTCGTCGGACATTTGAAAAACCAATTTTCAGTTTTTTTAATTTTTTTTTTCCAATATGATAGGTGGTATACGAAATTTTCATATAAAAAGGTTTAAAAATTTCAGTACCTTCAACTCTAAAAGCAAGCTGTAGTCGTGCATTTTACTTTTAAACTCTGCTTCGGCAACTTCATATTAATGGAAGACCCCAAAAAAAGCAGAAACCAAAAATCGAAACTGTCATTTAAAATTGGTAGAAAATAATCAACTTATTTGTTGTTTGACGAAATAAGGTAAATTTATGGTCATGCTAGTTTTTCTTTAGTACAATCTTTGTTTAAAACTTTTAATATGTAGGGAAACGTAATATAGTTGGGTTGGGGTCAAAATTCTGCCTTGGTCAAAATTCTTTTGTCAAAATTCTGCTTTCAAAATTCTGCTTTACAAAATTCTGTTTTTCAAAATTCTGCTTTTCATAATTCTGTTTTTCAAAATTCTGCAAAAAATTAAAAAAGGGTTTGGAAAATGTTAAAAAGCGCGCGCTTTTGAATATTCAAAAATTTGAATAAGAAAAGGAATATTTTGTATCAAACAACATCGGTTCCAATAAGTTATAGAATTTATTAGAAAGAAAGTCAGTCAATGCATTTTAAAAAATATTTGCGACACTTAAACAAAAAAATTTAGGAAAGTACCAATGTTGAATTACATTAATGAGGTGTATTTTTCTTTAGTCAGCGCATATGCTCTAAAAAAAAATACAGAATTGGCAGAATTTTTTTGTTTAAGTACCTATAAAACTGGCAGAATTTTGAAAAGCAGAATTTTAAAAAGCAGAATTTTTAAAAGCAGAATAAAAAAAATGCAGAATTTTGAAAAACAGAATTTTCGTTAAAAAAGCAGAATTTTGAAGCCAGAATTTTGACCCGATCCCTGTAATCTACCTAGATGTTTTTTATTTCAAAATTCCAAAAGGAGTCAAATTTGCATAAATGTCAGGTACGTATGTATTTTAGTCAACAATTCTAGAACAAAGTCTTGAAAAAATTTTATCTTTTTTGATTGAAAAATAGGTACGGAATTAGTTAACACATTCTAGTCGACTGCTTCCATTCAAATGTAAATCAAAAAATTAAACATATGAATTCCCAAAAATACCGCTTATTAATAAACCTGCCAATTAATACTCCGTAGTGAACATGTAATAATTTCTAATAATTTCAACGACTCTCCAGTCATCAAATTTATTGCTTAAACTACTTGTTTCACCCTCAGCATTATATTTTACTTTTTAATTAAATCTACATTAATAAACAGGCACTTGAAAAATTTAAAAAACAAAGCGCTGGGATCTTTTTCAAGAAGGTACTTTTCCATTTTATCAGCGCAGTCAAAAAGGACCAGGGGCGGACTGGGAGTCAAAGGGCCTTCCGGGACTTTTAGGAAAAGGGCCACAAAATACTTACATAATTATTTACTTACTCGAAATATTTAAAAATAAAAGTTGATATGCAGAAATTGTTTTTTTATATACAGTGGTCGAAAAATAATTAGAAACAAGCTCTTTTTTTTCAAAATGTATGTATGTTCTTAATATAAATAAAAAATATTAGAAATATTTTTTAACAGAGACATTTGAAGAGCTTGATGTTTTATTAACGATCTCGTCTTTATTGCACCTTCTTTTTCTAAAATATAAGGGGTTGGTCTGTCAGGAATATTTGTTAAGGACGTTTTATCTATTTTTTTGGAACATGTGGCAATTTACGAGGACTGCAACCACATTAACTGACTTATAGAAATTAGTCGGTGATAGTCCTTTTTATTAATTGTACCTACTTTAAATTAATTGACCAAGTTTGGAAAATGTAAATGCTAAAAATCATTTATTTTTTCAAATAAAAGCATTTATTTTTTAAAGTTTTCGTGAATTTATCCAGTGCTTTTGTTTGTCATGTTAAAGCTTCACAAGAAAAAGTTTTTTGAATAATGAACCCTTTAAAATTTCAAAACTTTTAATTACATGTTACAAAAAAAAAAATAATATTTTTAACAGTTACTAACAGTACCTTTTACTGAACCGGTAAATTAGGTACTTCGACAAATTAATTAAATTTTATATCATTTTTTAAATTGATATTAAAATTCTTATAAAATTAAATTAAAAATATTTTTGTGAGTTATCAGGTACATAAAAAGCTTTGATATTCTAAGCAACTTTATCTATGCATTCTATTACGATTTTATAATGTTTTTTGTCCCGGATTTTGCTCCCAGAAATATGGTCACCGACGGTGACTCACCGTAATTATACCATAACTAGTGTTTGCTAAAAATTTGTTAAATATTTTGTATACAAAGGGTGTCCCAAAAGTAATGGATCAAACGAAATATGCTGATAGGCTAACTTTAGGACTCTCAGAATTTGGTAACTTGTTCATCTCAAATTCTTACGGTTTTCGATTTAATGCAGTTTTTGCGTAATTTCGAAAAGTCCCGACTTTGCAACTGTATTTTGCTCCCTCCGCTCATAATAGATTTTTGTTTTTTACAATTCTTTCACTAAAACATTTCTTAATAATAAGAAATAATTAATAAATCAAAATATTTTTTGCTGCAAATCAATTAAGAGTTCAATATTTTTTAAAAACTCAATTTGTTACTTTTATTTCAAAATTTTGTCACCTAAATCTCTAATTAGGGGAGATTTGGTACTGTTGAAGCAAAGGACGGTTGAAACAATACAAGTAGCTCGAGAATCGTTAGTGATACAGTATGACTTATAGGGAATCGAATGTATTTGAAATTTCAATTGTTTGTCAAAAGAGCTTTTTTTTCGGAAAATGAGAGGAACTATGTGATCGAAGAGCTACCTTACGGAAAGGGTATGAAATATTGTTTCAGTGTATGTATTTGTTTTTAAAACATTGTGAAAATCGAAAGCTTGGTCTTGTTCAAGCTTTTTTAAAATGAAAGAGAGATATACAAACAAGCTACTAGGGGGAAGAAGAAAAAACATCGTGTTTACTTTTTTGTACTTTTTTGACTTTGTGTTTTGATAGTTCAGGCTTAACACAACAAATAAAGTACCTTGGCACCACTGTTTTTATCGAGAGAAAGTAAAATCTGGATAATTATCTGGATTTTTCAAAAATCTATACAGATAAAGTTTTTGTTGTTTTTTGCCTCGAAAGATTCATATAGGGCCCCCAAACAGAATTCGGTAGGCCTCCAAAGATTCATAGGAGGCCCACAAACAGAATTAGGTAGGCCCCTAAAGATCCATAGGAGGCCTTCTATAAACATGATTCTGTGGGCCTCGAAAGATCCATATGGGGCCCCCTGAAAATCCATAGGGGGCCCACAAACAGAATTCGGTAGGCCCCTAAAGATCCATAGGAGGCCTTCATTGACTTAAACGCCATAAACATGATTCTATGGGCCTCGACAGATCCATATGGGGCCCCCTGAAAATCCATAGGGGGCCCACAAACAGAATTCGGTAGGCCTTTAAAGATCCATAGGAGGCCTTCATTGCCTTAAAGGCCACAAAGATAATTCAGTGGGCCTCGAAATATCCATATGGGGCCCTTTGAAAATCCATAGGGGGGCCACAAACAGAATTCGGTAGGCCCATTAAGATCCACAGGAGGCCTACGTTGACTTAAATGCCGCAAACATAATTCTGTGGTCCTCGAAACATACATAGGGGGCTCACAAGCATAATTCTATAGGTCTTGAAAGATCCATAAGGGGCACAATAGATTTATACTGACTAAAAAGGCCAGAAACCGACTTGAAGCATGACGTGAGTGAATTTAAAAATTGAATTTCAAGTGCTTTTAAGAAATTTTTTCTTGCCCGAGGGCCTACCGGGAAAAATCCAGAATGCCCGGTGGGCCAGTCCGCCCCTGAAAAGGACATACAAGAACTCAACTTTTATTATACGATTCTTTCCAATTAGCTTTCACTTGTAGTTCTATAGTGTATATAGCATAACTTAGTCCCCTGGGGCATTTTCGACAGCAAGTTTCGTCCAAAAATAGAAGAAAGAAAAAAAAAACCATGTTCCACTACAAAAACTTTCCAGACGAAACAATAAAATCCTAGACGTTTTTAATTCCATTGGGGGCTGTAAAATTCCATTACCTCATTTTTGAATGAGATTTATTTTGAGGTTGCATACAAAAACCCAAAATAACAAAAAAAAAAAAAACAAAGAAACGATAGAAAAGCAAAAAAAAATCAAAAAAATAATACAAACACATATGGCAGCATATGACGCCCTCGAGGTAGGTTTGCATCTTTGATGCATTTTCAGATTTTCTAAGGACACCATCACGTAGTCATGGAACTGTGTTTGATGGGTGGTGTGGGAGGAGGAATCCTGACTTCCTGATACCATAAGGGTTGATCAAAGTAACATTACTTATGCAGGCAGTTCAAGTCCTTCAAAATTCTCCCCCTCCTTATGCGATGGTGGGTGATATGGCGTTGTTCCTGATGGCTTTGGTGGTTTTTATATCCAAACAGATGTTATCCTGAATATGAAGTCGACTGAAAATGTGTGTGTGTGTGTATTTATTCCTAAATAATTTATTATTTTACCAGAACTGAAAAAAAAAAACATCTCTGGCGTAATTCTTGCTTCGCTATCGCTCTCCGTCGAAATGGCACCGGGTCGGTCGGTGGCGGTGGTTTGTTGGATGATGGTGGGTTTGGGTCGGAGCTTGATCCAGCTTAGCGTTGCTTTATAAATATCAAATGAAATGTTGTTTTAATAACATGGTGAATTTTTGATCCACCGCACTACTGACTGGGTTCAAGCTCCATGCTTTTGCCGAAAATTTTCAAAGCTGGAAGAACACACAATTTGCACCGGATGCCCATCATGTTCAGCACCAGCTCAGCTCGTACCACCTTCCGCTCGCACTCAAACCTTTACCCAACAATAAACAGCCCATTTCTGACTCCCAGTTTGACTCCCTAGCCACTCACTCTCTCTATGCTAAAAAGGATAATGAATTTTTAGTTGTTGCATTATTAATGCGCTTAATATGAATATACCTGTGGGATCCTTGGGTGCTGAGTCCGGAAATTAAATCAAAGTTATGGAATTCATTGGGAGAGAGCAACCTGTCAGCGCGTATAATGAATGATGGCCGAAATGAATTGCGTTGTATAGTGTTGAAACACTCTCGGTCTCGAAACTCCAAGAGAGGTACAAAGTTATGTATAAGTAGGTAGGTATATGGTGTAGTTTCGCGTGTGTTGTTGTTGTTGTTGTTGTTATTCGCAAAGGATAAAAAGTGTTTTATTTATATATTTTGTCGACATTGATGCAATCTGGGATGTATAGGGGATCAGGAAATAAGATGGATTTGCATGCAAGAAGGGTCGAAAGGATAATCGTTAATTATTAAGTTGATACTTTAAGTGCCGGACTGGAGGGATTTTTCGAAGAGTTTGTATAAAGGTTGAAATTGATATAATATGCAACATACCTTTGCCTACGTTATGCCTTCGTACAGAGCGGAAATGAAAATATGTGAAATACATTTGGAATTTATGAGCAACTTTCAATTGATTCTTTGTTGGAAAATGGGTCATATATTTTTTACTTTTCAGTTTATTTTGTCTTTTTTTAAGTTCTTCAAGTATTGAAGCTTGAAACATCTCTCTAAACTGTAAATGTGTCAAATGAGTGTCAGAACATGGCTTTTGCGAATGATACCCTTACCTATAACTTTTCTCAGAGCCAGTTTATGAAGGAAATAGATTTAAGATTCCTAGCACCGGACTTTTTGAAAATTATACAATCCGAATAAAACAAACAATACAAGACTATTTTTCAGGAGAACAGTAAAGAGCAACTGTCGCACATCTAATAGCTAGCCAGAATCAGAAACGCTACCAACTCACTTCCCGAGAAAAAATTAAACTTCGCCAAACCACCACCGCAGCACTGCCGCACGGCCTTATGAAAAACGAACAACCACCGCCGAACTATACTCAATAATTACTATTCCGCCGAACCATCACCGGACCAAAGCCGCACCATTTTCAAAAATTAAAATTCCGCCGCACAAAAACCGCACCATGATCAAAATTTTCTATTCCACCGCACTATTACCTAACCACAGCCGCATCAATTTAAAAATTTAAAATTCCGCCGCATTATGATCTAAAATTTCTATTCCGCTGCACTATCACCGAACTACAGCCGCACCAGTTTCAAAAATTACAATCCCGCCGCAAAAAACAGCACCAGCACCATGTTCAAAAATTACTATTCCACCTCACCATCACATCACAGAACCACAGCCGCATCAATTTCAAACATTATAATTCCGCCGCACCACAACCACACAGACCTATAGCTGCAATATTTTCAAAAATTACAATTCCACAGCACAATAACCGCACCATGATCGAAAACTACTATTCCGCCGCATCATCACCGAACCACAACCGCACTATGATCAAAAAATCCTATTGCGCCGCACTACCACCGTTTTGAGTAGATTCTTTTACTTATACAAATGTTTTAACCGTCTTTGAAGTTATTTTGACATAAACAACAAACTAGATTATCAAACCCAAGTCTAGTATTCGTATTTTGTTCGATTATCAAAACCGTTCTCCATAACGAAAAAACGAAAACCCAAAGTAACGGCTTTTGGATCAGTTCTTAAATGATGTTACCCAAAGTTCAAGGCATCATAAAATTAAAAATAAATCCTATAGGAGAACTAACCAGCCTTGACAAAGTTCTGCTTACCTGCTCTCCATATCTTTTGCATCTTTATTTGAATTATTCTTTAAGACCATAAGATTTATTCTAGCACGAAATTCCTTACAAAATATTTGACAAGAGAGTTCAGTCCAAAAAATGTATCAATTTTCTTTCCAACTAACACAACTTTTTTACCTACTATCCAAATGAAGAACAAAAAATAAAACAAAACACACACAAAAAAAAGTTAATTCGAATTTCCATAAAATCCTCTTTCCAATTATAAGAGCTTTTTCAAGGACCATGTAGACCGACTTAAGGATATAACTGCTGATGCAAATATTGAAACAATGTGCCAAAGACTGCCTTTCTACCTACCACGTTTGTGTTAAAAATAGAGAATAGGTATAATGTTCTAGGTATTATCATTCTTCTTGTACCTACTCCAAACCTTCGGTACTTCAAACTTACTTTCACACAGATTATGGCCATTTCCCAGCTATGGCTTTGGTGTCTTAGAAAAACATTTCACCATGGCATGTCACACCCGGTTTGTATCTCACGATGAGCTACTTTTCAACCATCACCATCGAGCCATCACTATAATATACCTGCGCCGCCACCAATACCGCCCGTTCAATCTTCTGAAAAAGCGGCTTTTGAACAAATGTTACACTAATACCTTCTATACCTATCTAGCAAGGCGATATCCAACCCTCTTTTTTAAGCCAAGTTAAAAAAGTATATCTACCTTTATTGAACCAACAACGACAACGCCAACGATGACGACGAAGAAGAACTCTACAGCAGCCGCAAATTAAAAGCAAACTTTATCCTTCGTTTTGTATTAATTTAAAGAAGGTTTTCTCATTCTCTTTATATACCAAACAGAGTGTAGAGGAGAGTCATGAGAAAATCATATTCAAACAGGTGTAGCTGCCACAAAAATATTCACACCGCACAGTAGGTATAGTAGATCCTTTGGTGGAAGTCTCTCAAGTTAGTGAACCCCTCTCCTCATCTTCTGTAAGAATTTGTAGCAATCGAATTTTCAAAAAGACAAACTTTTCCTTTATACCATAGAATTTACACACACTAACCGCCCACGTTTCTTCTTATACCTACATAACGTTCCCCCGACCGAAGACTAGAACGACGATGGTGATGATGATGACGATGTTTCCAAAAGAGAATGACAAATGCGTGTGCACCAGTTTTCCTGGCCAAAAGAAAAACAAACCAACCACACCAATTCAAGGACCAAGCACACGATGCTCTTGTCAAAATGAGTTATCTAAGAAGCTTCTTTTATCACCTGGCTTGGGAGAGGTTAGTTTTGCGAATTTCACCAAGATATGAAAAACTATATTAATTAGAAAGTTGTGTGTTTTAAAGCAACGACAGAATAAAGTTGTGTGATATGAAATTTATGAAATTTTTTTAATTTTTTGGATAAAAATGTCGAACTGTTCTTTCAACCTTCTAACTGATGGTAAGTGCTTTTCTTCAAAAAGTGATAATAGCCAAATTCATTAATATAATGTGGATTCACTGTCGTTGTACAAAAAAAAAAAAAATTACACAAATGTTCTGCGTTGGGCGCCAGTTGTGAAGGTACAATTTTTAATAAGTCACCATGTTTATCGTTTCAAAGTATTTGAACCTCTATTTTAAAACAATTTTTTTTTATAAGTAAATGCTATCTGGAATAATTAGTAAAGATTGCATGTTGGGCGCCATTTTGGCATCCTAAACAACAATTATTTGTCTCGAGACAACAATTCGTATGTTTTTACCGAATAATTATTATAAAATATAAGTTGATCTTCTACGATCTTCTTCTTATCTCCTCTTATCAAAGGTTGTTTAAAAAAAAAGTCCCATTTTTGAAGTGGCGCACAGTGGTGCCTTTGGTGCTTTTTGGCGTTAAAATTCATTTGCACGGCCATTTCTTGACGAAATGTCATGAAATTCGGAACACTGAAGAATATTTTTATAGAGAATATAAAAAAGCTGCCAACTTTTTTGTATTCAAAATGGCGACATCTTTGACAATTTTTGGACTTAGTTTTTAAAATTTTTGATTTTTTTTATGGAATATGAATATATGAATTTTATATTTGAGATCTAAAACCTTTTTGACCTAAATTTAGCCAAATTTCTAGCTGATATACTATTTTTAAAATGAAAATTCTATTTAAAGGCTTATTCTGGCCGCCATTTTGGAGCCGTAATTCTGAATACAAAAAAGTTTTTGGTACAAATATCCTTCAGTGTAACAAAATTTATGACATTTCGTCAAAAAAATGGCCGTGCAAATGAATTTTGACGCTAAAAAGCACCAAATGCACCACTGTGTGGGGCAACACGTATATAAAAAAGATATTTCAAGGGTAAACAACAAATCGCATTAAAATAAAATTGTATTGTAGGTACTGAAATCTGAAATCTTTTAATATGTAATTATATTGTGTTGCTGATTATAAAGACTATTCTCTCAAGGACTGGCAGAAAAATTTTCTAGTGCAACACTTTTTAATACAAATTTCGACTCATTTAAAATTCTAGTTTCAAAAGTGGCGCCCAACGTAGAGAACGTTTTAAGTTTTCTTGCATTTTTCCATAATTATTCTTAATGTTAACCTTCCTGAAGAAGGGCATAACCGTTTGGGCCCGGCAAAAAATTGGTATTACCAATTCCTCACAAGCCTATTAGTAGTAGTTTATAGCGATCAGGACAATTTCGTCTTTTTCCTGATTGAAATACATAAGAAAAAGTTTTTCGTTTGCAGTGAAACAGGAACAAATTGAAATTTTTTAGGGAAACGATTTGTTCCATTTTGTTTGAAATATCAATCAGCTGATCCACACAGGCCTATTCCTGACATTTATTTGAATGGTGTAGTGCTTCCCAAGTGTGAAAAGTTTAAATATCTGGGGTCTATGATAAATAACGAAGGTACTTGTGATGACGATATCAATCATCGCGTAAGCGTAGGGTGGATTAAGTGGCGGGAAAATTCTGCTATCTTCTGTGATCGAAAAATGCCCCCTAAGCTGAAAGAAAGGCTCTACACCGCAGTTGTGCGTCCAGCACTCACATACGGTTCACAATGTTGGACAATGTACAAAAAGTATGAGAGTAAGTTAACGGCAGCTGAGATGAAGATGCTTCGCATGACAGCAGGAGTAACAAAGCTTGATAGAATTAGAAGTACGAAGATCCGAGGAAGCCTTCATGTTAAAAATACCATCTCCCAAAAAATTGAACACGACCGACTCAGTTGGTATTGCCATGTTCAAAGGAGAGATCCTGAGAACCCCGTCAAAAAAGCAATATCATACAACGTTCCAACACGAAATAATAAGAAAGGTAGGCCTAAAAACTCCTGGTACAAGCAAATGCAAAAACACCAGCATTCAGTTGGCCTTAGAAATGGAACAATACAAAACCGGGAGGCTTGCCGCCGATTTCTGAGGTCAACCCGGCGAACCCCACAAGCGGATCACTAGTGTGAAGCAGTAACGTGGGATAGTTATGATCCCCTCGACATCGAGATCATAACAGCGCCGAGAAAAAGGAAGAAGAAGATCAATCAGCTGGCACGAAAAATCAATTTGGATCAAGAAACAAATAAGAACAATTTTAGCAAAAAAAATAATAGATCCACTGGCAATTTTTTCTTTAAAGTAAATATTCCTTGAGCCATATTATATAATCCACTGCTGTAGCATTTGTGTTCTAAATATCTATTTGAAAATTGTCCTTAATTATTTTTTCTGATTGCTATAACCGGCTCCTAGAATGAAGTTTTCTTCTGTTCACTGTTAATAGTAGGTACAGCTAAAAAAGTACATAAATAAAAAAAAAAAAAATTGTTACACTCATGAAACTTGGCAAAAAGTTTGCTTTTGGGATATGAACCAAGGATAAAAAATCTATAAAAAAAAGTTGGGTAGAAAGGTGTTTTTTCGAGGACAAGGTGAAGGTCAAAAATATAGTGAACAAAATTGTTTGTGGAATATCATCATAATATGACACATGTTTTCAAGAAATTTGTTGATGCTAAATCAAATGATATAAAAATAACGTCAATACGATTGCTCTAAGAAAAGTTATGGCCGGTTAAAAACAAGGGTGCTTGTTTTTTTTACCTCAAGAGGTAAAATAGAACCGAAACCAAAAAAAAAGATTCAAAAAGTTCTTAACAATGTTTTTCGTGAAAGGGTTTTTTTTTATTTATTGAGTTATGTGTGAGAAAGGTATCATAACAGCTGACTTATATTTTATTACCGACTTCCAAAAAGGAGGAGGTATTCAATTCGTCTGTATTTTTTTTTTGTGTTTGTTTTCTCATAACTTTGGACCGAGTGAACCAATTTTGATAATTCTTTTTGCATTGGAAAGCTGGTGGCTGCAATGTGGTCCCATTTCAATTTCATCCAGTTCTGGCCATAGGAACATTTAGAAAAACCATAAAAACCATGGAATTCGGTTTTGTTTTTTAATAAAAAAAATTATTAATATTTAAAACTTGGTAAAAAAGTTTTGTATAAAGCGTACAAAATTAATTTTAGTGAAAGGGTGTTTTTTTTAAGAAATGATGAAATTCGGAATTAGTAGGTATACCATAAAAAACTGGGAAAAAATAAAATTCTTATACCAATGAAACCAAGAACCCAAACCTATACAAATTTTGTTAGGTGTAGAGAAAATATGGGTATACATATTGGAAAAAAGTGAGTAAAAATATTGGTACCCTATTAAAATTCAGCAATTAACTTACTTTTGAGATCAAAAACAAAAATCTAAAGTATCAATAAAAATATCATGGTTAAAAGGGTGTTTTTTTTTTTTTTGAGTGAAAACAAAAATGATGGGCCATTTTAATGAAATTTGGTAAAAACATTGAATTTGGGATAGTAACCAAAAAATAAAGAGTTTTCATAAAAAAAATTTAGGTGAAAGGATATTTTTTTCGAAGAGACATTCATTTTTGTAGAAACTTGTCAACACAACGCTCTACTAGTTGCTACACGTACTTGACTTCTGATTCAAATTTAGACCACCGACCGCACCGCTGACGTTTTAACCAATTTTACCATTCTCCAATGGAACGAGTAAAATTAGTTTATTTCCTTCTTTCTTTTGAAAAGGCGAAGTTCACCTTCATCGAATAACATAATTTTAAAAAGGGAGTAAGTGGAAGGTGGACTTTTCTGACACTGCCGGTAATCCACAAGGCACTTGGGCGATATCAACGCAAATGACAGCGAAATGATGCAAATTGGGACAAATTAGTTTATGCTACTTCCGAAATGTAAATCTCTACCTGAAATAGTGAATATAAGTACCTACTCTTCCTACCAACCCATGTTAGTAGTAGAGATTTTTTTTGTTCTATATTGACGAACATCTAGCCATGATGTTCCAAAGAGGGGGCTGAAAAACTTTTACTGGCGAAAGTGGAGAACGATGAATAATGGTGGAGAGATGGTGGGTAATGGAATCTTGAATCTTGTCAAAAACTTTGCCCCACAGTGGTGCTTTGCGTACTTAAAACAACGCAAATCGCATGATGATATAGCACTTTGTTACCCTCTGCACTCTATATTCTCCTCTCCCCACCCCTTTTTTTGGGTGCAGAGAAACAAGTGTATGTTTGTAGGTGTGAGTAAATGTGTGTTTGTCTGTGTAAAAAGTATAGGTACTTACTTGGAAAACTAAAAGTGGAAATAGAAAATTAGAGATAAAAGTTTTCCATCTTCTGATAATGTTGATGGTGTGGGAGTAGTTGGGAGGTGCGACGACGATGTGGTATAGCTAGCTGAAAACGTGTGGGTTGGATGGACAAGTTTCTTACACATGCACTCGCTGATGCTTGTCTACTTTGATTCTACTCTCTTTGCTCCTACTCCATATATGAAGAATGTAGGTTTTATTCACATCGAATCGGAAGCTATGTCCTATCTATTCCTCTCTTTCGGCTCCTTGAGAAGAACGTCGTCGTTGTTTTATCTTCGTCGAAGAATCCAACATGGCTTCCATCTCGCAAGGGATTTTATGTATTGTGAACAACTTAATTAAGAATCCTAATTTCGCCGACGGGTGACAGTTAGGCATGTTAGAGTGGTACTACGAGTATTAGTTGTGTTATATATCGAGGAAGGAAGAAGCTCGCACAAGCTTCAGCTTCTTATGGGAATCCATTTTAGTAATTCTCAATGTCGTGTTCTTGTGCATGTTAGTCTCGTGTTCGATATCATGTTGTCTTGTATAGTCGATAGATACAATACCACTAACATCCCAGACAACAGTAATCTCAAAATGCATTCAAAAGATAGACAAAAAAAAGTGTAAGACATATAGATTGGGTATGAAATGATGGAGTTTATTGCAAAGAACACCCAAGGAGGGAAGGCTTCGAATCTGGGAAGAGAATTCTAGAGGAAGAAAATCGCGCTAGCGAACTTTAAGCATGTGTGTGTTTTTTTGTGTTTATCCTTTGAAAAGTTGCAAAAGGATTGAGTACTCCAGTGGGAGAGTTCTTAGTGGCAAATGGTTTTATTGTCATTTTGATTGAAGGATATTCGCCTTTTGTTTGTGCCTGTGGATGCATGAACCCTTTAAAATGAAGCCAGCTATAGAGTACAACTTGTTCCTTCTAATGCTAATGCTGATTAAGTTTCTTTGGTTAACAAATAACGAAGTATTCTATGAATGAGTAATACTATTCTAAGTTGAAAGGTTTCGGTTTTTTTCTCACTTAGGATGAGGTTTTAGAAAATCCCGGTACAAAAATTTTCCCGGTAAGTATCGCAGTTTTTCCTGGTAATTATCACAGGACGCTCTGTACGTATCATTATGTTGATATGGTGAGAATTATGAGTTGATTCCAGTATCAAAGGTGGTTCCGGTAAATAACACGGCCTGCCCTAATAAATATCACAACTATCATGGGATGCCCCAGTAAGTAAGACGAATTGCCGTGAAAAGTATCACGGGTCTCTCCGATAAGTATCACAAACTTAGTAATATATCACTTATATCACAAATTACACCAGTAAATATCACGTGTTTTCCCGGTTAATAACAAGATATCACAGAATATCCTGTAAGTATCACATGCTTACAAGGTAACAAGCAGGGTTTAGTGCGGTAAATATTACGAGTTGTTTCAGTTAATATCACAGTTTATTTCAAACATTGTGTATCCTCAATTAAAATAAAGAACTGCTATCACAACTTTCACTGTTTGCCTTAGATAGTGAAACGATTTTCCCTGGTTAGTACCACGAATCTCTGAGGTAAGTATCGCAAGTTGCACTGTTAATACTATGGGTTGCTTGAGTATGTATCCTGGACTGCCCTGGCAAATATCACAAGCTGTAAGTATCACGGGTTGCCCCAGTAAATATCACAAATCTCTGTGATAAGTATCACAGAATGCTTTGGTAAGTATAATGGAACCGTGTCGTGGTAAGTATCATCATATTCAAAAGCAAGTAACACGAGTTCCTACTTTAAGTATCATGAATATCGCTGTTAAGCATCACAGGTTACTCTGGGTAGCAGAAAAAGTTGTACTTTGCGGTTAGTATGACAGGTTGCTGTGGAAAGTATCACGCTTTGCTCGGGTAAATATCATGAGTTTTATCAGTATGTATTGCAGCTTACATAGTTAATCACGAGATGCTTTGGGAGTATCACATGATGCAAGGGTAACAACCACGATTTGATGCGTTAGGTATCACGAGTTTCACCGGTTAATATCACAGGGTCTTCCAGTAACTACACTGGGGCTCTCCGATAGGCAATCTGGTTAGTATCATAACTATCATGGTTTGCCTCAGTTAGTAACACGAGTTTCCACGGTAAATATTGTAACGAAGCGTTACATTTTGAAGTGAAAACTTCTTTAGTATCGTAGTGATTTGAAACAAGATGAAACGAAAACGCGACACGACTTCAACTTGTTATAACTTTTTTGTTTTTATAGATAGATGAATGAAATTTGTACTGTAGATAGGTAATTAAATAAATTATAATTGTACAAAATTTCAATTAATTTCATATTCAAAATTCGGAGATAACGGTAAAAAGATGTTCTTTTCCAACACACGTTATATCTTTTGATCTAGTGCACATACAAATTTGATTTAACTTTAATACGCATGCTGATAACATAACCTTTTATTTGATATATCAAACATAACGTTACGTGCTCTACAAGTTACACAATCTTAAATTAAAAAAAAATTAAAAATACCTCAAAACACCTGCGGAGATCTGTTGGCGATGACCAGCTACCAGTGTAGGAAGTACCGTAATCTCAGTCTGGAAATTCGACATGGTTGACTTTAAAAAATCCTAACTTCTCTTGTAGACATCTTTGAAATAAGATTTATGCATCATTATACAAGGTGAAACAATAAGCTTTCACATGGTTTAAAATTTTGTATAGGTTGTCAAACAAAAAAATTGATTTAATAGCATGAGAACATAAAAATAAATGTTTTTTTTTTTGCTTTTTGGATGAAATTTTATCGAGTTTAAAAAATTCTAGCTCTTTTTGTGGATGTCTGATACACCTGATCGATATATATATTTTGAGATAGAACAATAAGCTTTTAGATGGTGTAAATATTTCTATAGGTCGTTAGGGAAAAAAATGGATTTATTAGCGTGAGAAGATAAAAATACGTGTTTTTTTCGCTTTTTTTGATGGAAATTGATCGAGTTCAAAAAATTCTAGCTCTTTTTGTAGATGTCTCATACACCTGATCGATATATATATTTTGAGCTAAGACAAATAGCTTTCAGATGGTGTAAAAATTTGTATAGGTTGTTAGGGAAAAAAATTGATTTAATAGCGTGAGAAGATAAAATTACGTGTTTTTTCGCTTTTTTTGATGGATATAAGTTGTGATATAAAAAAACATGGATTTGAAAGTGATAGAATAAAAATAGGTAGATTTTTTCTATTATTTTTTTTTGCAAGAAAAATGATTTTTTAAGGTTTCACTTCTACCACGTATGAATTGCACACTTGAATTTTTTTTTTTTATATATACCCCCGAAATATATACACCGCTTCAATCTTAAAACTGTACGCCCAGACTATAAAATCGAAGCAACCGTACCGACCGGACTATAAAGCGTACCAACCATCACCACACCACCGACAGCAACAACAACAACATCTTATATTTAAGAATTAGTAGAATGTATAAGAAATTACTCTTTAGTTTATACGATTCACACTTACTTTAAGTCATAATATCAGTAAGTAGATGTAAGATTTGTAGGAAAAAACCGAAAATCGTCAACCTTCAAACAATAAAGAAGTAGTTCTCCCGCCGCTACTAAAGTTGAATAGCAACTTGGTTATGGTGCCAGAGGTCCAATTTTAATTAATTGTTCCGATTTTTTTTAAATAAAAGTTTTTCGTATTTTTTTTTATATAACTCTTTCACCCTCGTTAGGAGGCTGTGCACTAGGGACTTAATTAATTCCCACTCACTTTGAGGCTGGGCTTTCTCCGAGAGTTATTAGGTAGCGCTCTATTCAACCTCGCTAGGAAGTGTGCACCAGAATATTCCCTCTCATCTTGAGCCTGGGCTAATTCCCACTCAACATGAGACCGGGCTTTTCTAATCAGATCATGTTAGAATATAACATTGTTAAAGAAATAAATAATTTATTTAACTGTAAAAGAAAGTAGTTAGTCTATTGAATGAATAAAGAACATTAATAATTGGAAAGAATTCGGTGTTTTTACTCTAACTGAGTTTTAAGATTGCTTTTCTCAAGCCGAACCTTCGATTCCGGCGAGCTTACCTCAGCCTTTGAAAATTAAGCATCACAATATCATGTATCTCTCCGGTAAGTATCACAGGTTACTCTTGTTAGTATTAAAGTTTACTTTAGTAAGTCTCACAGGCTACCCTAGAAAGTATCACAAGTTGCTCACGTGAGTAACAAGAGTAGTAAGAATCAGTTCGTCTCTCTGGAAAATATCAGAAGCTTCCCTAGGTTTTACCGATTAGTATCACGGGCTGCTGAGTTTCCGTGAGCTTCGAAGTTTGCTCTGGTAACTACTACGGACAAAGGATCTATTATGTATTACATTTTTAACGAGTTTTCACGGTCAAAAACAAGGGGATGTAAGTATCTCCCGATAATTATCAAAAACTGCTTTAGGAAGTATCACAACTATTATAAGTCAACCTAGTGAATCGCCGTGGAAAATATCACAGGTCAACATTACCTATGGTTGCTCTGGTAAGTATCACAGACTACCCTAGTATGCATCAGAAGTTGCCCCAGAAAGTAATATAAGTTACCATGATGGTAAGTATCATGGATTTTTCTGGTAATAAATTATCACAGTATATTCAGGTTTGTATCAAAAGTTCATTTTATAGTACCAGCTTCGCCTTTAATAACACTGGTCGGCAAAAAACTAAAAAAAAAGTCGGGAGCAAGAACTTTATAAGGTGATTTTGATTGATTGACTTTAGTGTGCTGAATTGAAAACTGTTTACAGTTTTTTTCTATCACGTCTAGTTTTTGAGCTATACTCATCACTATTTTCGCTATAAAGCTTCAAAAACTAATTTTTAATTGAGTTTTTTTTTATGTTTATTGAAAAATATATATTTTTCGTAATATGTTGCTCTTTATAAGTCCAAATCAGAAGACGCAAGATGGAATTTGATTAAAAAAACCATTCATTACTTTGAAAAAAATAGTCAAAATTTTGAGATATCTATCATAAATTTCTTTTTTCAAAATCTTTAAGAAAAAAAATAATTTTGAAAAAATATAAATACCTTTAGGACGTGTTAATATGGCGTTTTGACATTGCATAAGTAGTTTTACAAAAAACGGTGATGTAATTCGATGTCAAATGTACCCAAAAAACGCGTTTTTGACCTATTAATATTCAATTATTTCAAAAACGTGACGTGCCAGTGAAATTTTGACTTCAGATTCAGGACTCAGCACACAAAACTCTTCTTGAAAAGTAGGGTTTGGTTCTTGCTCTATATCCGTTGCCGACCAGTGTAATTAAAGGTATTCTTCGCAAGGCGGTATTTTGAACGTACTTTCTTGAATTTTCTGACATTTTTTAATCATCAATCAATTTATTATATTAACTTAAAAAGGACAAATCCATCCCTTAAAGGACAAAACAACTTATCAAGTCATTTCCTAGAATTATATATAACCTCCAATATTATATTCAATCACAGCAATCCTTCTTTATACCTTCAATAACGCCCTCGTATGTCGTTGCCTTGTCGCTCAGTTAACTTCTCGAAGCAAGTAAATTTGTTTGATTAATGTAAGCACTTCACCTTCAAACCAATTCATCCATCGTTAATTGCCCATAATTGTTCCTTAATAAATTTTCTCGCGCGCATGATATGTCTGTTGGCTCTTGCAGCAGTTAATAATTGTTTTTTTTTCTGGTGCGCTGGCGTATCGCATCGCAGTAATGACACCTACCTGCATTTGGTAGCATGGGGCGAGAACCAGTTGCTGGTTCCCCCCGCAGCATTCTTGACACCTTGAACTAAAAACTAACTCATTCGTATATATTTATAAGTCATATATTATCAAAAGATGCCAGATCCAAGTTTCAGTATCGAAGACGAAGACGAATTACAACTTGTTCCATCACACTATGCAATCGCAATCGCGCGTTTTACCAGACAACAGACCACAATGAATTATGAGTTCCATATATGCGAATGGAACACCCCGTATATGCTGCTTCTGCTGCACCACCATCGATCGTCCGTTCGCCTGCAAATGCATTTTTCATCACTTCATGGAACTACCTGGTAGTATCATGGATAAGTGACCGATGTGACAGGGCCACCAGAGAAGTGCCAGCTTCGAAACACCAGCAAACTCCGTACTCGCATTGATGATGGCACTGTGCGCGACTATTTGGTATTCCAAGGATGTTGCCTCTGCCAAGTGTCGTACATTACTTGTTTTATTAATTATCAATTTATTAAGGATTCGCTTGCAACCAACTCTATACCTACTCTGGGTATATATTGAAGGAGTGATGATGATACTGCAGGCAGAGGAGAGATATATCTCATCGGATGTTGGATGAGATTTTTTTTTTGTTTTTAATTTTTCTTCCTTTTTAGAGTTCGATTGGATAAAAGAACAACAGCGCGCAGACGCTTTGCACTGGAATTTGCAATGCTTATGGCTCTGGTCGCTGGTGTACGTGTAATTAGGCGATAAAAAGTGAAAAAGTGTCGTTGTCATCGTCATTGGTATAATATTGTTTTTGTTAGTGTTGTTGTTGTTGTTTTTGTTTTGTTGGTAGATTTAGTCCTTGGTGTTGTCATTGTCCATTTGGCTGATGATATTGCTATGCAGGGGTGGACTTTAAGCATTAGTAATAAAACAAAAAAGGGCGCTTTAAAGCAATAATTTTTGATTACATCATTCATCTGTCTCGAGAAATAATTCAAAGTAAAAATATGTAATTCAAAATAATCTTAAAGGACTAAAAAAATTTTTTAATGAAAGGGATGTTATTTTGTGTGTTTGGAAATAAAATAAGTTAGGCAAAATATATATAAAAAAATAAAAGGCCCAAAATAACAACTCACAAAAATAAAACCTAAAAATTTAAATTTCAATCATATGATCAAAAATTCACATATAAAACAACTCAAAGTAGTTTGATCTTCGAAAAATAGACGCAACTTGATCTCTTTTATTGAGATTTTTTTATATAACGAAAAACACAGTTTTTTTTTTTAAATTATTTGATATAAATAATTTTCGGTTAAAACTTAAAGTTGGCGTGCCATTTTCTGGAAACTGGATATGAGCACCCAAAACAAAAAATTAAAAAATTCATAATCCCGTTTAGTTTTCGATTTTTCAATTAAAAAAAAAAAAATTTTCTTTAAAATGTCTTTCAAAATTTTAATTTTGATTGAATATGAAAATTTGGAAAAGCAAAACGTTCAGAAAGTAAAAAGAATTATAATTTTTTATAGAATTGTAATAATTTAATAAATTTGTGCCACGGGAACCACAAGGAACTAAAAACTCTCAACCACTCTTGTGTGTGGATTCGAACTCACTGGTGTTATTGCCCATCACACTAACTTTTGCGCCGAGGACTATTACAATTACTTTTTATAAAAGTGATAAATTTAAAAATATTTGTTTTTGGGTAAGGTATGTATTGAAGACAATATTATCAACGGAGATTTACATGTACATATATGTATTTTTTCAGGTGCACAGAGAAAAATAGACCACATAAAATAGAACAAAAATAATAAGATTTCTCTATGGTTTTCATATTTCATCCAAGAAGGAAACCTTATTAAAATAATCGGGTTTTCCTTTTTACATATTTTAAAATCTGCACTTGTAGGGTTTTGAAAAAAAAAAAAAAAAAATCATTAGTCCCAGACCTTACCACCTGAACCAACCTGCTGTGAAAATATTGATCGCCATTTTTGTTCTAGTGCCAAGTTGCAAAATAAAATTAACTTTTCACTCAAATTTTAATAAGATTTTCTCTATAAAAATAATAAAAAATCCTTATAAAAAAAACCTTATTAATCGTTGCTGTGTAAAACAATTGGCAATCTGTTAGTTTTTAGGTGGTCATATTTTTGTCTATAATCTTTTATGTAAGGGATATGACATTTTTGAAATTCATATAAAAGAGTATAGACAAAATTTAGAGATGAAAACAATGCACAATGTTGTAAAACCTTTGTTATTAGTTTAAAAAAATTCAATAGAATAATTTTGTTGAAATTCTTTCAGAATAATATTTTAAAGGATGTTTTTTATTTGAGGTTTTAGGTAAATGAGTTATATTCGAAAAGAGCCTATAGAATTCTAAACTTTTTTGTAAACTTTCATTCATAAAATTTTATAAAAAAGTGGCGTGTTTCTGAGCATATCCTGGAAAACATAATAGATTACCTATATTTGTATAAAAAAGTGGATTTTGAAGATGTTACCTGTTCTAAATTGCATATTCAATTTATTTTATAGCTGTAAATGCTTTTGTATTAAAAAAAATGACTAAAGATAGTTCAATCAACCACCGTTAATAAGATGTTCGAAAAAAAAAATTTTTTCAGTACGTATATAGGTATGACTAAAATCTAACAATTGAATATTTTAATCAAAATCAGAAAAAAAATTACCATTATTTGCAGGTACTTGCCCTTATTCCTGTTAAAAAACATTCAAAAATACGTAGGTAAATTCTCCTAAGAATATGTTCATAGAGCTAACTCAAATAAAGTTCGCTGCTCAGCTCTTTTGTTTGAAAAAAAAAAGATTTTTGTTCTTATGTATTCTTTTCCTGTGCGTCGTTAGTTGAAGAATGAAGTGCACTGACTTTTATAAGAGTTAGATTTAATTATGCGATTTTCTATCCACTTGAGCCGAAACCAGTAGGACAGAATAAATGCGAAAACCAATTTTTTCTTAATTGGAATAGTGGAATTTTAGTGTTATTGAAGTTATACTTCTTATGGGAGGGTGAGTATGAAAATTTGCTTTTTGACAAGAATGTCAAAGGGATTATGACGCGATCACCCTGGGTAGCAGGGCTGTCGTTTCACCTTTAGAGTAGGCAGTTCTTTAGTATTTAAAAATGCAGTACGCCGCAGTACGGCAAACATAAAACACACAACACGTTGCAAGTTACATGTTTCATGTGGCAAGTTGCATGTGGCAAGTTGTATGTGGCAAGTTGCATGTGGCAAGTTGTATGTGGCAAGTTGCATGTGGCAAGTTGTATGTGGCAAGTTGCGTGTGGCAAGTTCTAGTGGGAAGTTGCATGTGACAAGTTGCATGTGGCAAGTTGTATGTGGCAAGTTGCATGTGGCAAGTTGTATGTGGCAAGTTGCGTGTGGCAAGTTCTAGTGGGAAGTTGCATGTGACAAGTTGCATGTGGTAATTTCCATGTGGCAAGTTGCCAGGGTTGCAAAAAGCTCACATTTCAGCTCAGCTCACAGCTCAGCTCAAATTTGAGCTAGCTCACTTTTGAGCTAGGTACCATAGCTCAGCTCATTTGAGCTGAGCTGAAAGTGAGCGCCCCAACTTCCAACGCCTATATCTCGGAATTTTGAAGAAAATGGAAAAAAATTTTTTGATGCAAAAAGGTAGCGGGGACTCTAACATACATTTGGGTACAACTCTCATCCCTGTAGGTCCACGCGTTCTCAAACCGGGAGAACTTAAAAGTAAAAAAAAAAATACGCACGATTCTGAAAAAATAGGCATGATGTGGCGGTTTAACATGGAAGGCGATTTTTGAAGTTATACTTCTTATGGGAGGGTGGGTATGAAAATTTACTTTTTGACAAGAATGTCAAAGGGATTATGACGCGATCACCCTGGGTAGCAGGGCTGTCGTTTCACCTTTAGAGTAGGCAGTACTTTAGTATTTAAAAATGCAGTACGCCGCAGTACGGCAAACATAACACACACAACACGTTGCAAGTTACATGTTTCATGTGGCAAGTTGCATGTGGCAAGTCGTATGTGGCAAGTTGCATGTGGCAAGTTGTATGTGGCAAGTTGCGTGTGGCAAGTTGCATGTGGTAATTTCCATGTGGCAAGTTGCCAGGGTTGCAAAAAGCTCACATTTCAGCTCAGCTCACAGCTCAGCTCAAATTTGAGCTAGGTACCATAGCTTAGCTCATTTGAGCTGAGCTAAAAGTGAGCGCCCCAACTTCCAACGCCTATATCTCGGAATTTTGAAAAAAATGAAAAAAAAATTTTTGATGCCAAAAGGTAGCGAGGACTCTAACCTACATTTGGGTACAACTCCTATCCCTGTAGGTGCACGCGTTCTCAAACAGGGTGAACTTAAAGGTAAAAAAAAAGTTAAGCCCGATTCTGAAAAAATAGGTATGATGTGGCGGTTTAACATGGAAGATGATTTTTTAAAAATCTGAGAATGTGCAAAGCGTAGGCCCATGACACAAGCTTTCATTGGGTATCACTCCCAAAAATTGCTCTCAAGCGGTTTAGCTTCCAGGAGCATTCAAAGATTCGGGGATTTTTCGAAAAAAAATTTTAGCCCAACTTTCAAACGCGATTTTCTCGGAATTTTGAAAAAAATCGAAAAACCGGATTATACCACTATCGGCTAGCTGAGAATATAAGCTTTCATATGGCACCACTCCCCTGTCTCTAGATCAAAGCGTTCCAACGCGGAATTTTGAAGAAAATGAAAATAAAATTTTTTGATGCCAAAAGGTAGCGGGGACTTTAACCTACATTTGGGTACAATTCCCATCCCTGTAGGTCCACGCGCTCTCAAACCGGGAGAACTTAAAAGTAAAAAAAAAAATAAGCACGATTCTGAAAAAATAGGCATGATGTGGCGGTTTAACATGGAAGGCGATTTTTTAAAAATCTGACAATGTGCAAAGCGTAGGCCCATGACACAAGCTATCATTTGGCATCACTCCCAAAAATTGCTCTCAAGCGGTTTAGCTTCCAGGAGAGTTCAAAGATTCGGGGATTTTTCGAAAAAAAATTTTACCCCAACTTTCAAACGCGATTTTCTCGGAATTTTGAAAAAAATCGAAAAACCGGATTATACCACTATCGGCTAGCTCAGAATATAAGCTTTCATATGGCACCACTCCCCTGTCTCTAGATCAAAGCGTTCCAACGCCTATATCGCGGAATTTTGAAGAAAATGAAAATAAAATTTTTGATGCCAAAAGATAGCGGGGACTCTAAACTACATTTGGGTACAACTCCCATTCCTGTAGGTCCACGCGTTCTCAAACCGGGAGAACTTAAAAGTAAAAAAAAATAGGCGCGATTCTGAAAAAAAAGGCATGATGTGGTGGTTTAACATGGAAGGCGATTTTTTAAAAATCTGATAATGTGCAAAGCGTAGGCCCATGACACAAGCTATCATTTGGCATCACTCCCAAAAATTGCTCTAAATTGGTTTAGCTTCCAGGAGCGTTTAAAGATTCGGGGATTTTTCGAAAAAAAAATTTACCCCAACTTTCAAACGCGATTTTCTCGGAATTTTGAAAAAAGTCGAAAAACCGGATTGTACCGGAATTTTTTTTATGATAAAAAAAGAAATATTTTACTAAAAAAAATAGAAATATATTTACTATCAAAAACACCAAGAGAAAAGATCACGAAAAATTATCTGTCTTATTTATAAAAATATCTATGTGTTAAAATAATTCCATTAATAACTAGAACCAAACATCTTAAGCTATGGTGTTATATAAAAGTTTAAAATATCTTCATATTTCATTATACTTTCGAAATAAAAATCAATGTATCCTCTCACCCATCACAGCTCAGCTCAGCTCACTTTACCTTAGCTCACCCAACAGCTCAGCTCAACCATCAGCTCAGCTCACTTTCAGCTCAGCTCAAATGAGCTGAGCTATGGTACATATCTCAAAAGTGAGCTAGCTCAAAATTTGAGCTGAGCTGCGAGCTGAGCTCAGCTCACTTTTGAGCTTTGTAGCAACCCTGCAAGTTCCATATTGCTACTACTAGTGCTGAAGCACACACAATTCTCATAAAATTACCATATCGCACATTTTATGCGCAATTCATTTACTTTCGTTAACCATATATGTATAGTACGTTCTGAACCGCACAACATGAGTAAAGTTCACAGATTAAATTGAAAACTACATGGACGCAAGGAGGATGAAAGAATTAATTTATTGTTCACTTGATAAAAATGTAAAAAACGAAGTGTGGATTAATTAATTTAATAATAGAAATTAAAAAAATCAAATGAAATTCATTTATATATGTATACTGAATGAGAAGTATAACTTCAGTCGAGTGTACATGTGTACACACACTCTTTTTTTTTTAAAAATCTGACAATGTGCAAAGCGTAGGCCCATGACACAAGCTATCATTTGGCATCACTCCCAAAAATTGCTCTCAAAGGGTTTAGCTTCCAGGAGCGTTCAAAGATTCGGGGATTTTTCGAAACAAAATTTTACCCCAACTTTCAAAGGCGATTTTCTCGGAATTTTGAAAAAAATCGAAAAACCGGATTATACCACTATCGGGTAGCTGAGAATATAAGCTTTCATATGGCACCACTCCCCTGTCTCTAGATCAAAGCGTTCGAACGCCTATATCGCGGAATTTTGAAGAAAATGAAAAAAAATTTTTTGATGTCAAAATTTAGCGGGGACTCTAACCTACATTTGGGTACAACTCCCATCTCTGTAGGTCCACGCGTTCTCAAAGCGGGAGAACTTAAAAGTAAAAAAAAATTAGGCACGATTCTGATAAAATAGGCATGATGTGGCGGTTTAACATGGAAGGCGATTTTTTTTAAATCTGATAATGTGCAAAGCATAGGCCCATGACACAAGCCATCATTTGGCATCACTCCCAAAAATTGCTCTCAAGCGGTTTAGCTTCTAGGAGCGTTCAAAAATTCGGGGATTTTTCGAAAAAAAATTTTACCCCAACTTTCAAAGGCGATTTTCTCGGAATTTTGAAAAAAAAACCGGATTATTCCACTATCGGGTATCTGAGGATATAAGCTTTCATATGGCACCACTCCCCTGTCTCTAGATCAAAGCGTTCAGCTCCCAGAAGTTTTTTCGCGCCTCAACTTCCAACGCCTATATCGCGGAATTTTGAAGAAAATGAAAATAAAATTTTTGATGCCAAAATTTAGCGGGGACTCTAACCTACATTTGGGTACAACTCCCATCCCTGTAGGTCCACGCGTTCTCAAACCGGGAGAACTTAAAAGTAAAAAAAAAATTAGGCACGATTCTGATAAAATAGGCATGATGTGGCGGTTTAACATGGAAGGCGATTTTTTAAAAATCTGACAATGTGCAAAGCGTAGGCCCATGACACAAGCCATCATTTGGCATCACTCCCAAAAATTGCTCTCAAGCGGTTTAGCTTCTAGGAGCGTTCAAAAATTCGGGGATTTTTCGAAAAAAAATTTTACCCCAACTTTCAAAGGCGATTTTCTCGGAATTTTGAAAAAAAAAACCGGATTATTCCACTATCGGGTATCTGAGGATATAAGCTTTCATATGGCACCACTCCCCTGTCTCTAGATCAAAGCGTTCAGCTCCCAGAAGTTTTTTCGCGCCTCAACTTCCAACGCCTATATCGCGGAATTTTGAAGAAAATGAAAATAAAATTTTTGATGCCAAAATTTAGCGGGGACTCTAACCTACATTTGGGTACAACTCCCATCCCTGTAGGTCCAAGCGTTCTCAAACCGGGAGAACTTAAAATTAAAAATAAATAGGCACGGTTCTGAAAAAAGGCATGATGTGGTGGTTTAACATGGAAGGCGATTTTTTAAAAATCTGATAATGTGCAAAGCGTAGGCCCATGACACAAGCCATCATTTGGCATCACTCCCAAAAATTGCTCTCAAGCGGTTTAGCTTCTAGGAGCGTTCAAAAATTCGGGGATTTTTCGAAAAAAAATTTTACCCCAACTTTCAAAGGCGATTTTCTCGGAATTTTGAAAAAAAAACCGGATTATTCCACTATCGGGTATCTGAGGATATAAGCTTTCATATGGCACCACTCCCCTGTCTCTAGATCAAAGCGTTCAGCTCCCAGAAGTTTTTTCGCGCCTCAACTTCCAACGCCTATATCGCGGAATTTTGAAGAAAATGAAAATAAAATTTTTGATGCCAAAATTTAGCGGGGACTCTAACCTACATTTGGGTACAACTCCCATCCCTGTAGGTCCAAGCGTTCTCAAACCGGGAGAACTTAAAATTAAAAATAAATAGGCACGGTTCTGAAAAAAGGCATGATGTGGTGGTTTAACATGGAAGGCGATTTTTTAAAAATCTGATAATGTGCAAAGCGTAGGCCCATGACACAAGCTATCATTTGGCATCACTCCCAAAAATTGCTCTCAAGCGGTTTAGCTTCCAGGAGCGTTCAAAGATTCGGGGATTTTTCGAAAAAAAAAATTACCCCAACTTTCAAACGCGATTTTCTCGGAATTTTGAAAAAAGTCGAAAAACCGGATTATACCGGAATTCAAATGAGCTGAGCTATGGTACATAGCTCAAAAGTGTGCTAGCTCAAAATTTGAGCTGAGCTGTGAGCTGAGCTCAGCTCACTTTCGAGCTTTGTAGCAACCCTGCAAGCAAGTTCCATATTGCTACTACTTGTGCTGAAGCACACACAATTCTCATAAAATTACCATATCGCACATTTTATGCGCAATTCATTTACTTTCGTTAACCATCAACCGTACGTTCTGAACCGCACAACATGAGTAAATTTCACAGAATAAATTGAAAACTACATGGACGCAAGGAGGATGAAAGAATTAATTTATTGTTCACTTGATAAAAATGTAAAAAAAACTAAGTGTGGATTATTTACTTCATAATAGAAATTAAAAATATCAAATAAAATTAATTTACATAATACTGAATGAGAAGTATAACTTCAGTCGCGTGTACATGTGTACACACACTCTTTTTTTTTACTTTATTTATAAGAAATAAATTTTGTCTCATTACATTACCTAGATTCTCAATTAAGGAAGGAGTAGGTAATGTTTCTTTTTGGTGGGATGCAATTAGCATCGAACTGCCTTAAAAGAAAGTTCAATTGTCTCAGTTAAGCTTAAAATAGGAATGTCGTTGAAAACTATCCAACCAAAACATACACTTAAGTAAACACACCATATTTTTCTTGTTATTTTATTATGTAAAATTGCTCAAGAATACATTACAAACTGGCATTGGCTTCAATACCATGGATAAGAACAAAAGTGAAAGAAGATTTTGTGTAAGCTTTGTTGTCGCTTACGATAAAGTTTCTATGACAAAATGACGGAAAAGTCACGATATGCTAAAAATCTCATATTTGTTCGATTTTTATAAAATTGTGTGAAAATGTTTATTTTTAATTTGTTTGCTTCAATTTTTTTTTAAACAAAATATAAATGAATTTTTCGATGACTTACCTACGCTTTTTTGTGAAAAAAAATCAATTATAATTCAAAAAGTTGGTGAAAACAAAACTTAGAATGTCACTTTTTTGATAAACCGTTTTCTTTAACATGAAGTAAGCAAGTTATGCTAAAACCATTATAAACCACACCAAAGTTGAATTCTATATAAATATCTATCTCAAATCAAAAGCCCTCAGAATAGCTAAGACCTTTTTTTTAAATGATTGCAAAATACTAATAAGCTTCGTGTATTTAGATTCAAATTTCGTTAACTTTTTCGATGTTAGAAAACTTAATTCCTATGCTACTATTTTTAACTATCATTTTTCTAGTTATATGCCATTAAGGCCATAAAACTAACAAATGCTACTCTGGAAACATTACACAGAAGCATCGACACCACTTGAGGAATTTCTTTCGAGATGCATTGTCTCCATCTGTATATACCCCTGCAACTGGGTGCCCCCTTAAGGGATCATTTTTAGGCGGTGTCATGTGAATACCTGAAATTGTTCGTGTTGCTGTTTTGTTCTGTTTTTGTTTTAATTTTTTTTTTTTCATTGGACTTGCTGCTGTCGATGATGATAAGAAACAAAACCATGATGATGATGGGAGAGACTGAACTAAAACCTTCGATATACGTTTGCATTACACACGAGGACTCTGTCTGCGAATGTGAAGCAGCCATCAGGAGCAAGTTGCATTAATTTAGAGGTGATTTCAACAACAGCAGAATACTAATGAGTCCTAAGTTGTTGCGTCTTCGGTTGTTCGGTTCGTCGGGGTATTATGGTCAAGCGCGAAACATTTATGGGACCGACATTATACGAGTATAGTTAGTTACAAACATACCTATCAACCAGTCGATACCTACTCAAGGAAGGAAAAAGAGCCTAAAGTATATAAAGATAGGTAGTAACCCGCCTGAATAAAAGTTTGTTGGCGGCAAATGATCGATGGGTTGTGGCTTTGTTTTTCTGGTGAATCGTTCACGTTTGTCTTCGCACCACACCAATAACATATAATATTATATTGAAGAGGATGTCGATGTTGTGAATTGGCATTTTGGTTTGTTGCAGTGCCTGTCATTGTGACAAGCGACACAATCGATTGTGTGTGGTGACATTGATGTTCTGTGGGAGACAACGTTAAATTCTTTTCTTATTCGTCTCTTCGACTTATTTATATATACATTTTGTTGAAGTTTTGTTAGTTCTTTTTTTTTTTTGTCTGTTTGGAGTCTTCTCTGTTCAAGTGGGAGTTAACTTAACTTAAATATTTGAAATAACTTTAAGAAAATATTCTTAACTCTAAGAAGGTTTTCCTTAGGTTTTAGTTTTATCAAAGCCGATAAGTCTTTCGAGCCAGACAAAAATTCATTTCTAATATCTATATACGTACTTGAACTGTCTAAAATTCAAGACTGTGCCAGTGTTATGTAGGTCTGAAGGTTCAAAAACTTCTACTAAAATATCTTGCCTTAGATTAGTGTAATTGCGTTCTCTAGGAGAGATTGTCTGAGACAATCTCCAAGTAACGGTTTGGATGATGTCTCCATAGATGGCAGAGGCCGAGGCATTTATAGTGTTGAAGTGAGTGAGTGAGTGAGTGAGTGAGTGAGTGAGTGAGTGAGTGAGTGAGTGAGTGAGTGAGTGAGTGAGTGAGTGAGTGAGTGAGTGAGTGAGTGAGTGAGTGAGTGAGTGAGTGAGTGAGTGAGTGAGTGAGTGAGTGAGTGAGTGAGTGAGTGAGTGAGTGAGTGAGTGAGTGAGTGAGTGAGTGAGTGAGTGAGTGAGTGAGTGAGTGAGTGAGTGAGTGAGTGAGTGAGTGAGTGAGTGAGTGAGTGAGTGAGTGAGTGAGTGAGTGAGTGAGTGAGTGAGTGAGTGAGTGAGTGAGTGAGTGAGTGAGTGAGTGAGTGAGTGAGTGAGTGAGTGAGTGAGTGAGTGAGTGAGTGAGTGAGTGAGTGAGTGAGTGAGTGAGTGAGTGAGTCAGTGAGTCAGTCAGTCAGTTACGGTTTTTGCGATTTTTGAAGCCCTATCTCTCAGAAACTACTCATCGTAAAAGGCTGACATTTTGTGAGGAGTTTTGTTTTGACAAGTTCAATAAATGTAGCGAGTTTGAAATTTCTAGCATCTTTCGTGTGGAAGTTAGAGGGGGGGTCGAAAATGGCCTGAGTTGTTTCCTGTAAATAAGGGTGTAGTGCCAAAGTTGCTAGATAACTTGGCTGGACACTACCGTGCCCCTTGATTTCGTGTCAAAAAAAAATTGAGGTTTTAATCAAAACTAACATAACGACTATGGAGGAGTCCAAAAAAGTGGTTTTCGTCATGACGTCCGTCGGTCTGTGCGTCGTCACAAAAAGCCGGATTTCCTTAAAATTTGGTACAGAAGATTTTTTTTTGTAATATCCAAGGTTGTTTTTTTTTTCTTTTTTTAATATCTCACTTAAAAGTGTACCTCTCATATAAAGTTTTGGAATTATTGCAATTTTCTCGAAAAGTGATCTAACGATTTTGATTAAATTTGGTGCTCGTATTACTTATTCTAGCAAATCTGTGTTAGTTTTTCTCAAAAAATACAGATAGTGAAGATATGGTACATTTTTCCGTTTTTAAATCACTGATGTTGGCTCTTCCCCAAATTCGTTAATGGAAAGAACCAATTTGAATTTGGTTTAAAATTTATGTATAGACCGTGCGACCCTGCCGTGCATTTTATTTTTTTGCAGTGAATTGCTGAAGGTGTAAAGACTAACCCCTAACGTGGGAACTTAGCTTGTGAAAAAAAGAATACAAAAAATCCAATTTTTTTGCGGTTTGGAATTATTAAAATAGGAGTTAAAAGCTCGAATTTTCTAGTTTTGAGATCTTGCAGTGAAAAAAAAATTCAATCTACGTGTTCCGCTAAACCATATTGAATCTTTTTTTTTGTGTTCAAAAACTTGGAAAGAATTTGTCCAACTAAACTACTATATGCATACAACATATTCATCCAGTTTTAATTTTCCTTTTTTTTAAAGGATCACGATTTATTAATGCAAAAGCATTTGCATTGCTTGGATATAGGTAACTCACTAAAATTAAATTATTTTTTTTTCATCCTCGGTGGGCTTTAGGTCAGTTTTGAATGTTCTTAAGTTTTCGTCGACGTTTCGAACGTGGATACGTTCTTCTTCGGGGCTAATATTCTATCTATTTAATTTTGATTTTTTTTTCTAAAAATTTATCTTGAAAAAAGAAATCAGATTGCATACTTTCTTTGGAGCTCAAATTCACTTTAGATGTTGTTTTTAGACTTTGAAGGACAAATTTTACAATTTTTCTCATGAATTAATTTCAAAAACAACTTCTAGGTACTATAACAGCAAGTTTGTTTTGTCAGATAAGGATAAACTAAAAAATTTAACCTTGGTGGGCCATATTAGGCCACTTTCCTCTACTTACTTCTATTTTAGAAAATACTTCCACTGAAGAGCTTTCTTGGGTTAAATATCTTCCAATTTTGTCTTCAAATCAACAACTACTTCTCACGTGGGATACGATGATATTTCTTAATCTTTTTTTACGAGTATTGGGCTCTGTACATTAAAGCATACCGAGACGAAGATATTAATAGTTTAATACTTCCAATATATTAGGTATACCTAAAGCAGTTAGTAGTCCTTATTTATTTTGAATGAAAATTAATGTTGATATAAAGCTTGCTAAAATTTGAAAATTAGCTAGGTTTAAATTTTTGACTTTAATTAATTCCTAAAAAATATCGATGAATTTATACAAAAAATAATATATATAAGAGTAATATTCTAATTATGGTTTTAATAACAATTTAAAGTGAAAGTCATTTATTTTTTTTTATCTCCTAATAATTAAAATTGATTAACTTTATCAATTAAAAATTTAAAACAAATTTAAAAAAAAAAAATATGTTTATAAACATATTTATGTGTTTAAATAAATATTATCTATATTTTATTACCACCACAATCTACTTATACTATGACCCCACTTATATTATTTAATCTATTAATAAACCAACAAAAAAATGATAAATAAATAATAAGTTCAACTTCAGTAATTTCATCACTCCAAATTAAACAACATTTTTTTATTAAAAAAAAAAAAAACAGAAAAAAAAAGAAAAATAAAAAAAAAATCAAATTTGATGACTGCTGTTGCCCGCCATAAAAACAAAATTCCGCTTCAACTCATTTAATTGCTTAGCTCTTGAACAAAAAAATAAAAGAACTTTTTCATAATAATTTTGTATATAATTTTGTTTTGCTTCTTTTTTTTTAATTTATCCCTATAACAGCCTATTGAAACAATAAATCACGCATGATTCGTGATGATATTCATGATGGTTAACAAAAAAATACGTCTATAACAGTCTGGCGAATCAATAAGCCTCCCCACAACAACTATACAATATTATATCCATCGATTTATGGGATACAAAACAATCATCCATTCCCCCTGTCACCTCAGACCTCGTAACAAACTTCAATAAGTAGTCAATCAAATCCACTGAACAAAAGTTACAAAAACAACAAAATTAATTGTGCATTTAAGGGCAACTTAATTTGCCCTGAGTCACCATGTAATTTTTGCCGCACAACTTCCTGTTGAAAATGAACAGTTTTTTTGTTTTTGTAGCTTTTGTTGTTGTTGTTTTTCGATTCAATACCAGTGATTTTGTGTTGTTTTCTTCTCGTCGCAAAGTCTGGCTCGATTTTTTGGAGTTTGGCCTAATCCCTGGACCGTAATTAAAGTAAACGGTGATCCATCATTTATGTTTTTTTTTGTCTACTTGCATTGTTTGATGATTCGCTTCTCGTCGTCGTCGCATCTCTCGGGCTGATGGTTATGTTGTTAATCGGCAAAATTGGCCAACAAACATTTTTTAACCGAAATTTTTATTCGGGTTGAAAATTGGTCGAAGAGACCTGTCAAAATTCGTTATAAATAAAAGGAACATGTTCCGTTGTATGGACCCACGGCATCGAACACCTTGTTTCCTAGAAAATCCATTTAAGGCATGGTTCGGGCGGTATTTTTCGCTCGTTTGCCGCCGTCGTCGCTGCGGCAGCAATTTAACCGATAGATAAAAGTTATTTTGTATTCAAGTCACTTAATAGCTACATAACCAAAGCATAAGACAACGACGAAGACGAACAGATGAACGCAAAACGTAACGTTCTTTTTTTTGGCAGGTATAGTGTGTGACCCAGAAAAACATTTAAAATTTTTTTTTGTATTTTGCTCTTATTTTATAATCTCTTTGGAAGAGCTCAAGCTTCGCCAATTAAATTTCGGCGGATCAGAAAAATCTGTGTTATGTTGTCCACGATGGTCTCCTCATCATCGTTGTCATGATCATCATGAAGCACATGATCTTCATCAATTTCATATGCAGGTACGGATTGGAGAATTTACTCCAAAGGGGAAAAAATTTTCAACTTAGGGTTATGGTCACACAGAGTTTTTATATCAAAAAAAGTGAAGAAATTTTTAACTTCAAAACGCTTAAAGTCAAAGAAGATACATTTAACAATCCTTGATGACTATCAGCCTAATTAGGTGTTTTAACAAAAACTGGAGGTCCTTCTACAAAAAAGCCTATATTTTTAGTACAATAAAAGTGACGTTATATCAGTCTTCCAATTTCAGTTTTGAGTTTAACATGGTCTGAAAAGTCACAGTGGTTAAGACTCAAACCTTAATTTCAATCACCTAATAGGTGAATCAATGATGTAACACTAAGAAGCTAAGGCAAATCTGCACATGGACCTGCAGTTCCTTCCCTTTTACCAGTACTCGTAACGTACTAATACCTTTTGGAAATAAATTTCAACTGACCGAGAGCCAAACCCAGTTTACATAATATAACAACCAAAATATATGTCGATGCCATGTTTTTAAACTTCATCAGCCACACAATAACCCTCAGATAAAAAAAAATAGCAAACAATTAGACCAATAAGAAGCCTTATAGAGATATAGGAACAAACTTAACCGGTAGAACACGTCATGATCAGTAAATATCCTGAGAACTTATCAACACACGGAAAGTGGAAGCTTTTTAAAACAGCTTAACTTCAGTCTAATCCATTTGCATACGCTCTATTTTAAGATGAAATCAAACCCTGTATCCAACATGGAGTGAAGATTGCATTGATGATAGGATTCTAAATCGAAGCCAAAGAATTCAGGTGTGCTGAATAGTGGCTTATAACTCCAATAAGCTTTTCCAAACCACAGGACTTCGATAAGGAAATGTTTAAGCTCTAAGGGTATACCGGGTCACGTCCGGGACATATCCGGGACACGTCCGGGACATGTCCGGGACACGTCCGGGACATGTCCGAGACACGTCCGGGACATGTCCGGGACACGTCCGGGACATGTCCGGGACACGTCCGGGACACGTCCGGGACATGTCCGGGACACGTCAAGGACATGTCCGGGACACGTCCGGGACATGTCCGGGACACGTCCGGGACATGTCCGGGACACGTCCGGGACATGTCCGGGACACGTCCGGGACATATCCGGGACATATCCGGGACATGTCCTGGACATGTCCGGGACACGTCCGGGACATGTCCGGGACACGTCCGGGACATGTCCTGGACATGTCCGGGACTCGTCCAGGACACGTCCATGTCCAGGACACGTCCGGGACACGTCCGGGACATGTCCTGGACACGTCCGGGACATGTCCTGGACATGTCCGGGACTCGTCCAGGACATGTCCGGGACATGTTCGGGACAAATCCGGGACAAGTCCGGGACATGTCTCGGACATGTCCGGGACACGTCCGGGACATGTCCGGGACACGTCCGGGACACGTCCGGGACATGTCCGGGACACGTCAGGGACACGTTCGGGACATTCTGGGACATGTCCGGGACAGGTCCGGGACATGTCCGGGACATGTTCAGGACATGTCCGTAACATGTTCGGGACAAATACGGGACAAGTCCGGGACATGTTTCGGACATGTCCGGGACACCTCCGGGACATGTCCGGGATACGTCAGGGGCATTTCCGGGACATGTCCAAAACATGCTTGATTTGGGCGAATGGAGATAGGTTAATAGAAAAAGGGTATTTGGGATAATGACCTAGAGATACTGTGTTGTTTAGGCAAGAAGTTTTTGCTTGTCCGGAACCAATTTTTTTATTTATTTGAAATGTTTATTTTTTAAACAAACATGGCGTCGTATTCTCCTAGGACCTAGTAACAGTAACTCTGATCCCAAAAATAAATAACTAGTTTGTAATAAAAATGATCTTCTGCAAAAGCCCCAAACCCTTTTTGTATCCGTGCCTGATCTGTCATCGTCAAACTTTGTTTTTTAATTTTGCCTCTCAAAGATCGTGGCTTTAGTGAACCTATGGGGCTCAGTCTCTAGGGCTACATTCATCTTCGTCATAATTATGTTTTTGGGCGGTTGTCGTAAGTTGTTTTGCATGTTTTTTTTTTCTTCCTCCGAATCCACTTTGGTGGCTTGACTGAAAAGGGGGGAAGAAGGGTTTGTTAAAGTTTTGTAGTTCTTTGTGATGTTTCGTATGATGAGCAGAGTTTCAGGTTACCCGCGTGGTTCTTATTGCGAGAATCCTTTCAGAGAACGTCATCGGCTTGTCGTGCCGGTGTCACGCTACAAAAGGCGAACAGAAAAACATCACAAACAACAACAAAAACAAGACCAAAAACAGATTCAATGCGCGCATCCATCCACCAGAACAGAAAAAAAAAAGAGATGAAGATGAATTCGAATTCCATTCCATGGCTAATCAAAAGATATTTTTATATACCTGATCTCTTGGTGGAATGGCGAATTAAATGTTCCCTTTCGAAGTTGGGATTACAAGTTGTTGTTGTTTTTTTTTGTTGAATGCTCCAGAGAAGATACCGAGACACAGCTAATTGTTTTCCATACAAAACGTCGGATGTGAAATTTTAAATAAGGATATCTATTGTCAAGAACTCTGAAAAGCTATGACATCTGAGGAGGGGGTAGAGCGTGTAGAGATATTTCAAATAATAATGATGGAATAGGACAATAACAGCTTGATCGTAATCCTTCTCATTTTGTTGCGAAATCAAAAATCTTTTTTTCATTTTTGTCTTTTCTCCCGCACATCAACGAGGAAAAAGATAAAAAAAAGTATCTTAGCAAAAAATAAATAAAAAAAAACATGTGTAATCTGTCGGTTTGTTTGTTTGTTTGTCCAACTGTCAATTTACTGCACGGATGGATTAACCAAATGAATTGCAGATACATTTTCTAATTTTGTTTTTTTATTTTCATTTTTTTTGGTTTTCATGTTTAATTGTCTGGTGTTTGAGTGTGTTGTTGGATTTTACAAAATATTTGCAAAACAGACAAACAAGTAGACAAGATACAATATTTCCTTTTGGGAATCTGTTAAAATTGTCGAGAAAGTGGAATTTTGTTGTAGTAGTTGGTAAACATATCTAAGGAATGTATCTTTTTTGGTGAAAGACATTAGATGAAGATGTATTGAAGAAACCCAAAAGATATTATACATGTGTGGGAGAAAATTTTCAAATTTTTGTTTTTTGGTAAAATTTAGATTTTGTTATGGTTGTTTTATGTGTTGTGTGTCCAATCGGCATCTTTGAACATATTTTTTCAACTTTTCGGATTAACCTCAAAAGGGCGTGACTTGAAGCACATAAGCCTTAAATCGTTTTCTTTTGAAGTTTTATTAATAACAAAGTTAAGAAAAGTATTTGGGTGGCAGATTTAGAGGGATTATATTTTTTTTTAGTGAATTTGACCTAATAAAATCGCATATTTAAGAAATATTTTAAGGAAGTATCTGGGTTGGACAAATTAATTGACTAATTATTTTAATTCTGTATTTTGCATTTGCAATTCCGTAGTTATATAGAGGTTCTGCATGAAACTTGGGGGAAATTTTTGATGTAGGATTTTTTTTACAGCATATATACCTACCAAATTATTAGAATGTCGTAGGTATATTCTTATACTTACTTATATTCGGTTATAGTTCGGTTTTTGGACTGGAAAAAGTTGTATTAACTACCTACTCCTGCTAAAATCCGGAACTAAATATTTAATTTATATGATAATGAATGAATCTAGTTTAAGGTTTGTCATTCTCCGTCACTGCCCTGAAAGGTGTAGAACATGTTTAGGATTCGAAATAAAACGAACTCGAGATATCAACCAGTTACCTATGACATAACTATCATAAAGCATATGAAAAAAGGTGATCCCATAACTCTGTCTGCCTTTATTTCGAGGTTCAGACAGACACATTAGTCCAAATTTTGTAGCAAGACGTTAATAAAAATATAATATAATTTTTAGGACCACCAAAATAATAATTATCGGATATACCTGCCATATTTATGACCAATATCGTCGGTGAAACCAGAAAACTGTGTAACTCCATTTTAGCAAATTTTATAGGAAAGCAAAAAAACAAAATCGTTTTGAAGGCATTTGTATGAGTTTTCATTTTCTAATTTGCTAATAAAATAAAAACTATGAACTTTAAGGGGATTCTGAGTTTAAGGAACGGTAGATATTAGGTTTGTCTAACAGATGGCATTCAAATCTAATTTTCAGAAAATTTGGAGTTACACACTTTTCTGGTTTCACCGACGATATGGAAAACTTATTTTTCTCATAAACAGCTTTAATGGCCCTAATTTTGAAATTTAAAAAAATTAAATAGTAGGTGCCTTCCATTTTTGCAAATTAATTACACGCACACAAAAATGGTTGACTTGTAGTTAGTCACTAGGCCTTGCTTCTTCGTGGGATTTCGGACTTATAACACGTGCCATAAAGATTTTTAATTCTAAAATGTTAAAAAAAAAAAACATTTTTTGATTTTTTCTTTTTACTTTCAAATTAAAATGTTTTTCTAAAAAAATTAGTTCTAAGCAACTTGAACATAAAAGCAGTCCTTGTGATCCAGTCGAGCATTTTATTTCTGGATTGATGGAATATTAAAGTAAATGTTTTTTTTTTTTGTAATTTTGTGATTTTTTTAAGATCAAAATTAAAAAAATTTTTTTTTTCAAAAATTAGTATAACAACGAATAATACGCAATGATACACAAACACATTTATACGTTTAAATCCTTAAAAAAAAAATCCGATGTGGAGATTTTGTTTTGGAGTTGACTTTGTATCATTCTCTAACATGACTGATCATGGAAGAAGATTTCAAAAAAGTTAAAAATAAATCCTGAGAGGGCAGGACTGAAAGAAAGCGAAAAAAACGACATTAGTTACAAATAAATTCACAATAATAAAGGTACTGTTATTAAATCGATTTTGAGATGAATGGTCTTTTTGATGTAGGGGAGCCCAACAGTGAGACACTTTTTATTTTTAAGTCAGTATTACAAAAACTTTTCAGAATATCAAGGTGAAAATAAAAGCTAAAGATAGCTTTATATTTTGAGCTCAAACTAAATAAAAAATTCACTGGGAAAAATAATTTAAATTCATGATTAATTCGACTGTCTCAATTTTGGTACAACATTGGTGCCTCTTCGCAAAGGCACTAATTCATATTAAAGTTTCAACTAGGTCACCCTCCCAGCCTCACATGGACAGACAAAAATTAAAATCCTCTCACTTTTAAGAACCCGGCATACTTTTTCATACAGGTAGTAACATTAAAACAAATTTTAAGGACGTTAATGATAAAAATAATGTATTTGCTTCTTCCATAGCTTCTTTGGAAAAAGACAATTGTTTCAAAAAATAACTTATTTTGTATTTTGATATACCTAATCCTAATTTTATTTTTATTCTTTTATTTGTAGTTATGCATAAAAATTATAATTTTGGAAAGAAAATCAATAAATCGCAAAAACTGTTTTTTGGAAAATTACAACAAATTAGTAGTACGTTAAGTTACCGTGTCCGAGGCAACGCAAAATTTGGGGGAGCTGGTTCTCTTTTTTAGAAATTTAATGGAGTTTTTTTTTTATTTTTGATCACAAACCAACTTGAAAATTTCATTAAAAAACGCCATTATTTTCTCTGCATATGGTTTTTACAATTTTTGTTTTTAAGACGCTGCTGCTTAGAATCATTTGTCAAATCAATTTCTTTCTGTGGCGACGTAATTTCAATTTTGAGAGTACTGACACAATGTAACGTAACTCCATGAACTATAATGACGTCTTAAAATATTAACTCATAAAAAGTAGAGGAAAAGAAATTATTTATTGATTTTTTGAATTCCTTGAACTGTGAATTTTAACTGATTGGAATTCTAAAATATCTAAAAATTAAAAAAAAATTAAATTTTATTCATTATGCATTTAGTTTTCCTTGATTGTATATTTATTTTTAACGTTTGGTCCTCCACAACCTAGAATACAGGCGGCCGCTTGTCTCCAAATAAAAATAGGTAAAAACTTTATAGTTAGGTAATGAAGTTTTTGACATTCAATTGATATGAATTTTGATGGATCCACTTTTTTTTTAACTTTGAATGACTTACACGCAACAATAAGCACTATTGTCGGAGAAGCCACCCCTATGAACAAATAAAAACAAATTTAAGCTGTCTCAACTATTTTTAATCCATCGATTAAAACAATTAAACAATCAAGGCTAAACTAGGAACTTAACTATAACCGATTGCTACATAATTAATTTTTATAAGGTTTCGACTAAAAAAGTTCAAGTTCATTTACCATTTAATGGTACCTAACTATAAAAAAAATTGTTTAAACCTATTAGGAACAAGAATCCGTGGTCAATAATAGAAATTTATAAGCAAGAACCGCATAAAATGAAATGAATAAGTAGAAAATTAACCTTGTTAAAAAAATAAAATGCACGACTGGGGTCGCACGTACTTGCTCTCATGCTAAAAGTAACTCTAATGTTAAAGCTTTTTATTCAAAAAACACCGTTTTAAATTATGTTTTACAAAAAACCAAGTATGCCATTTTATTACTTGCATAAAAAGGTATTTTTAGAAAAAAAATTTTCAAAATCGTTAGAGCCGTTTTTTAAAAAAATAATTTTTTATATATAAAAAATTTCTAACATTTTTCAAAAAAAAAGTTGGTATGCCATTTTAAAGAAATAATTAATTTACACATAAAAACGAAATTTCAAAATTTTTCACCAACCCGTTTTCAAAAAATTGATTTTTCAAAAAAAAATTTTGAAATATTTTTTAAAAATCCAAAAATGCACTTTTTGAAAATTTTCTAAAATTTTAATATTATTATTATTTAATTGCTTTTGCATAAAAATTTTCGTTGAAATCGGGTTAATTTTGTACGAGATATTCAGAAACCAAAAAAAACCGTTCTATGACAGGTACCGTTAATAACGGTACAAAAAATATTTTTTTTATTTCAAAAGTTGGCTCTTATGTGTAATACCATACATAAAATTTTTAATCAAAATCGTTAGAGCCGTTTTTGAAAAAAAATAACTTTTCTATTTCCGTTATATGGCAGGTACCGTTAGTTTTGGTCATAAAAAAAAATTTCAATTTCCCCTCTAGGGAATCACCAAAAACTGCTAACTACTAAGTTTGAACAAAATCGCTTCAGTAGTTTAGGCTGTAGCTCGAGGTTCTTACAGACAGACAGACAGACAGAATTGCCGGACCCACTTTTTTGGCATTCTCCATCATCGTAATGTCATGTAAAATTGTTATCTCGAGTTCGATTTTTTTTACGAATCCTAAACTTGCCCTATAGTAGGTACCTATATCGCAAGTAAAAATAAACATGATTTTTTTTTTGAAGGAAATAACCATCATACTTTCATGGTTATTAAACACTTACTAATTTTATATTCGTCGTTGATATTCTCAAATTAATTAAAAGTGTTTTCTTCTTTTACAATACCTAACTAAAAATATCTTGATTAAGAAAATCCAAAATTTCTTTTGGATTTTTTTGGCTCTTCACACTTAAATAAATGAAATACCTCGTTTTTTTTTTAAATACCAGTAACAAGTAAATATTTTTTTTCTTCAAACAATGTACATTTCTACATAAACATCGAAAATATACTTCACGTTGGGCGCCAATGTTATACATTTTTTTTTGTAATTGTCTGAGTATTTAGTTTATTTAATTTGTGTTGATAAATTTCAATCTAACTGCTTTCTGAACAGGAAAACATCCCTACACAACGAAATAGAAACATTCTGTTCTCTTATTTTTGCCTAATAACTTTTTATTTATTTCCAATTGGAAGTTTCTCATCTTTCTTTCTCAATAGATTTCATCAAATAAGACTTTCTTCCAACCTCTCCCTATCTATGTTTTTGGCGTCCTCCACCGGCAAACATCGAAACCAAAATAACACAACATCAACCATCATCTAGAATGAAACGCATTTCTAGTATATCACCGCCATCTAGGCAACAAATTGAGGAGCCTCATTTCATCTAGGAATCTCAACATCATTCTCGTCAACTCTTGGGGATACCAAGCAACAATAAAAATAAGTGCATCAATTTACTCCTCCATGAACAATACTGTTTGAGTTCGATTAGCTTCGACGCACTATGAATCTTCGAAAAACAACACAAATTCTCCCCAATCTCTGCACAAAAAAGGGGAAATCCTCTCTTAAATAGGGGGGAAATGTTTTGAATTCTCCGACTGTCTGCACACATAAAATTCTTGTTTGTATCTTTTTTATCTCTGTAATTTCAAAGATACAATTTTATAACGTCGTCACTGATTTTATAAATCCCCATAATAAAAAATTTGTTTTTGTTTTTTTCTTATTGGTCTATTTAGCAGAAAGAGAGAATCCATTTGCAGTCAGAGTATTCACTTTCTCTTAATTTTACCCAATTGAAAAGAGTAAATTTCCAATTGATTTTCCTATATATTTCGAGTGCGGAACACCCCGGACATAATTGAGCCGTCTGCAAACTCTAGTTTAGCGTAGACTCCCTGACGTTTCGGTTGTTGTATTGTCTAATGCCGTCTGTCGGATAATCTCCACCAAAACAACAAAAAAAAAAAATAAAAGAGAAACTTAATTAAGAAAAAAAAAATCCATAATTTAATTTTGTTTTTGTGCCTGCAAGAGTGTAAACAAAATTTTTAAAAATTCAATAAAAAAAAAGGAATTACCTGTTTTATTCTGTCATAATCCCTTTGAAAGAAGAAGAAGAAAATTCTCTGGTGTTTTCATTGATCCTTTGGTATTGTCCTTGTCCACTTTTTGTGTCGTCGTTGTCGTTTTTTAGTGTAAACAAAGTTTTTCTTCATTTTGGTTTTTTTTTGGTTTTGGTTTTTTTAATTAATTCCCAAATCGATTTGTCAGTGGCCGTTGCGTCGGTTGCAGAATCGTCGTCCTTGTCGTCCTTTTTCGAGGAAGAAAATTTTCTGTGAAAAATCTAAAAATTTTCCTTAGTTGCGACAAAATATAATCCAAAAAAAAAAAATAAAATAAAAAATAAAATGTCCTTGAAAAGCTGTTTTGCGGTCCTTTTGCTTGGATTATGCACCCATGTGGCGGCGGGTGGTTTACAGGATGGAAAATATGACCTAACAATTCGAGTGCAGCAATGCCGGGGTGGATGCTTGGGGAAGGTAAATATCCTTTTTGATTTTTTTGTTTCTTTTTTTGCTGGGTTCTCAGAAAATTGTGGGGGGGGGATTGTCAGCAAAGCAAGGAAGCCCCATCACAAACATGAATGTAAACAGCAATATCCTCTTTCGAAGAATGTTTAAGGTACGTGATTTGGCATTTAATTGTCGAATTCTGAGGAAGGAAAGTTGATATCGAAAGGATTTTATTGAAGCAGTCCCCATTCTCCCCCCCCCCCTCAAAACTAGCTACAAAAGTAGGAAACACATACTAAAGGAGGTGTACTTACCCCCTCTTTCCTATGTATCTCTCCTAAAGGCTGAAAGTCGTCCTATTGCTTTTCTACTACCCCCTTTAATTTAATGGGTTATAGGGTGCGACGGGGTTTAAAGGGGAAGGGGAGAAGGTTTTATCACTTTAAACTTCTCATACTCCGAGTTTGGAATGAAATTGGAATGCAAATTAGAAAATGAAAATGGAAAATGGGGTGGATTTTGTGTACGAGTACGAGTTCGAGTGTAGAGTAGAGAACTAGAAATGAGATTTTGTTCTGCGAGCATAATGCAGCTGCTGACATAGGAGTAGTCGGTCGGTATAATACTGGGGGATGAGGTCTATGAGGATAAGGGCGAGATATTATTTTGGCTGATGCATGAGAGAGGGGTTGTGTGTATATTTTTGCAAAATGAACATTTTCAATTGATTTGCATTCCCTCAAGGCTAAAAATATGTTTTTTTAGAGAAAAAAAATAAATCGATTTTGTTTGTTTCTTTTTTACAAGTCGGCAAATATTGTAAAGAAGAGAGAGAGAGAGAGTGAGATTATAGGTCAAAAAGAATAGATATCAAATTGTAATGAAAAAGTTGTCAATATGTTTTTGACAGCGTGCGATGTTGATAATGAGGCATTATACATGAAAGAAGAAGGCACCATATGGTAGAAGTATACCTAAGTTGAATGTTTGTTGAGAGTTTATGGTGATAACAATGAAAATGTAGATACTTATGAGGTCAGACTAGGGTGGGAGATGATAAGCTTGAAGACAAAGAGACAATCTTTAAGTTTGTTTTGGTTTGTTATTGTTTATTATTAACAGTGCAGTCTCTCTAAATCTTATAGTTGTAACTGGGTTGTTCATAAAAGTATGATTTCAAGAAATATTTGCGATTATTTCGGTCATTTTGTTTAACTGTGTTTATTGCAAAGTAGATAATAAAAACAAAAAACTTGCTACACACCCAGAAAATTCATCCCAAAAACCGAATGTTTGACATTGGAACCGGTGCGTAAATGTATCTTCCAATTGGACTTCAACTAAGTTTTTTCGACATATTTCTCAAATTTACTAGTTGAGTACAATAGTGTTACTGAGTAACCCAGCTGTTTCTTGAGAAGTATCAAAAATGCAAAAAGCTACTATTTCGTCTACCAAAAATACTCATAAAAGATCAATTTCCCATCTAAATTTTTACAGGAGAGCTGGAACTTGTAGTACCTACAAGTTGCGGTTTTAGACCAATTTATACCTCATTGTGATCTGATTTGACATCATCCCGAACATGTTGACACACTGTCTAAATGACAATTTTAAATTTCTGACAGTTTCAAAACGGTCAGTTTATTGAAGATTACGGTTCTGATTATGGGAAATTGAAGTTTTCTGAAATTATTAACAGAAGTTGTAAAGGAGCATGTTTTACGGACCTTTCGAAAACAAATTCCGCTGTAAAAAAATTAAAAAACGATTAACAGAATATAATAGACCTCTGAGGTGAACTAGCTTTTCATGGGAAAATAAATCAAAAATCTTGTTTTTTTGAGTTATTAATGCCAACACAGTGTAAACAAAACTTTCTTAATTTTTGTAAACTCAGTCTAAGTAGATTTAAAGGTTTTGCATTCTATCACACATTTGATTCTTTTTCTTTAATTTATGAAAATAGTACCTATGGAAAGTTGAAAAACTTGAAAATTTAAAACAGCTTTTCTAAAAAATTAAGATTTTTGAATTATGCGACGACATATGAAACCGACTTACGTGATAGTCGATAGTTGATAAATTGAAAAGCTACAATTTTACTCCATAAATTGTCTTTTTTTAAATTTTCAACTACTTGGTTAAAATTTGAGATTTTACTACAACTTAACCGAGAAAGTGGCTAAGATTAAACAACTTTGAATAACTGAGTCGACTCGTGTTATTTTAACCGGGTTAGTTTGTCAGGTGCTTTACCTAAATGCAAACTTTTAATTTTACACGAGTTTTATGTTGTTTTTAACCGATAATTTTTCTGCGTGTAAAGATGTTTACAGTTCTCTGGTACTCAATAAGAGTAGTGTCAACCTGAGTAGTGTGAAATAAATAAACTTTGTTTAAGGATCAAAACTGATTTTTGTATTATTAACCCTTTCGGACCCAGCGTTACACTCATGTAACATTTTTTTAAAAATTCGTAAAAAATATTAAATTAAACAATTTTTAAGGTTTCGATGGCTTAATTGAAAGATAATAATGCCTAGTTACTGGATTATTACAAAAAGTTAGTCAAATATCATACCTTTAATTTTTTTTTATCGAAAAAGAGACTGAAATTTACATTTTTTTTTTTTGCAAAAATTTTTTTTTTTATATGGTCATAAATTTGAAAAAAAGATATAAAAAATGTTAATGCAGAAAGTGTTTTGTTTTTTTGCTTAGAAGAAGTAGCATACATTATAGTTTCATAAAAAGTTATTTTCTCAGTTTTCCGACTTTTTTTGGTGGTCATAAGCTGTGCATGTTACTTACATGTAACATGAGAATAACACACTAGTTTTGCTATTTATTATTTTGGAAAATTACTTTTTGCTATTCATAATTCTTAGTTGTGATGTTTTTGGCCCGATAATACCGAAAAAAACATTTTTTAATATTGATTTTCATAGCTTGGGTTCGAAAGGGTTAATATCCATATGCTGTTGGCCAAAAAATGAACGTTCTTCAAAAAAAATTGATAACAAAGTTTAATTTATAAAGAATAGTTGGCAATATCATTGTGATTAATTACCAAATGTGAGAATTCTTTTTGAGCTAATATAATACTATAGAAAAATGGTTTTATTTTTCGGTCTTGCTCTTGACTCAACCCCTCCGATTAATTTTTTTGTATTTAAAAATTAAAAATTAATGCAAATACAAGGAAGTAAGGTAAGTCAACTTATGCCCTTAAAAAAATTGACTGAATTCCACTAAAAGTCTTTTGTAAACGGCAGCAAATAATTAAGGTTGAGCTTCTTTTACCAACTAAGGGCTGTTTCTTTAAGTTCTTTTTTTAAACCTGCTATACATAATATCTAGACTTGGAAGTCAATATTTTTAGAACGATCTAAACTTCTTAAAGAAATAACTGAAAACAACTCTATAGGTAATACGAACAATAATTCTATTCTTAAATTAGACCACGTATTCAAAGGTCATGGCAAAACTCGTTCCCTAAAAACCCATGATGTACTTAACTCCACATCTTCACAAGGGTGTCACAATTCTGCCGTGTTAACTAAAATTTAAGTACCTACATACATACATCTCTATTGAAAAGGTAAAGTATCTTATGTCAATTTTGATGATTTTTCAGGAGAGCAAAAACAAACTTCAAAGCTGCTTCCCAAAAATTCTTTCAAGTGTAGATTTTATTGTATAAAACATATTTCTAATATTTTTTTCTGTTATAAGGACTTAAATACGTTAAATATAATCTTAAGTCTACTTAAGGATTTGAATATGTGTCTTTTGAACATAAGATGAAATTGTTTTTGTGCATATAAAAAAGCAAAGGGGTGAGATAGAAAGATGCCGATAAGACAGAACTGTAGGCCTTTAAGATGGCACTGAGGTTCAACAAAAAAACGCGAAACATCTTAAGTCCACTTAAGATACTTTAACTTTTCAGTCGAGACATACATAACTACATTTTCGGTACTTAAGAGCAGTTAAATTTTTTTTTTTTTTTGAATTTTCAAAACAAAGTGAAATTTTTGGAGTATACGTCCTATTTCTAAGCAATATTAGTCATTCAAAAAAGCGAAATACTGTTATTTTATGTTTTGAAAAAGGAGTTTCAAAGTTCCACTAAGACATAAAAACTATCAATCTACTGAGCTTACAAAGCAGTATTTTAGTATTATAATTAAAGAAATTGTTACTATAGGGAGTTTGAAAAATTAAAAAAAAATAGGTAGTAGGTATATGAAAAATGTGTAAAAAATTGACGATTTTGAATCCAAACAAATGAAAAGCCTTAAAAGCCGTGTAACAGCACCATTTAGTGTTAAGAGACAATAAATAATAATAATAATTTATGCTATCTCGGTTAATGTTAGGATTGGAAATTGACCCATATGATTTTTAACTGCAGTCAAAGAGGTTAAACTGAACTGAAGTGATAAGTTTTCACTATGAAACCAGACACATATTATTCTAGTAAAACAGTAAAATTCTCAACTTAAAGCGACTTGACTGTGTTGTATACCTACTTATCTATAAAATGGATGGGCATGGGGATGTGATATGTTTACAAACCAACAATTGTATTGTTTATTGTTTTATTATTTTATTGTTATGGTAGCTATATTGAGGCAACAAACAATACAGATAAGTAGCTTTTTATTTATTTTACAATTTAGGTAGCTTGAACTCTGTAAGTTTGATAAGAAAATGTTTAACCAAATAAAGGTGGTGGCTATTGAGGATAAATGTTTTGTTTAATCTGCTATAGTGGTAAACCTCTTATATGAACACTGAACCAAATCTGGTAATGAATTCAATAGATAAAGGGTAGGTATCTAAATTAATGCACTGTTAACACATCTTATCCATTGTTTAGGTAGACGAAATCTTAAAAAAAAAATATTCGGTTGAATAAAATTCAAAATTGTTTAAGCAGTTGAAAATGTTTGTGTGATTTTGAATACTACACACTGACAATTTTGTGAAATATTTTCGATTTGACTAATAGTCCAGCCATTTTAGTTATTTTTAGCTCCAATCTGGGCAAAAATTCCTATATAGTAGCAAAAAGGGGAACATATACAAAATTTCCAAAAAACGTGGTTTCCCTTTTGTATACATTTTTTCCTTTTTTTAGTTAATCCATAATTTAAATAATAAGAAAAGTAAATGAAACCAAAAAAATATAAGTTATAAAAATTGATCAAAACAAACCAAAATATGTAGTTTTTCGTATATGAGTGCAATCTAGTCGCCTTCTCTGCGCTCTACTCCCAAAACGGTTCATTTTATAGAAAAATGCTAGTCACAATGTTGTAAATAATTTCACGACGAACAATTTTTATAATAACCTCCGAGTAATAAGTCGCGAGATATTTGCGAAAAATTTTGTTGACCCTTTTTTTCGTGACATTTTACCCTTATAACTTTTTGAGCCGGCACGATATCAATGTCGATTTTTATCAAAATTCAGCCCACTAAGAAATTTTTCCGCAGATAAAATCTAAAATTACTGCACAACCAAAATAACTGGACTGCCAAAAAATGACCTAGGTACGTGCTTTGGTTTAGTAAAATAAAGAATATAGATCAATAGAGTTCTTTTGTTTGTATAAGTTCCAAGATCAGCCATCATGAAATAAACGCTTCTCTAAAATCTTCTTTTATGCTGCGCCATGTAAAGAAATATTAGGTAAATACAAGTATATGTCAGTTGCATTTGCTAAATATTTCTCTAAGGAATTGCTGACAAACTCTAAAGAACATCCGTAGGTTGATAAATCGAACGGATTGTCAAGATTTCCGCTGTTTTTTTTTTTTTTTTTTTTGCATTTTCATATCAAAAAAGTGTTGCCGAATATCATTTCTAATCACAGAAATCTAAATTAATTGAGTAAATGAGCGTTTTTTTGCTCTAGAATTCCATATTTTGATAAGAAATAAAGAACGGAAATCCATTAATTTGTGACGAATGATAGGTAGTTTTATTAATTAATGACCATCATGACTTTTTTAAGAAATCATTAATTAAAAATATCGCAAGTAAAAAAATAATAACTGTTTCATAATTTAAATTTGTATCCAAAATTGTGATTGTAGGTTAAAAATCAATACAATTTTGCAATTTACCGGCGCACATAGGGGTATTTAGTCAATTTAGGCGGACAAAACACGAAATTTTAAACTGATCCAAACGTAAAAAATCAACATCCTACTAAAAGTAGATAAACTTGCTTAACATTTTCTTATAGTTTTAAAATTGATTATTCCTTCAGGTGACTAACAGCAGCGGTCTAGAGTTCAAAGTTTTAAGCCCAAATATAAAATTAATTTTTTTTTTTGTAACTTAGCGACTGTGCTTAAGTAAGTACTTTTTTTTTTAAGTGGATGTAGAACAAAGTTTTTATGGAATATTGATAAGGAGATACGAAACTGTCTAATAGATGTTGTATCTAAATGTTTTATTATTTTATAAATAAAAAAGTGATAATGTTGAATCTTAATATAAATTAATCGTAAAAAAACTAAATTTCTGTGCTGGTAAGGAGATAAGTTATACAATTTCACATTATTGTGTGATAAAATTTAATGTTTTCTAAAGGTTAAACTCTTATCTAATTGAATCTATAAAAAAAATGTGCAACTAAGTGCAACTTCGACACATTTGCCCATCTTAAAGATTTTAGGTTTTGAAAAATGGTTACCTTGTATTCAGCATCCATATTTTAAGTTTTTTTTTTAAAGATTCAACTTCTTGAGTTACAGAACCTGAATCTTTATTATTTTTCATAAATTTTAAGACCTTTATCTTGGCGATACCATTAATAGAACTTCATTTATAAGCGCTTTAACAAAGGATTGGGATCCATTCTTGTCACTTTTTTCTTTGATCAAAAAGTGGTTTAGGAAGAAAAATATTTTTATTGAAATCAACACTTAAAACACTTTATATCAGTACTAAATACAAGCTTTTACCTTATTGATGAAAATAAACCGGAAAAATAATTTTGTCCGCGTAAAATTGGCAAATACTCCTATGTGCGGCGGTGGGGCAGTACAACGCAACTTTTGCGGTGCCAGCTGCTAGTACCTACTCTTATGCAGACAAATTCAGGAAAATAGTCTAAGTTATTCGCGAGAAATTATATAGCTAAACCAAAGTTTTATTTAGGTATTAAAGGTTCGCATATTTACCTTAGCTACCAGTTCTTGTTAATTTTTTTATTAAAAATGTAGGAGTTCTTGAGACTAAGAGTGTTTTTTTATTAAACAAAAAGCAATGCTCGCATTTTTAATAGGTTCAGGTAAAAATGTCAACTTTTTTAATTAGCCTTAAATAACTCATAGTGGTTTAAATATTTAAAAAAAATATGTTAGTAGGTTCACCGATTCGTGCATTTTAATTATGTTGAAAATGTTTTTACGTGTCCAATACAAGCTCCTTAAAGTTTATATTGCAAAAAAAAAAAAAAGAATAATGCCAAAGCAATATAAAATTATTATCTACTTCGCATTTTTATTAATATTTTCGCATCCTCAAACTACTGTCGTCACCAGCTATCCACCACCCTCGACTCTTAAACTCCCTCATCTCTCCCCTACTCGCACTTTACTATACACAGCAGCTTGTGAATGGATTATTTGAATTGCAAAGAGGTTCCGTTTTTATAATTTATGTATACACTTGGTATGGTCTTCTCTTAGATATATACACAAGTTTTCCGGTCGTCGTCGGTAATCCTTTGGGTAGCTTCGTTCGCATCTTCTTTATACAAAAAAAAAAAACTCATCGATATATTCGAATAAAATTTTTATTTATTTCTTCGTTTTTTTCTCTTCAACTTTTTTGAATAAACAAATCAATCGATTGGCTATAAGTAAACTGAGTTGAATTAAGTTTATCGGAATTGTTTATGTCTTCATCATCTTTTCGATTTTGAGTAGGTCATTTAGACACACATAATGTTTTTGATGTTTCGCGGATCGTATGCGTCCGTCTTGTATGCGATCTTGTCGCCATCAATTTTGATCGGGTAGATCTGACACTTTGAAGAGCTTCCGATGGAATTGTTTATGTTTGATATCGATCATTAACTTTGGAAATGGTTTTAACTGTTTATGGAAGGGAATGATTTTCGAAATTTTTTTTTTTGAACTTTGAAGAAATTTTGCAAGATTAAAGAAATCAACAGGGAAATTCTTGTGGCAACCCACTTTTATCCTCCATCAAAAAGAATCTTGCATCATCAAAAACCAAAACCAATCAATGACGTTGATCCGCTCTATTAACTCTTTCCAATTCTCAATATTACCGCAAACCTAGTTAGCAAACAATGTGGAGACACTTCGGTTTTTTTGTAATCTTTTTGATTTCGTGCAACACGATTACCTTTAACGCGTGCGATGTAAACTCAACTTAAAGCTGACTGCAGAACAAATTTTGCGGTTGGTAATGCTTGTTGTTGTACCGCCCGCCATCACCGTCACCGTCACACACCGCATAACAACCATCATCGAACAAAAAAAAAAAAAAAAAACTACAAAACAACATCTACACCATGAGTCTCTCTGTCATCGTTCATCATGGTCGCTTGGTCTAGTCGGGACCTTAATTCGTTGCGCGATGTTGCACCAATGGTGTCCACTCCACTTGACTGTTGCAAGCACAACACATAGACTCTATACGTCACAGCTGGATACTATGCTCGCTTACCACCGCCGCCGCCATCAACATTGATATCTATGAGATACACCAAACTTGCTGAGCGGTAATGATGATGGACACTTGAAGGAGAAGAACTCCAAAACCGATAACATAAATATCTTTGGCCATGATGGAAGCAGAAAGCATGTTCTGCCGCGAGATTTCTTCGAAGAAGAAGAAGCTCAGGGAGTAAGACGTGCGGGTATGTAATTAATACAAGACGAAGAACCTGGAGCAGGGCCATCATCAACAGCAGAAGCAGCAGCAAATAATTACACGTTGTCCTGTTTCTGATGCTCTTCACCAGCGCGACCAGGAGAAGCTCATTCCAATAAACAGCTGAAGTGCCATAACAGGCACACACACACACAATAGACTGATACCGAAAGCCAACCATATATCAGAGAAGGAAGGAAGGAATTAGAAATTCAGCTTGATTCTCCAAAAGTCTGGAGCGAACGCGTTTTAGGGATGGAGCGAAGTAGAAGAGTATTCGACTCCCAAGGGAAGTATAAACTCGCATTGCATAGCAATGTACCTTTTCTACCATCATGGATGCGATTCGATGTATCTGCGTATATATAAGTCTGTCGTCGTATAGTCGTCATCTCTGTGTAGTCATCTTCCGTCAGTTGGAGCTGATCAAGTTCAAGGAGTGAGAAGATGCAATAGCAGATTTTATATCTACACTCAAGTCAAAAGCATAGCAAAGCAGCATTCCCCGATTGCACTGATTCCGTCGTCTATTACAGGGAATTTCGTTTCAATGCTGGTAGAAGAGAGCGGGCTAAAGAAAAAACCTTTAGAACTCTATTTTCCTAGTTGCATCAACAACCAGAGCCAGACACTGCTGGCTGCTGGCTGCTCGTCTACACATAAGGAGGCCTTAGGGATAGTAATTCCATGGCGATGTCAAGTTCGCTATTTTTGATGGACACTGGAGTAGCGTTTACATCAGGATTGGATATGATAGTTGATAAAGTAGTGAAGGGAATGAAAATCAACCTGACTGAAGAATTAATTAAAACAAAATAAAAAAAAGCAAAAAAAAAATTTCAAACGAAATGCTTTTTGATGAGTGTGTGCAAGTAGTTTGTGTTTGTGGCATTAAACTTATAGATATTTCGCCTCTGTCTGACTGCGACTTCAACTCTTTTTCTCTCTGGTGTCTGGTCTGCTATACGACTACTACCGACGACAACTTGAAAAGACGAATAGTTGAAGGTATCACCCGCGGGCCAGTTAAGGGAAATTTATTCACCTGTGTGGCAAATTAAAATTCATGCAGCAGTTCCCTTTTGAGTTGATTAAATTGCTGTTTTTTTCTCTTTTATAAGTTTCTTTTTTTTTTACTGTCTTTTTCCTTTTTTGTTTTTTTCTTTTTCTTTTTATTTGGTTTTAATTTTTATTTTTTAATCATGCAGCAATGTCATAGTGCATTTTTGCCTTTTTGAGGAAGGAGAAGTGCATTTTTAATTTTGGGTGGGCCCTTTTTCATATGCTGTGTGTTGAGTTGACTGATTGTAGGAAAAAAAAGGTGTTAATTTAGTTAAAGGTCTTGGGGACTTGGAGCTTAAAATTTATGTTAATGAAGAGTTTTTACGACATATTGCGATCAAAGGTTTAGAATTGATAATGCAAAGGAGTGTGGTAATGGTTTTAAAGTGACTCACAGCCTTATACTGGTAAAGTTTAGAGTTGAATTAAAGTCATAAAGTAGGTACTTTTAATAAAAATATACTTGTGTGTTCTATGTACAAATGAATAAATAGCTAGTTTTTAGGTGCTAAAATCCAAATTCAGAAACGTTTCTAAATAAATAATAAACTGAAGAATCTATCCTTTCTAATTTTTCATTTAAAATCAACTGTCTCTAAGCTCTTTGTTCTTTGCAGTGGATTAATGGCCACTGTTGATCCTTAAAGAATAAGAATTTGGAACCTTTTAATGGATTGTAGGAACTTAAGATGTATTTTCTTTTTTATGACTTTTTCAATATGGTGGAATTAACCCACTAAAATTAGTTAATTTTGTATTGATTCGTCCCTAGAAATATACATGTATTAGGTATATCATTCACCGTTTAGATTTAACGGCTTTTCTAAATCAGATCGGGGTCTTTTTTCACGTTAAAAATTGGCTTAAAGGAAGTGGACTGTTATTTCACACTCGTGAAATTCACTTTTGGGCCGCCATCTTGGATTTTAGTTTTTATTAAATATCTAGATTTCTATTCATCCTAGGTAAAAAAACGTAGACTATTAAATTTTGCGTCTTTTATGTTGAGAACACTTTTTCGCTTTTCTGAATTTTTATCAAAATTATGAAAAAAAACCTTCCGAGAAAAGATTGTTCACCTTAAAATCTTCCACATTACTGCTATAGAACAGGAAACAGGGAGCTGAAAATGGGTCATCTGAGAATTTTCGGAAAGGATTTGAATTTGATATTTCGTACAAAAAGGTGTATTAGGACGAACATAAAAAAATATTTTTTTTTTGTCCCAAAAACGTGTGGCTTGGCCGCCATTTTGAAAAATGTCTTTTTTTTGATTTTCTCGGCTCCTGTTTTTCGTAGAACTATTTTTTTTGTCTTATTTTGTAGAAAAACGTATTCTAAAATTTTTGTATTAAATAATTTTTTTTTGTAATGTTGCTCTATAAAAAGTTATTGACGAAAACATGTCAAATTTTTGAAGATGATAGTGAGTCTTACATTTTTTTTCAGTTTAGATTCATCTGAGCGAAAACGTTTCTATCATAACATTGATACGACTCTAAATTTCTTACATTTTGGTATATTAAGTTTTCTTTTACGTCTAAAATTATTCCAGTTATAACGTTACGAATTCAATATTTTGGTTGGCTACAATGATAATATACTGCTCAAAAAATTATAGGTACATTACAAATTATTCTCAAATAAATTGCTAAAAATTACAGCTCAACCTCAAAAACAATAAAAATAACGTTTTTTTTTGCGATTTATAGCGGTAATATTTCAAAAACTAAGGCCAGTACATTTTTTTTTTTGGTTTTGGATTCAAAATAAGCACCCCAAAAATATTCAGAAAAATCTATTTTGGTTCTTCTGCCGAAAAAAAAGTTAAATTTTTTTGAGCAGTATTATCATTGTAGCCAACCAAAATATTGAATTCGTCATACCTAACTGAAATAATTTTAGACGTAGGTACAAGAAAACTTTATAGGTACACCATAATGTAGGAAATTTAGAGTTGTATCAAATTCATATCCTTTCCAATATGAATTTAAAATATGTATTTATAAATACAAAAGTTGTTAGTACTTTTTTGTTAAAAATGCCCTTCTTCAAATGTATTCTATCCAAAACTGTCAAAAAATTCAAAATAGGTTCAAATTTGACAAAGCTAAATTTTTTCAATGGGTGAAGGTCAGGTAACTCCAGATTTTGGGGGTGTTAGGGTGTTTTTAAATACCGTTTCGTAATCAGTGCAACTAGCTCTACAAAACGTGATAGGTCTCCGCCCGCGTATATTTTGAAACCTTCTTTTTGTAACACAGTGAATTGCTTCAAGTTAGTGTACCTACTTGCTAATGGGTATCAATTTTATTAACAGACTGGAAATTTTTTGTATCTGTTTGAATTAAAATGCTTACCTTTAACTCTTATCAACACCTCAACATGATATCTCTACCGGAATACCGAAAAACTGAAAGCAGGACCTTTTTTTACAATCTTCCATTTTTAGCAGTTGACTGGAAAGTCGAAAATCTCATTCACAAAAAATAAAGCACTCAAATTCAAGCGCCCAAATCGAAAGTCTTGTTAACTTCAAGAGGTCCTCATATAAGAATATAATAACAGCATTTTATAAATGAAAAACTACCTATCATATAGAATATTATAGAAATGACAAATTTTAGGTCTCGAAAAATAAAACTCAAAGATTTACTTCATTCACCAAACGAGACATTATTTATCAACCCCTATCCGGCAGCAATAACTTGATAATTTATTTATAGACATCAAAGTTTCATCTGTCTGCAGCACAAAAACACACAGACACTTTTTTCGGTTTTTACGATATGATGCTAATTTAAGCCTTGGAAACTTCTTCAAAATGACCTCGTTCCAAAGGGATCATCTCTCCTCACAATATTAAGTGACAAAAATTTGCACTAAAATGCTTCTCTTTATATAGTATTCACTTGGGAAATCATCAACAACATAAACAACAACAACAAAATAAGTAAAAAAAAAAATAAACTTAAAAAAATAACATCTTCAAGGCAATAAAACTTCAAGATGAGTCCAATTTTTATTACAAACTTCTGCGCACAGTTTAAAGATGAACAAAAAAAAATTCTGTGCAAAAAGCAAACTCAAGAGCGAATTCATAAAAGACCCAATCATCCAAACAAGTGTGTGTCATAAAAAAAAAAAAGAAAATAATAATAAAAAAAAAAAAACATACTTGGGTTATGGGGTAATCAACGCCTGGCAAAATGTCTGAATTGCATTAAACTTTAATCCAATAACCGACAAAAGAGTCTATACTTGTGTATATACGACTTGAAGAGTACATATGACTATAAGATGATGGCAGCAAAAGCAGAGCTCAGCTAGGAGGATGCAAGAGGATGATGTCGGAGGATATGTCGATTCTGTCAAGAGAGTTGTTTCGAGTGCGATGGCACAAAGAACAAAGTAGTATTAGGGTATTTATAACTCATATGAACAGTAGAGAGCCATGATGTGAGGAAATTTCATCGATAATTCAATGCACAGACTGAATAGGAATTCTTAATGAAAATTTCATTTCATCGATATAAGAAAATTGTAATAAAAATGAAGAAAATAGGAAGTCATAGTCGAACGTGTTTGCTCATATTTTATTCAAAATTAATTCGATAAAATTAATGAAAAAACTCTATTTTCCCGAATAAAAATAGAAATTGAATTTTTGAAGAAAAAAATCTTGACCGCCGCACAGTGTGGCCAATGGTATCAAAAGCTGGCAAAAATAGCTATTTTCAAATTGTACCAAACTGCCAAATACAAATTTACTTTAAAGGGATTAATAAGCTACACAAAACCGGTTTTTATTCCACGGTTTTAAAGGGAAGCTTTCGATTCTCATTCCTCTTTTGAATTATGAGTGTCTAGTTTGTTTGAAAAAATTATTCGAATTCGGTGTCTTTAAAATCATTCGTTTTTTGTGTGCGTCATACAAACTCGTTAAGAAAAAGTTCACAAAGGTGTGAAGTGGCGCTTTGTTTTTGGTGTCCCTTTATTGTTGAGAGTGTCGTCTTTCGTGTCAATTAAAAAAGTGGTGCCCATGTTTGCCCCTTTTTGAGTAAACACTATGTGAAGTTATCTAAAAATAACGATTTTTTTGTATATATTTCTCAGATTCCGGAAGTACTGACAATACAGTTCAACAGAATTTTACTTTTCTGAAGGTGTTAGAAATTCTGAACTCGTATCCATTGTCAGAATTATTCTATTAGCCAAAACTGAAAGTGTGTGGCTAAAATTTTAAGGAAATAGTGTTGATCTACACAATGGAGACGCAGGCGCAGCTTGAGATATCTCATACATGAAAAAAGATCGGAAAATTTCTAACGGTTCTCTGAAGAAGATGACCGCCTCAAACTATGCTTAAAGAAATTACCACACTTTTTTACCATAACCTCATAAACATTCAAAATAACGTGTTTTTTTGCATTTTATTACGGTAATATTCCAAAAAACGGAAGCTAATAGAATATTTCTTTCGTGGATTCGAGTTCAGCATCCCTAAATCTTTCAGAAAAGTATGTTTTGGTTCTTCGGACAAAAAAAGTTGAATTTTGTTGACCAGTGTATTTTTTCATTAAGAAGATTTTGTTATGACTAAACCGTTGAGTCAGGTCTAAAATCTATTTTTAAGAATAATCTTATTAAAAAAAAAAAAAACAGTAAAATCTAAGTATTGAACAAATAAATAACAATTTTCTTTCTCAAACAACTTCAAAGTTAAAGGTAACAGATACTTATGTCCTTATAATATGCGTTTTTGATAATTTTTCATAGAATCACAAAAGTTGTCTCAGTTTTGTGCTTAAATATAGTAGTTTTACCCATAACAAACTTAGAAACGAAGAAAAATAATTTTTGCCAACTTTTCCTACCATATCGGCCACACTGTGCGCCGTATCACAGCTGTACCACCACACCACAAATTTTGGCGCACCACCGCCGCACCACCACTGCACCACGTCCGCACCATTTCATTTTGTATGAAAAATTCGCCGCACCATGATACATAATTTTGGATTATTGAAAAATAAAAAAATAAAACTACCAACGAGAAGGAGATTAGAACCCGAGTACCTATCCAAAGCACTTTCAATTAAAAGTCTAATGCCTTAATCACTCGACCACCAAGTCATGTTTCTACGAACTGGCAATTTGTTGCTTAAGTCAAAATAACTTTGAAAAGGACTTAAACACTTGTATAATTACGAGAATAGAAATTTTTACCATGGTGCAGATGTGTTGCGCCAGTGGTGCACCGAATTTGTTTCATATTTTTTTCATTTTTTCAAAATGAAATGGTGCGGACGTGGTGCAGCAATGGTTTGGCAGTCAAAAAGTGGCTGCACGTGGTGCAGTGGTGGTGGTGCGGTGGAATTCCATTTTTACTCGGGTTTTCATTAAACTCAATTCAAGATTGTAGGCAAGTAAAGTCTTTTTGGTCTTTTTCTAGAAAAAAAGAAAACGTTTTTTTTCCTTTTGGTTTACGTATTCCAAGATTTCTTCTTTTTGAATTATTGAAACTGGTCAAATGGTCGATCTGAATTGAAGATTTCCAACTACCTTCAGTAGTTTATTGTAAACCTTCTATTTTCAAAACCAGTTTTCCATGCACGGAAATAAAACACCAGAGATTACTTTATTTCTAATACATTTAATCATAATCTAGTTAAATATACCAGAAACTAGTAAAATTTACCAGATATAATGTTAAATATACCAGGAGTAAGGTTGTCTTTGCATTGTTTGCTGTCTGTGTAAATTAAAAAAAATTTAAATGAAGTAAGTTATTTTTACGTTTGGAATTCTCTGTAAAACCAGAAACGTTCTTGCCCGGGCGCCAATTTGAATCAGTCTTCGTTATCAGTTTCGGCTACGATTTATCAGACTTAAAATGGAACTTCTCAACCGAAAGTGGTAAATATTCTACCGAAATTTTCCGAATGAAAGATAGCAAAGAGTAGAGTAGTAGTAGTTCTATTAAAAGTAACCCCAATTTTGTGTAGGTATGTTTTTCTTTTAAACCAAAAACGTGTTCCTACTATATTTCCTATAATTTGGTTGCAAAATAAAACTTTCGCAAAGAATATTTCAAAGAATCCGATTTGATTTAGTTGATTGAAGAAAGAGCAGTTGTAGGGACAGTTTCTAAAATTTTGAACTAAGAACCTGGATCTAATAAGAAGACATTTGATGATTCCAGCAATCATTTCTGATACTTTCCCCATAAAAATATATTCAGATCTCGAATAACATTCCATCACTTCAAGATATGCAATCAGCTAAAAACCACAAAGTGACATCTTTCATAATCTTTCAACGCAAACCCAACAACACACAACAATTTCAATTCGTACTCAACCGACCACAATCAGTTTGTTGCAAAAGTCCATTACACTTGAAGCAGCAGCAGCAAAAAAAAAAAGTAAATCATATCATCCACACTTAAAACGAATAACATTGCAGCACGAAAACCTCATCTCCTATTCACCATATCGAAGACAAACGATATTCGAAGCCTCTGCAACATAATTCTTATTATGGTGGCCATGTCCTTGTCTCAGATCCCCAGATCAGCAGCCGCAGGTGATTGCCATCATGACGACGACGATGAACGTTGACGATGAAAACAACACGACAACCAAACTAAAACCAAACCAAAAGAAGTCTTCTAGTTTATATAAGTTGCCACAATTTGCGGCAACCCACAACGAAGAAGTAAGATTCTTTTACAATTTTCATATTTTTGTTTGTGTTTTGCAACTTTGTTGCAATAGTCCATACAATTACCAGACAAAGAGTGGACACAGCAAGTCACTCTTCTTCCATCTTTTCCTTTTACTACTTTTTTTTTTCTGTTGCCTGTTTTGCTTATCCATTGGAATAATTCTTATGGCGCATTGTCGTCTCCGTCTTCGCAAAAATGAGTGAGTACATTCGCATGCACATTACACTTTGTGGGCATAAATCCGTAATTGCTACCGGTATAACAAACTTTCAATGGAGCACGAAGAAGGCGAAAAAAAACCTTCCATGGAGGTCGCACAGTCGTGAAAAGAGTAAATATATACCATACCGGCAGTGAGCGTGGCGTAACAATGTTTGGGCCACCCCGCAGGGTGATATAACATTGCATTGTTCGAAAAGTTCGGTTTTTCGATGTGCATCACACAGGTGATTAATATTGGATGCAGCTCAATTCAATCTATCTTAAGTGATAAAAAATTATTGGGAGACAATATCCCTTGGTGAGGTTGAGTTGATGTAATAAATAAGTTTTCATCTTAAATACTTCATGGGGTGCCGAAAGTGTTACATCATGGACCATAAGTATTTACAGTCAGCTAGTCCTCAATCACTTTCTCTGTTTCGTGTAGTTTTTTTTTTTGGAAGAAGAACATGAAGCGTGTGATAAACTCTTGTAATTGTCATCATCATCATCATCAGACGACTAACTAACAACTATACGACAAACGACTATAACAAGGATGAGGAAGGTGTCTATCATGATCGATACTCTCAGAGACTTCTTAAATGGCTATTAAACAACAAGAGAGAGACAGAGAAAGAGAGTGAGAAGATTTTGCTTTTCTCTTTTTAGTAAAATCACCATTTTCCAATAAATCATCCTGGAGCCGAGCCGCTTCGCTTGTCTGGTGGTTTTATTGTGTAATCAACAAGGCACACGCCACTATCTTCAAACCAACGCAAGGTAGGCGCCTGGAGAGAAGGTATATTGCAATCAGGCTTTTCCACCTGAATATAATTTTTCTTGTTTTTTTCGTTCATTTTTTCGATGCGGGTGTTTTATGACCTTTGGGCTCATGGCAATAAAGAAAAAAAATTGAATAAATCTCTTTCACGGTTTGAGATTTATGTTTATTTGTTGATACTGGGAAATTATAAATAAATGTATTATACAAGGAAATAAGGATTTCCTAGCCTACTGAAATTTACATTTTATTGCTATAAAAAGTGTGGGAAAATTCAGTGTCACCAGAGGTCAAAATTTAGCCTTTTAGGTGGTCGAATATTAAAATTTAATTTATTGGATTTTAAAATTCATTTCATGAGGAAGCTTCATCAGAAATCAAAATCCCCCGTGGCAAACAAATTAGTGGAACTGGTTAGTTATTCTGATTAATAGTTCAAGCTGAAATAAAACAGTTTCGAAAAAATTTTCTGAGGTGTATTAGTTTTAGTTAGTACAAATGTACCCTTCTTCTTCTAAAATTTTACATTTTCAGCTCTAATTTCTGGTATTAACTGAGAACTATTAGTTTCGACTAAGCCTAACAAGTATCTGCTTAAATTACCAACTTTCTATTGAAATTAAGCAATTGGAATCGGGTCAAAATTCTGGTTTCATAATTCTACTTTTTTCAAGAAAATTCTGTTTTTTTCGAAATTCTGCTTGTTTTCTATTTTGTCTTTCAAAATAATTCTGCTTTTTAAAACTATGCTTTTCAAAATTCTGCCAACATTTTTCTGAAGAAAAAAACTCAGCTCATTCTGTTTTGTTTTTTTTTTTTCATAGCATATGCGTTTACCGTTTACTAATACACCTCATTGATGTTTGTCACTTTTTTAACTGACTAGAAGACTGACTTTCTTATAACCCGCATCTATATACCGTTGAAAACTAATTAGAAACAATGTTGGGTTGTAAAAAATATTCCTTTTCTTATTTAATTTTTTGAGTATTAATTTTTATTTGATTAATTAAAAATATTTCAATAATTATTTCTCAAACAGAATTATAAAAAGCAGAATTTTGAAAATCAGAATTTTGAAAAACAACAATTTTTGGCACAACAATTTTGATAGGTGGAAAATGTGATAGTTGAATCGAACAAAAACGGAATGTGATTCGCTTGCTTCCATTGAATAATTTGCCTAAAAGCAACTATGTACTATATATTTTTTCCGCTAGCATAAAGTAATTTTAAAAGTTACAATAAAAAATAAAATCTTTTTTTATGTAATAAAAAGTGGTAACTTTTGAATTAAAAGTCTTCTTAACCTCAGGCAAACGAATCGCATTTGAAAATAATTTTGTTTTTTAATTTTGTTTTAAAATTGAATGAAAAAATTTTGTTTGGAGTTTGATACACCAAATCGAGCTAAGAAAAAACTTAAAAGAAAATAAAGTTTCTTCTTTGTTTTATATACTGATGAAAATGACACTCGGTTTCGTGTCTACACGGTGCTATTACACCTCAAAAGATAATTTTTGAATAAATTACCTCAGTACAGACAAAATTAAAAATTAATTGTCTAATTTTTGTTTTAAATAATTTTTTGTTGTATTGTTTTCGTATTAGAAGTGACACAAAAATGTAAAATTTTCGGGGTGGTCGTGAATTTTTTCTCGTTATAACTTAAACAGTTTTGGGCGTGCAAAAAAAAAACATAATATAAATGTAAATTTAGATTTGTACAAAAATTATGATAAGATTTTTTCGGTTAGATGAACCTTAATCGAGAAAAAAATGTAATATTGACGACTATCTCCGAAAACTTTACCTACATTTTTTCGTTGAAAACTTTTTATACGGAAACATTACAAAAAAAAAAGTTTTTTAATTAAAAAAAAATAGACAATGAGTTTTTCTACAAAACAAGACAAAACAATCTTTTCTACAACAAACGGAAGCCGAGAAAATCACAAAAAGGAATTTTTCAAAATGGCGGCCAAAAATTTTTTTGTAAAAATGTACTTATTTATGAAATATCAATGCTTTCCGAATATTCTCAGATGATTCAATTATGTAGTTATAGTTAAAACTGAGATTTTTGCCAAAAATTGAACAAACCTCAAAAAACTTCAGTTCTGCAAGATTTCAGCCTGTCCCTATTTTTTCCATTTGCTTCATAGTAAAATGTCTCTATTCACTGGACTAAAATTATAGTTTGCCTTAAAACGCGATTGAAGATTGAGTAATGTATGAAAATCGATGAGTTCTTGAGGATTAATCCGTTTATTTTTATAGGGAAAGTTGCTGTAATGATGATTTTTTTTTTACATACCCAATTCAATTTTTTTTTTAAAGCTCTAAATATGTATTCTTGTTCGGATTTTAAATCTACACAAAACTCTACAGCAGAACTCAACTTAGTGTCTGTCAATTTGTAATATTATCGAACTAATGAAAATAAACCTAATCCAGCATAGCATTCGCTAAAAATATGATCGCATCCCCAAAAAATGGTAAAATAGGTTGTTTGAATACCAAAAATTTTTTTCACTTTTCATTTTCGTTCATGTTCTAAAACTTCAATATTTTGAAAACGGTCTTTCTTAAAGGAATTGAGTATAACATAACAATTTCTTGTTTAAGTTTTGAGTTCTTGGGGGGGGTCATGACCCCGTGACCCCCCCCCCCCTGTATACGCCGTTGAGTTTAAGCTCAGTTTTAACAGACTCAATCTGTTAAAACTGAGCAACTACGTAGTGTTTTATTTTTCAATTTTGACTGTAATTTTCTTGTTTTTCCATAAATTGTTCAACTTCGCTTGAGATTTACCGATTTTTAATCTCATATTAAGAAGTTTCGACAGAGACCTAGTAGTTGAAATGTTTCGTTTGATATTGACGAAAACCCAAAATAAAGCTTGAGATAAGTAATAAAATCATACACCACCAGTTGTCACACCTAGGTAGTTGTGGTCAGCCTTTGTAGGCTACTTCTGCAAGCCTAGCCTTGAACATGTTTAGGATTGTAATAATACCTTCAAACGCAAATCTTGTAAAAAAGAGATTTTTAAAAGTGATGCAACTATAATTCCATAGTTTTCACTACGGAAATCCAAGTCGAAACCTCAAGCTTGAGAGCTTTTGGATATAGGATATGTCCTTATTCGGAAATTTGGCCTTGAGGAAACTTACAGAAAAGATAGGGTAAGTATTTCTGTTAGCAGAAAAAGTCAGTTTGCTGAAACATATAACAGAGCTTGCAATGAAAAGACTTAACCCGTTTGCTGAATCGAAAAAGCATTTAAGTTCTACATAAATGCTTATGTGACAGTTTACGCAGAGGAAAAAGTAAGGCTAAGAGTTTATGTTCAACATAAATTATTTAAGTTTCGATTCAGCAAATGGCCCTTATAGTAGGAGATCCCGTCATAGGACGACCTATCCACGTCGTTATACCAGTTGAGAGTTATATTTTCTCAAAGGTAGTGACTAAGAAAATAAATTGCACATGGGTTGCCTAGCGATATCCTTTCCAGGCATAGGGTTGCCACGCTTTAAAGTTCATATTTTGAGTTTTTTTGACAAGTAAGTGTTAGAGGTGTAAAAAAAATTATTTCAGAGAAAATTAAATTTAAAAATTTGAATATTCAGGATTTTTAGATATTTGACATTTTAGAAGGGGAAACTGAGGTTAATTTAAAAAAAGGTCAAAAAGCTATATCCTTAACAAAGAGTGGTAGAAAAGAGATTGATACTGGAATCGATAGATATTGTTAAATTATATAAGTCACACATACAAATCAAAAATGTAAAAAATCTGCTACTCGAGATATGGACGTTTAAATGTCAAAACCGTGAAATTGGATGTGTTCACCAAAAATCAGCACGAAAGGTATTTGAAATAATGTTTATGTTATTAGAGAGCATAAATAAAATAACTTGACACGTACCTGCCAAATTTTTGATTTGACTTAGTTTTTGGTTCCTGTGCATTTTTGAAGAATAACACCGAAACAGTGAATTGAATTGTAAAAATCTGTAATTCTTCAAAAATACACAGGAACCAAAAACTAAGTCAAATCAAAAATTTGGCAGATACGTGTCAAGTTATTTTATTTTTTCTAACTTATCAAATAAAAATTATTAAAAAAAAATTTCATTCTGATTTTTGGTGAATTATTTCTCAAATATCGAATTGGATTGTCATGACTTTAAAAAGACTATATCTCAGCTGTAGATTTTTTAAAATGTTTATTTGTATGTGTGGCTTTCATATTTGTATAATATCTATCGATTCCAATTTCAAATTTATTTCTATCATGTTTTGTTTAGAAAATAGATTTTTGCCCATTTTCTAAACTCACCTTAGTTTACCCTACTCAAACTTAAAATTTAAAAAAATCCTGAAAATTAAAATTTTTAAATGAAATTTCCTATGACATAATATTTTTTTTATAACACTTAGGCTTGCCATATAAATAGGGTCGCGTATTCAAAAATACGCAAAAATAAACTTTAAGGCCTGGCAACCCTATGCCTTGACAGGATATCGCTAGGCAACCCATGTGCAATTTATTTCCTTAGACACTAGCTTTCAGAAAATATAACTCTCAACTGGTATAACGATGATGAAATTAGCTTAATTGAACCCCCTGTGGTGCTGCCGTCATGACGCGTCAGCAGGTGAGACTTTGTCATCTTCTGACAAAATTAAACATCTTAAACGCATTTGGTAGCAAGCCGATTGCCAGTGCCAGTAAGTTAAATATGCTTAACTTTTGCCAGCCAGGTAGGCTGCGACCAGTACTTAACAGTACCGAATATGGAAAGAACCAGAGTTTTTGGGCTCCAGCATAAAATCTAGGAAAGTATTGGTGACGAAAATTTTTCGAAAATTTTTGTCCCAAACTTGTTTTGAAGACAGCCACATTATTTGATGCACTTTCTCCAAAAATTTATCAGAACTTTTTATGAATTTTTTGGGATTCTGAAATTCTATAGAGTAAAATAGAGGTCATTAAACCGAAACCGTTTCTATTTTGCAACCGTCAGTCATCTAAAATGATCAATCTTCGAAAAAAAGACAAAAGTTGTTAATAGTTCGATATCGCACTGATATTTCACTAACATTTTTGTTTGTTTTTGTTCTTTTTTCGTTTCTTTGTTTTTTTTTTTTCAATAAAATCAAATATTTACCCATAAATCATATAACCCTCGCATAGTCAGCAGGCGCATGATACTATACACGCGCAGTGTGTGATTGTTGTGTCTTTTGTCTGATGTATGGGGTCCATTGTGTATATCAGTCGCACAGCATCAGAACACGGCACACTCCATACTGTGAGTCTGACTCTGGGTACCATAGTCAAGGCGCCTGGGGGCTTAAATCATAACCAAAAGAGAAAGAGAAACATAAAGAATGGGTTATGATGGCCGGGCTTATTGTCTAAAAAAAGAACAAAGAAACTATAAGGAACCAAGCCTTTGAAGACGATGATGATTTTTTTTTCGTTTTTTCGCTAAAAACAACATTGGTTTTTGCAATCTTTCTGTCTCTGTCTTGTGGAAATACTATAATATCCCCTTTTTGGGTTAATTCCTAGAATTTGCGTGTTTCCTCTTTGGTATCGTCCAATTTCACTGTGATGCTTGTCCTATTATATCGTCGACTTCTCCACCCCTCTCTACTCCGTGCTGGTTGATCATCATCTTGGGCATCAAGATGATCATCATGGCATTGATGATGCACTTGTTGCTGCATGATGTTTTTGTTTTTTTGTTGTTGTTGTGGGTATATAGAGTGATGCAGATTACATGTAGCATCCGCACCGCGCCACACACTGTAACTCCCACTTTTGGATTATTTACATTTCCCTTTGGAGCAGCCATCATCATCAGCAGCAACAACAGCATCTCAGTAGTACCTAGTTCTACCAGAAGCAGCAGCACTGGCAACTGAAGTCTGTGGCTGGCTGGCCAAAGAGAAAATCAATGGCATATTGTGTTGTCTGTTTAGGCCCGTTGCGAGTGCATTTTCTCGTCTTTATAATATCTCGTTGGAGCTGTAAGCAAGGTATTCCGTGAGCTCCGTGGTGGTGTTATTACAGCACGTCTTCTTAGATCTTGTATGGATGCGTGGAGGCTTTATAGAAATACCAACAATAACAAGAAATGCCGTGCATAACGCTGCGTGCCTTGCCGCATGTTTCATAACTGTTTTAGGGTAATTGCACTGAAATGCATGTCCAAGTCTATTTCATCTCTGCTCTTCTTGCTCTTTACTTCGGTTGGTGCGGGCTCTGCCGGCCGCCCCTGCTCGTAGCTCATCAAAGATGAGACGTGGATGAGATGTTGATGATGGTGATGAGTTTGAACGGATAGATAGATAGATAGATGGATGGATGGAAGTCGTAAAATGACATGGCAATGCGTATCATCCCAAGGGACTTCCTAGGTGAATAAACCATTTCCTAGTTATTATTAAAAAAAAAACAAAGCACAAAAAAATTCTTAAAACAACAACAACAACAAATCTAGAAGCACTTTGTGCACTTCTTCTTTTTCTGATGCTGCTTCTTCTTCGACACCACCACGACGATGCCATGATAAATGGACCGGTCCAGTCGGTTGAACTCTTATTCTTCACACCTTAAATGGAGGAGAATATTATCAACAACAACAACAGAATGGATTCTGTCTGACCTGGGACCAGGTCATGGCACACAGGTGGGTTATTATGGAGTAGATATGTGTTGGCTAAACGGAAAAAGGGATTTCGAACACGTGGTCGAAGAAATTACCTTCGTGTTTAATAATTGGACAAGTTATACCTTCAGAAATGATTAATGAATTAGTTGGGATTAGGTACTTTTTTTTTTTTTTTGTGGAATTGTAAAAGGTGAAAGATAGGTAGTTAAGGTAAAGTTTTTTTTGTTACTGTTTCGTTTTGTTTAGGAAGTTTGTTGTGTTAAAGGGGATAATGCGCTTCTGTTACAATGAATAGTTGAATTGTATCTTAAAAGTGAGGTGCTATTACGCCATATCCGATGGTAAGCTTGGAAATAAGAATATATGGATGATCTCTTTCACTATTTCATGTTTAAAGCAGTGAAACACTTTATAATGCGACCTAAAGCCCAAAGCATTTTACTCTGAGCAGTTCAACTCATAAATATGGATTCTGCATCATATTTGCGTTAAAGACGCTCCCAGAAAGCCAATGGCAAGAGCGTAGATTAATTGAACCAAATTGCTAAATTCATCTTCAAGAATCACTGTCCACAGTGCAATGTTTGAAATGAAATACAAAGCATCTTTCTTGCAGAATATAGAAAATGAATAAAAACGGACTGAAATTAGATTCCTGCGGAACTCCATATTTCGACCTACTCAGTTCTCTAAGGCAGCCACAGTCACGGTTGCCCCTTCAAAAAAAAAATTTGTGACCAGGAATGTAAATAAAAATGACCAAATACAACTAAAAATTACAAAAATAATTTGTTTCTGCTAACTTTTAACTAAAGACAAAATTATATTAAGAATATACGTAAGGGACATTAGAACAGTACCTAACCATAAATGGAGGGCTCACAGCTATAACGGACCAAGTAAAAAAAAAAATTCAAATCTAGTACCAAAACTTTCGCAAGGTTTAGGATCTGTCATTAGTTTGGTCAAAAAGTGTTTCGTTTCAAATAATTGTCATTTGTTGAAAAAAAATTTTACCCATGCCATTTTTTTTGTTGGTTCACTTCAGTTCTTAGCCCTGAAAATATCAGACCTTGCTTAAAACCTTGTAGAGTTGTTTATGAAAATGATCCTTATATTTCGGGTTCAAGTTTTTCAACGGAAAATTGTCTAAATAGCATTACCTGTAGAAAAATACCCCAATTTTATCCCTTTTCAGGAAAAATTGAAATTGTGAAAATTATGTATAAATTTGAAATTGAAACTGAAACTTCCGAAATGGAGATCATTGATATTACTTAAAATGTTTAAAGATAAAATTGATTGTTTTAAATAAGAAGTTTCTCAGCTTTTTTGTACTATAAAAACATCTTCAATATACTCAAAAAAAGTTTTCTTTTCTTCTGGACAAGAAGTAATATTTTTGATGTACTGTTTATTTTTATACAAAACATGTCATCCTTTAATTTTTTGTGGACATGAAAATTGAAAGTAGAGCTTTCACGTGAACAAGATTATACCCGGAAAAATTAAATGTCACTTTTCCTTTATTCTGAGTTGTGGTCGAAAAGTTGTTCACGTTCACGAAAACTCCCCGTATTTCGAAATTTTTTTCCGGTTATATGCTAGGTAGTATAATAGTAAACAGCTCGTTTCTCACTAAAATTTTGGTAAGAACATAGGAAACTAGTGGAACAAAAAATATTTCGGGTAGAACCTTTTACTGGAAACTAATAGGTAATAGCGCAGGCTTATACTTTATTCATTTCTTCAGAAAAAATTACCAAATGGAATAAAAAGTGACCAAATGACCAAGTGAATATAAAATGACCAATTTTGGTCATATATGACCATTGTGGCAACCGTGGCCACAGTCAGATATAAGGCAGTCATCAAGGTTTTTTTTAGCTTAGGAGTTTTTTTTTCCTATGTACCACCGATAAAAAAGGTTTGTTATACATCGTCACTTAAGGTGAACAGTTTTCTATTTCTTATGATGGATTTACAGTGCTGTGTGTCAAACCTTTTCCCTCCAGTTTTATCAGCGAAGCATCTCCAACTTGAACGTTCCATCAGGGATCAGTTTTTTTTTCTATTTCTATTCATGAATGGTGCGAAGATAAACATTCTTTCGGCGTGTATCAGCGCTTTATTAGACTCAATAAGCCTCCTAGAGCGTTTTTATAATAATTGATAAGCACATTGCTAGAACATAGAATTGGATTTACAACTTTCACGATAAATTGGAAGTGTAGACCTTATAAAGCCGCTTTGTCTGTATCTCACTTCCATTTTAATCAAGCCACGCGCTTAATCTCCATAAACCTTTTTTTTATAACACTAGTCTGCAAAGTTTAACTTTTTTTTCTCCTTCAAATAATTTTTTGATATTATGAAAGATTAGACTTTCCTGAAGTAATTTCTAAAAAATCACCCTTTTAAATTTATTTGAGGACTTATTCTTCATAATATGACCTATCGATTGACCTCAAATATGTTCTTTTACATTCATGTTTAATCATTTTTTAAAATAGTGTTTGACAAAAAAAGCAGACATTTCGAAATCCTTCACTTTTTAGTAAATCCTACATGAACAAAAGCATCTTAATTAAGGAAAATGTAAAATATCAATGCCCATTATTTTTAAAAAGTCAAATATGTAAAGAAAACCAAAATAAAATACATTAAACAAAATTTGTACGTGTTTTGTAATTTTATATACTATTTTCTATTTAGAAATATCTTATTTGTAATAAACCATTCGATAAATTGCCTTGTAAGGCTTCAGATTTGTTTCTCCTAGAAACAATAGTACATTTTTCTTATGGTTTTTGATGTGCTGAATTAGAATCCGAAGTCAAAAAAATTCTATCACGTCAGGATTTTAAGATATTCGCAGTAAAGTATCATAAAATTTTTAGTAAATCTCAAAAAAAACTACCATATCTCAAAAACCAGATCTGAAATTTTTTGAGTTCGGATTCAAAATCAGCACACTAAAGTCCATTAGAAAAGTATGCTTTTGTTCTAGGGAAAAAGATATATTAATTTTTAGCGATCATTTTCTTTATGGTAAGATATGCCAAACCTACTAAACTTACTTAAATTAAGATATCTCAGAGAAGAAAAGACATGAAAAGAGATATTGAAAAGATTGAAATTGAATTTGAAAGAAAAAAATAAGTCCTTTCATAAACCGTATCAATTTTAATTGAAAAAGATTACCTACATTGTGCCAAAATATTTCTTCGAAAACAGCAAAAAAATGGGTTTTTGAGATTTTCTAACGGGAATATGACGTGCTAGGTCAATTTTGACTTCAGATTCGGAATCAGCATACAAAAATCCTTTAGAAAAGTATAGGTAGTTTTATTTAACGGAGGATTTCCTTGCAGACCAATGTAATTGATAAATCATAGAAAAACAACGAATTAATTTTCCAACTTTAATTGGATTTCTCGTAAGCTTATACACCATTCTGACCCCATTAAAAAAATCGCAATTACTCTTTAAACTGAATATCATTCATTAAGGGGAATTATTAAAAGCAAAGGATCCAATAAGCTGCTGACAGCATTATAGCTATAACTGTATTAACACTGTCTTGAATTTCTTTCTCGAAAAATTATCAACTTATCTAGGTACCAATTAGACTTATCTGCGAAGAAATCTGATCCAATCATAGAATTGTAGACCAAAATTTGGAAAAAAAATTAAAATTTCTCCGATTGTTATTATCAGTTTTCAAAGTACATTGAACTGTTCTGTTCAGCTTGAAATCATGAAGCAAAAGAAATAAACCAAAATCTACTGTTAATTTCTCTTAAAGTATTTCTCAGTCAAAAACTAAAAACTTTCCAAAAAACCTCAAAAAAAAAAACATTTCTTTCCTTTTTATAAACTTAATTCAACCATTACCAGCCGGAAATACAAAACAAAAATAAAAAACATTTCCTGCCAACATAACTCGACTCGAGATGGACAAACAATCGTGCCATTGTCTTAATGCAGACAACCGCATAGCTAAAACAACAACAACGAAAAAGAACATCCATTCCATATTAGCTACTTTATATCTATACCTACATTTTGCGGTAATCAAAGCTCAAGAAACTATCATTTTGCGGTAGCTGATCACAAACAAAACTCCATAAAAAAAAAAGACTCCGATTAAACAAAAACAAGACAGTCTCACCACAAACAAAAACCCACAGTTGGGTATAAAAAAGAGTGTATCTGATAGATACTTTATGCGCCCATTCAAAATATCTCTACAAAAGCGCAGCCTCCTCTTCTCATGCAAATATATATAAATTGTAAAAACACACACACACCACAGTCGACTCGAGGGTATTGTGTGTCCCCAAAGATGGATATCAAATGACCACAATACACGACAATAACTCGTCCGTGTGAGTCCATCTTTGTACACACCACGCACCGTATGATCCGGTCCGGGTTTCGGTTTATTTTGAATCGCGCGCCAAGCGCAATTGTTTACCAGCTGGAGGGTACAATATGGCCGAACACCGGACAGACTTTATAAGAAATTGAATGACCAGTGAGAACGTTATAATGAAATGAATCTTTATACGAGTAATCGAAAGGAGATGCCGTTACTGTGGACAAACCTGGAGAAGCCCAAAAGCCATCAAGAGAGAATCCGGAGGGAATACTTTATATCACATTCAGCAAAATGTCGTAAAGAGGTAATTTATTTATCGCCTACACATTGGACCCCTCAAGACCCTACCTTCCCTCTTTATCTTCGAGTCTTGACCGTGCACGTGCTTCTTCAGAGCATCTGGTTGCGAGAATCCCTCTGAGTTAACTTTGCTGGCACGCAATTGGTGACGTTCCTCTCTCACCTCCACATCGGGTATCATTTCGAGCTGACTCAACCTTGGTGGGAAACTCAATATCTCGGATTTATAAACTCAAAGCCTAGAGCCTTCTATACGGTATTCAATCTGCAGTCAGTGTTCCTGGTCTTCTTCCGATACGATGACGATGGATGGTGTGAATGGGCACGCTATGGTAACCGAAGACGAGTACGTTACCAATCCTGTAAGTAATATACACAAATGACGAAGTAGTAGAAGAAGAAGAAGAAGTAAACTCCCACATGGACGACGACAAGAATGACGAGGGAAGAGAAACAGTAACGAGGAAGCCCAAGGAATTCGACCATAGTCGGTTGTCGGTTAGGGATTACCCTGCCTTGATGGGTCTCCCGGTCCGTTCTACTTTCACTGCTGCCCAGAGTAGGTTTCATGCATAATTTTTGTACTTGTTTTTTTTTTTTTTTTCGGGTCATTGGCATGCATATGTGTTCCCCCTCATACCTTTTAAGAGGCCCGTTTTGCAAGTTTACACAAATAGAGCTTATGTTTTTATTTGTTGATCATTGTTACAGGGCAGAAACATGTTGTTACTTAGTCGTTACGTTGCGTTTGGTAAGGTACGTTTTCCGCTAAATTTGAGAGAGTCATCGAAATGGGGGGTGTTTTTCAATAAAAAAAGTAAAGAAGAGGTTTAGTTTAATTCACAGTAATGTCCATTCCCCCACATTCATGTCGGTATATTTGTTTGTTCTTCAACACACAAAATCGAAATACAATGTTGGAAATGTATTTTGTTGTGAGTTTTTTTTTTTTTTTATTTTCTATTTCTGATGAAATAGTTCACAGTTTGGTTTTTTGCTGAAGCCTTAGAAGAAGACCAAAAGTTAAGTATCTCGACATAAAAAAATATAGTGTGTCCAATGGATTGGAATGTTGGTATTGTAATTCCTAGAACTAGAATATTGTAATGTAAAAGGGCCATAACAAGATATTGTCTGGTTCTGGTTTTTTTTAACCATACAACATCAAGAATATTTATATACAAAATACACGAAATGAGTCTATATCGTTCCAACATATATATATTCGCTTTTACTTACTGTCATAACCCTTCATATAAAAGCTGCCTGGCTACCTAAATAATCTGCTTGTGATGGGTATTTATGTGGACAAATCTTATTATAAAATGAAAAACATGTGATTTTTCTTTTTTTTTACTTTTACAGAAATGTCATAGTTCTGTCGAAAATCTAGAACGTGAATTGAATATAAAAAAAAAAAAACTGAAAACTAAACAAAGAGTCAAAGGAAATGCAATTATTTTTTGTTTTTTTGTTGAAAATGAAAAAAGTTAAATGGCAGAAGTAAGATGTAGAACTGAATTTGAAAAGTAGAGGGGTTCTTAAATTTTCTTTTTAAAAAAAGCCGACAGTTACATCGATCCTGTCTTGTTTGAATTAATTTACAAGTCGAAAGCTTTTCCATCCGACCAACTCACTGGTGAAATCTTCTTTGAAAAACTGCAGCTTAAGGTGTGTAGTCAGATAAAATATTTTATGTAAAATTTTTTTTAAGTGTAGGTACTAAGGGTGACTAGGGCCTTAAAACAGACTTACCTTACAATTCATTGTGAACTAAGGACTCAACAAACAAGTGTAATTCAAGAAAACTTTGTATGACAATTTTTTTTAAATAACCCCACCTACAATTTTGTGGATTACAATTTTTGTCTAAAACCTACCGTTTTTAAAATAAATAAAATGCACGACTGTGTCGCACGAACTTGCTCTTAGAGTTCAAGTTGCTTTGGAAAATGTAGGTACCAAAAAAAAAAAAAAAAATAAAAAAAAATAAAATTCGTTTTTTTTTTAATAAAATAAAATCTGAACTCAAATTGCCCTTCAAAACAAGTATGCAATTTTGATTGAAATATTAAGGTGCATTTTTAGAAAAAAAAATTTTCAAAATCGTTAGAGCCGTTTTTTTAAAAAACTAATTTTTTATAAATAATTTTTTGGAAAAAAAGTTTTTAAATAAAATTGGTATGCCATTTCTTAGAAATCACTTTTCAACATCTAAAAACAAAATTTCAAAAAAATTCACTGTCCCGTTTTCGAAAATTTGATTTTTCAAAAAAAAAAATTTCAAATTTTTTTTTTAAATCCAAAAATTATTTTTTTTTGAAATTTTGATTTTGGTTATTTTAAAAAGTTTGGTTAAAATCGAACAAGCACTTTCGGAGATAATCGGATTTGAAAAAACGGTTCTATGGCAGGTACCGTTAATAATGATTTAAAAAAAAAAAATTTTATTAGAAGATAGACCTTGTCTTAAAACTTACATTTGAATTTTTTGAACAAAATCGTTGGAGCCGTTTTTGATATAATATTTCAATTTTACTAAAATCGGTATATGACAAGTACCGTTATTTTTGGTCCAAAAAAATTAATTCCAAAAACCCCTCTGGAAGGTCGCCGAATAATGCTACATACCAAGTTTGACATCAATCGGTAAATCCGTTTAGGCTGTAGGCTGTAGCTTCGTTTACAGACAGGCAGACTGACAGATAGACAGACAGACACTTTTTTGGCATTCTCTATCATCGTAATGTCATGGAAAAATGCTATCTTAACTTTTTTTTTTTTTGTACGAATGCATAACTTGATATTATAGTACCTACATATATAGCAAGTAAAAATGTTATGACATTTGAGCCCTTATACCTAATGGGAATAGCCAACAGAGGAAACTTCAGAACTTTTTACAGATTGTAAACCACCCTAACACCAAGCTTTATACCAAATATCAGCCTGTTAGAAATTTTATCCTTGAAAAAATTTATTTTGTACTAGGCTATTAGTCTATTGAATAGACCCTTTTGGATGGAACAAATTCGTTCAAGAGTTTTTATTGCTCATTATGATTCCTTGGCATACAAGAATACTCCAGCCAAAAGTGCTACTAAATCCGTTGGTGCATTTCTGAGAAAACGGCAACACTGGTCGGTTTTCAGTTTTTTTGATTTAACTCGAAAACCAAGCCTGACTTTGAGATGATTCAAAGACACTTTTCATAGCAAATTAAATTTGCTGTCAAGTTAAGATGGTTAAAAAATTTTAAAAATTATTTTTGACTAAAATTCTAACCTAAAATCAAAGAAAAAAAAGTTAAAAAATTGACAATTTTATTTTTTTTTACTAAATCAAGGGGTATTTTGTGTTGTAGCCTAATGAACTTTGTACTATTGAAATAAAGTAGAGGTAAAATCCTTTGATAATATGTAATTTTTTTTGTCAAGAAACAACTTAAATGTACCTATTCAAAAATTAGCACTTTTTCTAAATTTTTGACTTTTTTTTAGTTAAAAGCAAGTTTTTAAAACTCGATAAAATCGTATTAATTGGTAATTTTTAGACTTTTAAAGTATAAACATACTTCGAGGGATTGATTTAATATAAACTAAATATGACAAACAAAAAAATTTATTTACATCCTTATGGCCTTTTGTGCAATTTTGTGTATGTGCATTTTTATAAATACGGGTCGAATGGATGGACGGAGAGCCATTAGCTTTGGTCTATTGCATAGAAGAACATTTAAAACCAACTCTTTTACTGTTTTCAATGGCCTGAAAAACAATTCTTGTAAAATCCGCGACCAACGAAAAGTTTCTCTTGAAAAACGAAAAAAATACTCTAATGAGTTTGAAACAAAATAGCTCAGGCAAATTAGTAAATCAAATTGCATTTTTCGCGGGACAAATTTTTTCCATGGAACGTGTTTAGGTGAATGTCCTTATCGTAAAAGTGAATTTTTTGGGATGATAAGATATCGAGAACAGCCGCCATCTTGGAAAAGAGGTCATTGCCGTTTTTATTTTATAACTCCATTTTTACTCATTTAAACCAAAAATGTCCGAGGATAGACTTATTATCAATTAAATTATCTAAAAAATTATATACAAATGAATTCCGTGAGTTAGTTAAATTCAATTTTATAGTCGGTCAAAGTCCGGGTTCTTCTCGCAAGGTTAAGACAATATGACATTTTTTCAAATATCTGAAGAACTTTTTATTTGTTTGGGATTTTCTTAAAGAATGAATTATAGCACTTTTAATTATCTATGAAATGAACCCTCTTCTAACGCCATTAAATCCATTTTTAAAAAAACAACCTATAATAAATTTTATATCATTATTATTTCACCTTTTATATGACGCTTCAATCATATTTCTACCATGTCTACAAAAAAAGTAAGAATTTTTTAAAGCCAACCATTTCTAAATTTCAAACTGAGATTATACGCTACTTCCTCTACTGCTGGCTGGTCATCGGCAACAAATCTTCACAGGTGTTTTGAGGTATTTTTCAAGTTTTTCAATTAAAGATAACATAACTTGTAGAGCACGTACCGTTATGTGTGATATATTAAATGAAAGGTAATATTATCAACATGCGTATTAAAGTTAAATAAATTTGTTATGTGCTCTAGATCAAAAGATATAACGTGTTTAGAAAAAAAAAAAAAAAACATATTTTCACAGTTATCTCAAAATTTTGAATATGAAATTAATTGAAATTTTGCAAAATCATAATTTATTTATCGATTTTTCTCCAAAGTCCTTCAACAAACTTTTTTTCAAAAAAAAGTTACCAAATACCCAAACCCACTTAAAAAGTGCAGACATTTTTATTTAATTTGCTTTTCTAAACACAAAATCTTGTATAATTCGCTCTTTTTCTTCACTTCAAAAATGAATACAAAAAAAAAAAAAAAAAAAAACTCCCCCTTATTTATGCTGTCAATATATACACTTTAAATTGCGCTAAAAACCACTTATATTATCCTTATACAATTTCCAACTCACAGTGTTATATACATATATTGACTCTCTATTCAACACAACGTGTTGTAGATACTCTTTCGCCCACACAATTGAAAGCAATTTTCTCGCCCCAGTTACATGAACTTACAACACATACGACATTTTTTTTTGTCCTTTCTAACAAAAAAAAAAAAAAAATAAAAAAAAAGAAATCAGTAAAAAAAACTTTGATCCAATGACTAGGACTAAACCGCCCTTCGGGAATCAATCAGCAACTCAAATTAAATGTGAAAGAAATTGCGAATCGAATTCCTGGCGGTGACGAGTCGAGTACTTCACATCGTCAACGTAGCAGAAAAAAACAAAAAAAAAAAAAGTAAAGAAAAAAGGACTCACAGAAACTACCACTTTGTTGTTGTTCTTGTTCGATGTGGTAACACGAGAAGTTCCATAATAAAGCCCACCACCATTATCAGAGAAAGGCAGCAGATGGAAAGAGAAAGAGAGAGATGGGAAGAGAGAAGAAAAAAATGGCAACAAAAACCAAAAGCAATCGAGAAATAAAATCGAATTCAATTCCCAGAGGAGTCCTCATCCTAATCCTTATAGCCGCCACGACAACGACATCAGTAAAAAAAAAAGAAAGAAAAATACGATGACGACTTGGATGGATATATACAACGACATTGTCGTGGCTGGGTCCTGAATTGTGTATTAAATTTCTAAAGTCCTACCCCAAAGTCAATCAATTGTTGTTCCCTTGCCCTGACCTCTCCCATCACACAGAAACCATCATCATCATCATCATCAACGTGGTCCTTCCTCATCATGAACCACATCATCGATCGTCAGCATTAACATAGCAAGTTGTTGTCGTCATTGCCGTCTTCCTGTGCTGCTTCTGGGACTGATCCATCTATAAATCAATCAATCACACAATTAAAAGAGCTCCAATGGCACATTTAGTGTCCATTTGCGAATGCCACCAAAAAGCAGAATGTCCAAAATTGTTAGATTACATATCGCTGCGGAGACAGGACAGGAACTGTGCGCTGCGACTTGATGGGTTTGGCGTGCATAGTGCCGCCGCCACCCGAAAACAAAAGCGGAACACCAGGCTGCCCCAAGGGACTATTCAATCCACTTTACCATCAGAAAATCGACCAATACAAACAAACAAAACAAAAAAAAAAGGAAGGAAGGAAATGACCAAAAAGAATCTTTTGACCACGATTTACATACCCGAAGCGGAATCGAGATAAATTCGCCGCCAAATACAATAACAAACCAGCAAAATTCAAGAGAATCGACAAAGCCGAAGCCAAATCGAAGTTACAGCCAAAACGATTTCAAATTAGAAGAAATCCGACTTGAAAGAGTTATGGTTCCATTGAAATGAGTGCCAAAGTGGACACAATGGGATGTGTGTTGTCCCAGGATGCTCTTGTTTGTTGTTATATCCTCTGGTGTTCTTGGTATTTGCATTCAACTTTGTATCTATACGCAACACAAAGGAACCACAAATCTGTCCAACCAGCAGGAGAGTTATCCCAAAAAGTGAATCTTGTTCTTCTTGTATTTTATACCCAATCTGATCATCCCGTCGTATTGCTAAGGCATTGCATTCTATTTGTACGCACTCTGGACTACTTGGAAAAGCAAAAGCTTGAATAAACTGCATACATGCATCCAGCAATTGCTCTGATTCTGGATCTCGAAAGGGGATAATATTTATTATATTTTTAGATCCGGAGAATGTGTTTTTGTTTTCGATTTTTGTGGAAGGGTTAAAGGGGGACCGTTTTGGAAAAGGGAATGAAATTTATGCACATCGCAGCTATAAAGACAGAAAAACATTTGGAAATATCTGTATATCTATGGGGTTAATGTATGCGACACTGATCGAAGAAAAATGGGACAGTATTTTTTTGTTATGGGGCTATCGGGACAGGACGCATGCACAAAACAGGCCCACAGACACGATACGTTGTATAGATTCAATAAGGAATTGGTTAGATTTATGCAGATCTCTATCTCTAGGTGGGGATTAGAGCGAAGCACAGAAATAGCTCAGTAAGTTACTCCAATTTGAAAAGTGAAAATATTCTTAATTGGGAAGTTCGGGTGACAGCTGGGGTCATTTTGGGGGAGAAGAATGAATAGAAAACTGTATCTGAATGTAAGCCGAATTAATTCGGAATAGAATTACATATGTATTCAAATTTTGTTGTTAACTTGAAAAAAAAAACAGTGAATTTAAGCTATAAAATTGCTCTTCTTTATGTACGCGGGAGAATGAAGATCGGCTATAAGCTTAATCTGAAGAATGTTGCTAAAACCTTTATAGGACAGACAAATTAGTAATTTTCGCGGGACAAATTTTTTTTAATGGAATGTGTTCGACTTATCATAAAAGTCAATTTGTTGGGATGATTGGAGGTCGGGAGCAGCCGCCATCTTGGAAAAGAGATTGGTTTCGTTTTTATTGAATAGATCCATGGTTATTCGTTTTACCATAAAATGACTAAGGTAAGACTTAACAATAAAATTCCGTGAGTTGATTAAATACAATTTTTTATAGTTGTTTAAAGTGCGGGTTGTCTCGCAAGTTTGGTGCAAAATGACATTTTTTCATATACCTGACGAACTTTAGATTTGTTTATGTAATTCTTGAAAAATTAATTACAGTAATTATAACTATCTTTAAAATGAGTACACAATCGTTATTGTAACCATCATATTGAAGAAGTAAAATATTCGTTTTTTTTTTACTAATGAAAAAATACATACATTTTAAGAAAAAATACTCTTAAACACAAAAATAGATTTTTTAACTTTTTCTTAAAAAAAAAAGTTTTAAAATTTATTTTACCCAAAAATACAAATGTATGCAAATGAATAATGAATTTTATTCACAAAAGTCTGAACATTATTCTAAGATTTAATAAAATATTCTTTCAAATTGGGGCTAAAAGTTTATGAATTTATTCATAAGCCTGTGTATTCGATCTTAAAAAAATTCATACAAATATTTTCCATAGGAAATTTTGTAACAAAACTTATTTTTAAATTTTATAAATAGTTCTTAAAAATAATTTGTTTTTTAAAAATTTGTGCTTAATTTTAATGAATATTTCTTAAATATTTATGAGTTTCGGTTTATGAACGAGATTGATAGTTTTTAAGAATAATAATTTTTTCAGTCTGAAAAGTAAGCAAAAAAAAGATAAAGTATGTATTTCATTGTTAAAAATCAAAATTTTTACGGTCACTCTGGTGCATGTGGAACATTTCTTTTTTTTTTACATTTTAAACACTTAAAAAATCTTATTGAGTTAGAATAACTCGACTTTTGTTAAATATTTTGTGTTCACATACATATGTGAGACAGTGTAAAAAGTGAGACAATCCATTTTTCTCTTTTCTGAAAATAAGCACAGTAACGATAGTTTGGGTCAAAACTTTTATTTCCCCGTCTGCGTCTTTTAATTTTGTTCCGACTAAATTAAAGCTGTCCATTTTCCTACACCGTAAAATATCACACAAAATCAGGTGAAAGTAGTTTTTGGAGTGTTATAAAAATGTATAACACAAAAAAACCTGGTTAGTGGACAGAACTTTTTTTTACATATGTATTATATTTATATGTTCTTTCATAAAAAAATATCATGTAATTAGAATTCCTTCTCGTTTTTTGTAATTTTATATCTTTCCGAAAAATGACAAAAATTAAACAGTGAGAAATTATTAAAAAGCAAACAGTGAGACATAGATTTTTAAAAAATCTATTATATTTTAGCATGTCTTCAATGTGTTCTTTTTCGTTTTTTTTTTGGCTTTTTGTTATTTTTTTTTTTTTTTTTTTTTTTTGAAAAAATGGGTTAAAGTAACATAAATTAATTAATTATATACTTGTCAATTAAATAATTATTTCAAGTTTTCGTTAATTTTTTTTCACTGATCGCACCCCTTGCAAACAGTGAGACGTTTTGACTTTTTCTACATTTTAGTCCAATGTGATGCTCTCATTCATTCCTTAACTACAACTTTTTTTGCAACATTAAGATAAAACATGTCTTAAACTGAGTTCAAAGTTTGGTTAGGCTATCTTTAAAACATTCTAAGATATACTAATTTATAAAAAGGTTGTCTCACTGTCCGCACCTCTCCCCTACAGTAATTGTAGAAACTTAATCGGTTACAAGGGTTTTGCTATTAATGTTTGAATAACGTGTGAAAATCGATGAGTTTTTAGGCATTGATCCTTTTATATATTATATTTAAAGGAAAGATTTGCTCTAAATCTATGTTTTTGATACGAAATGAAAGCTTGTTTTTATTCGACCAAAACAATTTTTTCACCAAGTCTTTCTGTCAAAAAGTTTGGCGTTTAAGTACCTACAACCTTAAAATAACAGCCTGAACATAATAAACATTCACTACATTCAATTAATACATTTATTTTCCTATAGGTACCTATTGCCAATATAGAGCAGTCTAATTGTTTTTTTATTTTTAACCAAAATGTTTGGATTTCCATAAAATTTTTGTAAAATTTAATTTTTGTAAGGTTTAAATAGGTGCCCCAAATTTTGACTTATAATAATATTTTTTCGACAGTTTTTTTTTTTTTTTGCTGAAACTTTTACTTCAATATGGTTTAGAAAAACCTTCCAAAACGGATATATAGAGAAACGGATAAGAGAAGAAAATTTTAAACCGAATTTCCAACAAAATAATACAGAATTTCATACAAAACTACCAGCCAATCGCGCGCTGGTAAAATGAAACTGATTTTTGTATTATTATTTTTACCAAATTTTTTCTCAGCCAATTTTCAGCCGATTTTCATAAAAAAATATCGTTGGGTTTCAGTTTCTGATAGTATTTTTTCTACAATATCAGCTTACTACAAAAAATGCTGTGTTAAAATTTTCAAAACTCCAAATTTATTTTGATTGAAAATTAGGTCTTTTTTTTCCAAAAAAAATTCTTTTCAATATTATTTTGCCTTAAAGAAAATTTTGATTTTTTTCACAAAATCTTATAAAAATTAACTACCAACGAGTTAAAAAAAAAAAAACATGAAATTAGTTTTTTAAACTTTTCTCATATTTTTTAAGTTTATGTAAATATGTAATATGATGATGAGTTAAAGTTGTAGGTCTTTTAATTATCTATACAACTTTAACACTGATTTTTTTCCATAAGTGAGTTACTTTATTTAAACTAACTAAACCTGTTATATTCATATATTTAATATTGTAAAATAAACACCAACAAAATCTAACTCATCATTTTTTTCTTTTCTTTTCAGTATGCCACACGGGAGTCCCTTTGTGTGTTACATGCAGAATGCTCAGCGGTAAGTTTTGCAAACAAAAAAAAAATCAAAAAAAAAAAAGAAATAAAAATTATTATGTCCCATGACTGTCATTTATGTAAAGGATGAATGTCATCGCAAATTTAAGCGCAATTTACTTTGCATTCAAGCCAAATTCATTCCAAATCCTCACATCTCCAAACGAAATATTTATGTGAATTTCAGCTTCAAAAACCATTGCTCAACTCTAAGCCGACTATTAAAAAAGCTTAATTTTTATTATTAATCCCCTGTCAATTGTAATTTACAACAGCCCCCCTGTTGAAAGTGATTCTGATAAATCGTGTTAATTACTTTGATTTTTTGATTTTTATATCATAATTGTTGATTGCGTATTAAAAATTATAATAAAACAAAAAATATTATACAAAAACTGCTTTATATGGAAAAAAGTCGATAACACAAAAAAATATACCTATATCGATTGATTTCGATATTTTTTTTTCGATTTTTATTTTTTTGGGAGAAAGAATAATGATGGTAGGTAAGCTGCAGATTTATTCGGTGTTTATTTTCGTTTGGTTTTTTGACCGATTTTCGTGATGGTAATCAAAAGTATTTTCGAACGATGACACAATATCCCGCATTGCAAACATTTATTCCAACAACGACCGACTGACGGACGAAAAAAAAGTTCTTCATTACACAATAAACGAGAGAGGGAGAAAATTTTTGGAATAAATTCAACGCCATCATCATCGTCATCGTCATAAGCATCGGTGCGGACTTTAGAGGAACTAAAAATAATCGAATACAAAAAAAAAAAATCGAACGAAAAATCGAAACGAAACGCCTGTTTACCGAATCGTTTGTCTTTGAGCTCCTTTTTGCGCGAATCGCAAATCGAAATCCATCCATCCGTTCAACCGTTCCGAGATTCGAGAGCGAGAGGGTCCATGTTAGGAAAAAAAGCGGAAGAACGGACAGACGGATGAACGGAAGGGTGGCGAACAAACGTGTGCGTATGCTTATGGTACCTGGGAGAGAACAATTTTTTCCTCCAATTTCATTTTTACCTTGTGGCGGCGCAGGTTCCTGGTACATTCATTCGATGCTGTAATTGATTCGTTCCTCGTGCAGCAAAAAAGTACAACAAAAAAACAAAATCGAATGAGAGTCCAAAAAGACGTGTCCAAAGCCTCCGAACGGTCTATATGCGACGACACAACAGCAGCACCAAACTGACGACGATGCGATGTAGCGCGTTCCGAATTAATATTTTTGTTGGAGTTTTATGGAATTAAATTGCGGTCCACTGTTAGTGGTTTATATGTGTACATTTTTTACTTATAGTTGCTTTTTTTTTTGTATCAACTGTGGGTAACCAACGAACCTTTACGGGAACCCAGGTACGTCGCGTCTCTTTGGTTTGTATATCAGCAAAAATTAAAGCTCAAAGTGAATATTTGATGGCGAAGAATGATTGGGATGCCGCAGGGTTGCACCATGTGTGATGTTGTCTTCATAAATATTTCCAAGTACTCTTTTTATGGATATTCAAAAGGTATAAGGTTGGTATAATAGGATAGGTACTCTTGCTGACTTCGTGTCTGGCTGGCTGGCTGCGACTGGGCTTCTTCGGTAATTCAATTGCGCTCGAGAGTGGGTTTTTTGGTTGGGCGCGTGACTATTTATTGGTTGCCAGCACAGTTGGTGATTAAGGCAAATAAATTTGTTTTTTATTAATTTTTAGCGCGAAATTTAATTCAATAAAATTTCACAAAGAGGTTTCTTATATAAACTTTTATAAAAAAAAAAAAATGATGATAATGCATTCCGCCAGCACAGAGGGAATAGTTTATGTGAAGACATAAAGTTCGATTATGTTTGGGAGGTGTGTGTAGTTTAGTGATATTGAAGTAGTAAGTGTAGTGTGTAGGTAGAAGCACTGTAATTAGTTGTAAGCAAAAATTGAACAGACGAAACAAAAATTGAAATTAATGTGATGCGAAACAAAAAAGTTACAAATTCAAAATTCTTGGAAAATTTTCTTCAAAGCTGTAGGTATGGTAATTTCATACACAAAATTATCAAAAATTTCTTGGAAGTTACAAAAAAATTAAGAAAATTTAGTAAAAATTTCTTTTAAGTAATCTCAATTTTGTTATTTTGTACCAACTTATGTCCACGACAAATTAAACATTCTGACTGATCTGCATTACAACGTTCTTACAAATTGCTTAACTGGTTATAATACCATCATTTAGTGAATTTTGGGATTTTCTTATCATATATTTAGTATTTGTCTGAAACCGTTCATCTGGTTGATAAGTTCTGATTTTTTAATTTGGAACTGGAAAAGTTCAAAAAACTGTTCACGAGAATTTTTGTTTGGTTTTACATATAAGGCTATCACTTTTTTTCATTTTTTTAAAGATCAACAAAGTTAAAAAAAAAAATTGGTTGCCTGTAAAGCCGGTTTATGGAAAAAGATTTTACGTGGTAACGTCGTAAGAAAACAGGTTGTGTGCTTTTGTTTAAAATGAGTCAATTTAGGAGTTTATTTATTTCAAAAAATCATAATTTATAAGAAAAAGCTAAAAAAATTACCTTTTTTCTAATTTCTCATTATATTATTTTTTTTATTTAAAAAACTTTCATAAACAATTATACCATTAAAAAGCCCCATATTTCTTTTAAAGAATAAAACCATTTTTAAATGTTTACAATGCGCAAAAAGTATTCAAATAATTTATTAAAAACAATCATTTCTTACGCAAAAAGTGAAAAAATCACTTCCATCACCCAAAAATCCATTTTTTTTTTTGATACAACAACCTATAACAAATTTTATACCACCTGAAAGCTTATTGCTTCAGCTCAATATATATATACATACATATATCGATCATATCTATTAGATATCTACAAAAAGAGCTAGAATTTTTTTGAACTCGATCAATTTTCATCAAAAAAAGCAAAAAAAATATATAATTTTATCTTCTCACGTTATTAAATCAATTTTTTGCAATGACAACCTATAAAAAATGTTAAATCATGTAAAAGATCATTATTTCACCTTTCATATGACGTTTCAATTTTATTCCTGCGATGCCTAGAAAAAAAGTTAGGTGTCGAACTTCCAAACTGAGATTACGGTACTTCCCACACTGATGGCTGTTCATGATCAACAGATCTCCACAAGTGTTTTGAGGTATTTTGCAAGTTTTTTAATTTAACATTGTGTAGCTTGTAGTAAATTTACCGGTATGAGTGATATATCAAATAAAAGGTTTTATTATCAGCATGCTCAATAAAGTTAAATTAAATTTATATCTTCTCTAGATCAAAAGAAAGAACATGTTGAAAACTATAACTTTATTTTACCGTTATCTCAAAATTGTGAATACAAAAGTGATTGAAATTTTGCACGAATATAGCTCTTTCTATTATCTATATACAATATAAATTTCATTCATTTATCTGTTGAAAAAAAAAGATACAAATAAAAAACGGTTAAAAACGGTCAAAAAACTTGGGACTAAAAAAATTGTTTTTCCCGTTATTCAGTCAAAAATCATTTTAAAATATCAATTTTTTGTACTTGCATGCGCACGGTTATAGACTTCATGTTCTATATAAGTTTGAAATTTTTTTAACGGTACGCAAAATTTAAAAAAAATAAAAACTCACACAAAAATACCCCGAAAAAATAGGTGTTTTTCAAAAATTCTTCATATTTTATTATCTTTCGACTGACGTTTTTCAAATTTTCAAACAAAATTTCTCCTTCCTAAAATCACTACTTTGTCAAAGGTCTACCTCATGTTTTAGATTAGAAAACCATTTATTACATGGTTTTAAAATTTTTTAGAATTTTTTCAATGCCATTGTCTTGAAATAAATTTATCTTTCGACTTAAATAAAATTCAACTATTTACATTGTCGCGTTTAGAAAATAGCTAATTTTTTTGCAATTTTGTTTTACCGCAATTAACCCTATTAAATGACGGAATTTTTAAAAATCCTTCATATGTATTCAACTCTAGGTTATCTACTATCTTTCAAATAAGCTATAAAAGATTTGTATCTCTGCTAGTTTATTTTTAATTTTGAATTAAAAATTTTGCCGCACTGCGAAAAATTTCAAGTGGAACGGGAGAAAATGGCGTCACTTTTTTGTGGTGGCTGCCATGGTTAATCGATTTATATGACGTTATCACGTCAAAAAATTTCTCATGTAAGTAGTTGCCTAATTTTGAAAATTAAGCTACATTTTTAACAAAATATTGATAATTGAGGTGTTTGCCAGAAACTTAAGTCCCAAATCCAAGAAGGCGGACAAAAGGTGAAATTCTCAAGAAAACCCATTAGTTTTATGGGTTAGTATGTATAAGCTGTTATGTCACTTTCTCATATAGTTCCTTAAATCCACTAGACAATTTCGGCTCAAATGATCAGTGATCTGCAAACTGCAACAGTTTTAAATAATTGCTTGAGCGCTGAGCATTATTGACCGCATATATTTCATGATTTTAAAGCTTTTAGCCACTTTTTGCTTTCAAAATTATAAAAGTAAAAATATTTTTGTTCCCGCTAGTGCAAACACTGTTTCCAGCAATGTGTGACACAATTGTTTTTCAATTTTTAAAGCTTTTTCAACTTTCAATGTTGAAATAATTGAGAATAAGGGGTAAAAGTTGCGTTTCTAGTTGAAAGAATAATGTGTTGAATTCTAGTCTGTTAATTTTAAGTCAAGGAACCCAATTTAGTGGATTGTGGACATTGGAATGAAATAAATACGACATATGAAATTATGATAGGTACCTATTGAAAATTTAAAAAATGAAGACAAGAAAGAAACTTTTTATCTCAATTTTGACTTTGGAGCAAAACCCAAGCGTGAGTTTGTGAAAAAAGGATATAAATTGTATTTTAACCAATAACGACTTTTAAGTTTTACAGTCTGAAAAATATCGAAAAATGGTTCTGAAAGTGTTTTCGTTATTGCTTTGGGTTTGGATATTCTTCGTCAACGGCCTCTATTATTCGAATGATTTCACCGCAGCAGTTTTCTGATTGTGACCAAGCAGGTTAATTACAGTCATACCCCACAAAGTCAAGTGCAGGAGTCTCAAAAGCCTCTGTCTTTTCCATGAGGTGGTCAAATTTAAAACGCTTTGTCAATTTTAATACCTCAATTGACATTCCTAGATTTAATATAGATTATTATAATAGGTATGTATAAATCCGCAACTTATTTAAAATTATAGTGGTTTTGGTCTCACAAACAAACTTTTGTGATATTTTATATTTATAGTTGGGCGCCACTTTAATATTTTTCAAGTAGGTACATGATGAACTCAGATTTTATATGGACTACTTACAAATTTACTATCAAAATTATTAAAAATGAAAAAAAAAGAAAAATAGAGTTCTTTTGTCGGTTTTGGATTGGTGTCATACCGAAAAATAATCGAAAATCTGTTGTAGTTTTGAAACTCTTATTTCGATAGTCAAATCAAGTTAGGTATCGAATTTCAGATCAGTTTGGACTTTCTTTAAATGGACACCTTGAAAGGTTTTAAGTTGGGGGCCATTTAAATGTTGTAGGTATAGCGTCTAATCAATAGTTTCTTGATTAAAGTCAAATCAAGAACTGTTTACTAAAAAACAAGGTTGAATATTCCGCCTTTTTAAGTGCACTCTTCATTTAATTCCGATAGGTATTCGTGTCTCTTATAAACTTATGACTTTTATGTAAGTATTGTATAGTTTTTTTTTTTCTATTCACCCCAGTTACTCCATCTCATTTAGCTAAAATTCTGTTGATTTAGCTAAAGGCCATAAGACAAACCTCAATTTCTCCCTTTTTTTATTTGCTAGAAATTTTGACAGTTTTTTGCTTTCAATCCAAAACTCATCATATTATATCGAACGTCTTATCAATAAAATTGTTGACAACACACCTCCTTACTTCTTTTCCCTTCCATCCATGACAACACAATCCAGAAAAAAAAAATCACAAATCTAGCTATGTCCTTTCTTTTCTTCTCTTGCAAACAATAAAGTGTCACATTGGATTGGATTGATTCATAAGCTTATAAGTTGTTGGTCGTTTATCCATATTAGCTATGAGCTGACAAATATTTCAGCAAACAACATAAATAACAAAAAAAATCTCCAACCTCTTAAATAACATAACAACAACAAAAATACAACAACAAAAAATACCCATTGAATACATACCTACCAATTTTTTCCCTCCACCCATTTCATCATCATAAGATGAACAAAAAAAAAAAAAACTCACAAAAAAAAGGGTCCAAACATTATAACAACTAAGAAAAGGCGTGGTGACTATTAATAAACAACCACCCTATTTCTCGTCTTTTTTTCGGCTGACTATAGGTAGGTTAGGTATCACCCTGTATAGCCCAACTATAACTTTTCCGCCCATGCAACTCTCTCGTAGAGTCCTTAATAAATACACAAATGATTAATTGCATTTTGTACAGGTCATGTTATGTGTATGTTTTACTTCAAATGACGTGAAGTGGATACACATACTGTGTGAGAGGGATCCTTGTGGGGTAGAGCGTCGTATCTTCCACCCCGCCTCCATCACTATGAAAACAAACCACATCATCTACAACAACAGAAGAGCAGCAACAGAAAAAAAGGGCGAGTTGAAAGAATTAAAGAACAACAAGAGAAAGGATAATTATTATAAAGCTACAGGAAGGACCCCGAGGGGGAGCGATTCTCTTCAAGTCCTTGCACTTGAGTCACCTTAGAGCACTGTGAAGTATTTCTCTCTAGCTGAGGGGGACTTTGGGGGGTTATTTACACAAACACATAAATGGCAATGGCAAATGACAGCAACATTACTGTGTTTTATGCTGCAACACAAAACATTCCTATATAGAAACTTTTTCGGTATACATATTTGTTTTTTTGTCGAATAGTACCTATAAACAAACATTAACACAAAAATGGTGGAATGAGGGTCTGATTTGAACCTTTCCACCCATCTTTCCCAAAGTATCAAAGACAGTTCGCAAAAAAAAAAGAAAACAAAAACAAAGTAAAAGACAAGTTACAAGCTTGCGTGTTCTGTCAATTCTAACTTTTTCACTTGTCCACTTCTCACACTTCGTCCCGTTTTTTTTTTCGCTCCCCCCAAAAAAAAAGGGCGCAGACATTTAAGCAAATACAAAAGCAACCCTTAACTTTTTCCCGTATTTTCTGATATAATAAAAATAATAAAGAAAAAACAAAAAAAATATTGGAAAAGAAAAACTTTTGCAATATTGTATCTGCCCGTTTGTTAAACTTTTATTTTTCTTCATAGAGTTTTCCAGATGTCTTTAGCAGAAAAATAAAAAAAAAAAAATTAACAAACGAAAACAGTGTTGGTAGGGTGACCAGATTGATTGATATGATATTATCGTAGCTATTTTCAAAGCTAACTAAAGCCTAGAAAGTAAAGCGTGTTAATTATTGTTCAAATTTTGTTCTCGGTTCTTCTTTCTAAAAAGCTATAGTTAGACAGAACATTTTTCTACTGGAAATAATATTACCCATGTTTCTTAGCCCAGTACAAACACAAAAAAAATATATTCCTAACATCATAATCAACAAAAATTTTTGAAAAAAAAAATAGTACACATACGCCGCAGTGACCGTATTAAATTTTAATAATACAAAAATTGGGACCATCTTGATGAGCTTTTATTTTTTTGTTCAATTATGAAATAATGACTTCAATGAAATGAAACAAAAATAACTGGAATTTCAAAATTGTATTTCATAGGAAAATTGTGCAATATCGAACAAATACCAATAGATGGGTAATAAGAGTTAACTAATTCGGTGGAATATTATTTAATTTTTTTTTTTTTATTTTATCAAAATTATTTAAACATTTGTATTGTTTTGCAATTTAATAGATCACAAATTAAAATAAAAAAATTGCAATGTATCATTTTGTAAAATATGTTTTTTGCTGGAATAAATTTGAGAAATTAGAGAAATTGTTAAAAAAAATAAGGGAAATGATAAAGATATAAAAGACCGCGGGTTTAAAAGCGACAAAATGGCTTTACCTTTTCCCTCTTTAAGAATATACAATTTAAAAGTTTCGCAGTTACAACGTGCAAAATTTTTCAAAATAGTACAGGACCCAAACTTACCAAAGCAAAGGGTTTCCAAGATATTTGAGTTGGAACATGGAAAATTGTTTAAATAAAGATTTTTTCGGTGACCCAAAGTACATAAAAACTTTTCTAATATATTTTAATATTCTTAATTCGAATCCGAAATCAACAAAAATCTTTGATGTCACGTTTTTTTGAATAAAAAACTTTAAGATGAGTTTAATCTTCGAAATGTGATGACAATTTTTTTTCGACTTTGAAAAATATTAAAATGTATTAGAAAATGAATGGAATGAAAACTTTAATATTCCGTTTTGTTGAATATTATATTTTTTTATTATTTCATGTCTATTAATTTTTACTTTAAAACATAGGTGGTAACAAATAACAAATAACCCTAAAATTATCAATTTTTTAAAGAAATAAAGTAAGAAAATTCCCAGAATTCTGGCAAGTTAAAAAAAAAAAAGAATCTGCGCAACCAAAGGTCTTACACTATGTTACACTAGTTACAAACTTTTAATCTTTTCTTTCAAAATTTTTCAAACCTTAAAAATCATAAAAAAAAAATCGAAAAAATATAACTTTTTTTATTCCATCATTTTTTTTTTTATATGACAACCTACAATAAATTTTATACCATCTGATAGCTTATTGTTTCAGCTCAAAATATTTATATCGACCATGTCTATACAACATCTACAAAAAGAGCTAGAATTGTTTAACCCAATTAGTTTTCATAAAAAAAGCAAAAAGATTGTTTCTCTTTTCTCTTCTAACGCCATTTAATCGATTTTTTAAAAGACAACCTATAATAAATTTTATATCATTATTATTCCACCTTTTATATGACGCTTCAATCATATTTTTACCATGCCTACAAAAGAGGTAAGAATTTTTTAAAGCCAACCATTTCTAAATTTCAAACTGAGATTATACGGTACTTCCGCTACTGCTGGCTGGTCATCGGCAACAAATCTTCACAGGTGTTTTGAGGTATTTTTTAAGTTTTTCAATTAAAAATTATATAACTTGTAGAGCACGTACCGTTATGTGTGATATATTAAATGAAAGGTAATATTATCAGCATGCGTATTAAAGTTAAATAAATTTGTTATGTGCTCAGGATCAAAAGATATAACGTATTAAGAAAAAGAACATCTTTTCACCGTTATCTCAGAATTTTGAATAGGAAATTAATTGAAATTTTGCACAATCATAATTTATTTTATTACCTATCTACTGTATAAATTTCATTCATATTATCTATTAAAACAAAAAAGTTATGATCAATTGATTTTTCGTGTCGCTTTTTCGTTTCATCTTGTTTCAAATCACTACGATACTAAAGAAGTTTTCACTTCAAAAAAGTGCTTCGCCAAATTTAGTAGGCTGCACCTAAAAATGTTTAAAGTCATGAATGTAGCTAGTGTAACTTTTAACATTAAAGTCTATGATTCTTACTAAAAAATTGATAAAAAGCACTTTAAATCGAATATAAATTATGCCAATTTTAATTGGACTTTCTTAAACAAAAGAGCTGACCATCGAACTTTTGTTGATTTGTATATTTTTTTAAATTTAAATTTATTTTTGTTCTTAACCAAATATCAATTCACAATATTAAAAAAGTAAAATAGTACATTGCACAGAGTAATCAATAATAAAAAATGCTGTCAGTTCACAGTCTTCATTTTTAAGAGCAAAAAAAAAAAAAAGTTGATAATTATCTTTGTCGTTGGCTTCTAAGTTTGTCCAACAAAATTTGTCATGGCAACGTTAAAGAAGAGAAATTTACCAAATTTATGTTTTTTCCTTTTTTATGTGACTTATATGACTTTCATAAGAACAGTATTATTTGTATGAAAAATAATGTCACTTTTATATGCGTCATTAAACAATTTTACTGGATTAATTCGAAAGTTTAGAATATGTAAAATTTTATTTTCATATTTTTTGGTTAAATATTGAAAATAATCTCTCTGAATTTATTATCCTTTGTTTGGAATAAGTCTAATTTTTAATATCCTTGATTCAATAAACTAAGAATTTTCTTGTATTTTCATTTCAACTTTCTTATTTCTTCTAAATCTAAAAACTGTTAAAATTTTGTAACATTGTTGAATATTTTAACAATTTTTTTTCTCTCAATCAATATTGATAAAAAATCGCTAAATGTTTTTTTTTTTTTTCTTTAAAGAAGTCGATTATTTTTGAAAAGCACTTAAAAACATAATAAAAACTACAAAATGGTCACCCTATAGTCTTCATCCATAACCATAACCCTATAAAAAAAACCACTTCTCGAGAAAAACCTTTTCGTTCACCCTCTTTTGAAAATCTAATTGAGAGGCAAAACACAGTGAGGTTCTCTCGAATCCTCGAGAAGCTTTTGAATTATAATCAAAACTTTTTAATTAAACACATTTAACTATCGTTTCTACTCATCGTTATAAGTTGAGCGTATGTTTCTGTTTTTTTTTTCTTCTCTTTTTTTTGTTGTTGTTGTTTTTCTTTCAGTATGTTTGTATGTTTTCTTTATTTTCCAAACACACAGAGGATGATTCAAAAGAGCGGGGTTGATTAACTTGAAGACTTTAATTGGCAGCCCTTATATTTTCAATACGTTGATGCGTTGTTGTTAGTATACAGTATGAGTACGAGTCTATGAGTACTTTACTTATACTGTTCGTGTGAGCGTAAAACTATATTTATAAGAGCTATACGCGCTACAATTTTCCACTTTTCGAGCACAAATCCTGTTGCACTTCACACTTTTACCTTGATAAAGAAAAAAAAAATGAAGAAAAAAAAAGTATACACCTATCTGAACATCGTCATCGTGTATAGATGACGACGAAGAAGGGTAGTCATAGTAGTTCACATAGAATTGTCGTGTGCGTATATTTATGGTGTTAGTGTACGGGGTTCAGGTGCAATTATATAATTTTTTTTTTTTTTGCTTCCTTTCGGACCACTGAAGGAGCGAGTGTCCTTGGATATAAAGAATAAAAGAACGTCAGGCACACACGATGTTGGCAGAGAAAGTGCATGTTGCACTCTTGTATACCATAAATACACATCATACTTTCTACATACGTGTACATTGTGTGCGACTTCCTCTCTTTTCTTTTTTCTTTTTTTTTTTCTTCTTTTATATAATCATAAGCTTTTAATATAATTTTCTACTTTTAAGATGATTTCTGGAGAAAGAAAAGAATGAACTCAGGCGAATGAACAAAAAGAAAGCAACAAGCAACAATTTGATATAAAGTCTTCCCCTTTTGTCTCCCTAGGATGTTGTATAAATGCATACATGGTCTAGATTTATGTTTCTATAGATTTTCTTTTCACTGGAGACAGGGCTGTATACACTAAAAATAAAATTAAAAAAGGGTTTTTCTATTTTTTTAGAAAATTGCTAGAATTTTTTGAACCCAATCAATTTTCATCAAAAAAAGCAAAAAAAAAATCAATCTTTTTTTTATCTTCTAACACCATTAAATTCATTTTTTGATATGACAACCTAAACAAAATTTTATATAATCTGAAAGCATATTATTTAACCTTTTATATGACGATTCAATCATATTTCTACATTGCCTACAAAAAAAGGTAGAATTTTTCAAAGCCAACCATGTTGAAATTTCAAACTGAGATTACAGTATTTTCCACACTAGTGGCTGGTCATGGGCAACATATCTCCACAGGTATTTTGATGTATTTCTGAAGTTTTTTAATTCAACATTGTGCAGCTGGTATTAAATGTACCGTTATGAAAGGTAAGAAAGATAAATCACTTATTTTGATGAGCTAAAGATAAAAAAAAATATAACTTGTTGAAAAATACAACTTTATTTTACCGTTATCTCAAAATTGTGAATACAAAATTGAATTGCACAGATATAGTGTTGCCTACTATCTATGTACAATATAAATTTCATTCAATTATCTGTTGAAGAAAAAAAGATAACAATAAAAAACGGTTGAAAACGGTCAAAAAACTTGTAACAAAAAAACTTGTTTTTCCCAGATGTCCCCTTTAAAGAGTAGGTATTTTTCAAAAATTCATATTTCGAAACGCAAAAACTTAAAAAATTGCCAAAAAAAAATTCCCCGACCTGTAATCACTATTTTGTAAAAAGTCTACCACATGTTTTAGTTTAAAAAAAAAAACATTTATAATTTTGTTTTGAAATTTTCTAGAATGTTTAATACGTTTTGGAAAGAAAAGAGGGGGGAGGGGGCTAGGAGGTAAAAGTGATGTAAGACTTTTGATGCTAACATGTACCTTAACTCAATGATATGTGATTTTCAAAAGGACAAATTTGAAATCCAAAAAGAAGAATTGTAACATCAATTGAAAAGGGGGTCAATAGCCCCCTTCTTTCTATAAATAGTTAAATTATATTATTTTCTTGATCAGAATCTCTATTCTTGCGTGTAAACAACTTCTCTCCTTATTAAACTGAAATAAATACAAATTTACTTTGCTACGGCCCTGGTTTTAAGTCAAGAAGCAAAAGAGATAAGTTTGTTTAGTGACAAATTGCATTCAAGCTTATTTTTTCTACTTTAATATTCAAGCAAAAATTTCTCCATTTTTCTCTATAGAGAGACGTTGCTTTCATCACCGTGAAAAGCAAGAAAAAAAGGGGGTAAAAATTGTATCTTATGAGATTTAAAACTGAAATAAGGAAAATAAATGAAAAAGACTGTGTGATGGGTAGGTTTAAGCGTGAGATGAGTTTTTAGGGATTCTTGTCTACAAGCTCAATGAAGTAGATTTATTTTGAAAAAAAAAAGTCGACAACGATGACGATAGAGATGTTGCTTCGTATAGGATTATATTATTACTGCATAAAACCTACCTAACATTTATGATGAATATTTGCTTTAGAGACAGAAAGAAACACCACATACGCGTGCCAGGATAAAATATACTAAGTCATCCTCATCTCTATAATATACAAGAAACAAGGAAGCAAACAATTTGTATTTATTATTTTTTTCTTTTTTTTATTTTGTGGAAATTGCAGTATACCTACGTTAAATGTATGTGAAATGGGATTTGCATAATGCTCTAGTTAAGCATCGCGTTTGTTTGTGTCGTGATGTGAATTTTGAGATTTTTCGCTTGAATAAATAAAATTGAGTTTCTCTCGTCATAAAGTCGTTGTCGTGTTGTTTACGTTGATGAGTTTTGCTGCGAAAAAGTCATTTGCAATGTAATCTCAGATTAATCTGAATGGATTCTATATAGAATTGCATATAAAATGCAATAGTAGGTTTGAGGGTTTCTGAGAACAAATCGTGTTTTATGAAGATGAAATTTTGTTTAAATAATTTGAAAGGTTCTTGATAATCCTGGAAAAGTCCTGATAAAACTGACACAAGTTTCAGTGGTCTTTCTGTTCAATTAAATAGAAATATTTTGAAAATTGATTCTTGTTTCCATGAAAATATTACAAATTATTAGCGACTTATTCAAAACGAATGATGAAGAAATCAACAATGCTACGTATTTTTATAATATAGAGTCAAAAGAAATTTGTGGAAAAAATGATAATATAGAATTTGGTGCTTTTGGTTCGAATTCATTAGAAAGTCAAACAACCACAATCAAACATTTTTCACAGCTAATCAAATAACTTACAAAGAAGTTATAAGCTTTTACTGCATACGTGTTTTTGGCGGAAATAGATAAAAAATTTTATTACACCAAATTGCATTTGATGGTAGATATAAGGGTCAAAATCATGGAGGTGGGAGATTTCAAGTACCGAATTCTTAAGAAATCAACATTGTTTTATGATTAAAATTTCATGCTCAAATGTTCGACCACATTATTTATGCACATTCTAAGAACGTTCCCGGAAATGACGTTTTGAACTTAATTTATTTTTATTTTTTAAGTCACAAAGTAAAACAAATTATTTATGAGATTATATTATAGTGGTCTCGATCTTTGATCTTACTTAATATCACAAAAAAAAAAAATAAATTTTAGTCTAAATATACCCTATTTCCCGGAATGACGGTTAATTGATGCACGCTACATAAAAATGAAACTTAAACTAGCTTTAATGTGTTTTTAAGTCCTTTGAATATCAGTTTTTGTGTTATGTACATGTACAGGAACGCTGTTTTTGAGTAGGTACTTATTTTAACCCTCTATAACATATAGTATACCACAGGCAACAAACCGAAAAAGATCGCCCAAAATCTGTAAAAAACATATTTTTATTCTTTTAATATCTTTAAGAATTGATTTATCGAAATAATGCGCCATATTTCTAATAAATACCACCAATAGTTTTTATTTGACAGTTAATGTTGAAAGTTCGGCTTCTTTCGAAAATAAGCAAATTTGTGTAAAAAATACGAAATCCAGAAAAAATATTTATCCTATCAATAAAATTTTGATTGTTTACTTGGAAATTTTTGAAATAACTTTAAAAATCGGTAATTAAAAGAAAAATTGTCAAGAGAACAATCAAAATTTTATTGATACGAATTTGAACCCAAACTTTAGAACTTGGTACACTTTTACATCTCAGTACTTTTTGTGCCAGCATAATTTCAACATAGGAGAACTTGGCTCCTTTTTTAACAGTAATGTTTTTGTTGTGATTTTTTTTACTCCCTAAATATCGAAATAACCAAGTAAATAATGAATTTATTGAATTTTTAAAAATTACGTGTTTTATTATAGGTAAAGCCCTGTCGATTGACATTATTAATTTTAAAATTTACGATGTTGGGTTACAAAGGGTTAAGTTATTCCCTAGACTATAGGAAGATTTTCTACAAATTATTAATAAAAACTAATTAAATACACTTTCTTACTTGAGCGTCATTTAGTTTTGAATTTAGTAGGGTTGCGAAATATTTATATGAAACTATAATTAAAATAAAAAATGAGTGAAGCCACTTTTTCAAACTTTATGATAAAACAAAACAAACATGACAGAGACAAAAATAAAACTTTCTCATTTAATAAGCTGATAATAGCCCGTAAATTATGAAAAAAATGTAGAATCAAAGCTAAAACTTCATATACCTAATAAAAAATTTAACGAAGAAAAAAAAAATTAAATTGTTCCTGCCGTTTTACAGCGTCTTGAACATAAGCTTAAATTTAGCAAACAAATATTAAAATCCAGTTGAATTTTTCGGGTAAAACTACTGTGTAGAGGCTGCGGCAATGAGGACGAACAGGAAGACACCACTCACTTCCTCTGTCACTGTCCAGCTCTCTGCCGCACTAGAAACACATTTTTAGGGAACTACTTGTTAAATGAATTAGAAGAACTATCAGAACTGTCAGGCAACAGCCTACTGAACTTTGTCAAGTCTACCAAATGGCTCGACAAACCATAGGATTCATAGGTTTACACTTTTTTAATGAGGTTTTAACACTTCAGGGTATCACAAGGGATCTACATTGATCTAAGTGTGACGGTAACAACATCAACTGTCAGCCCATTTTACCTAACCTAAATTAACGGGTAAAACTAATCGTTGCATATTTTGTTATCTATATAGAAGTTAGCTAACAATTTATATTTTTGTATTATTTTTTTTGTATTCTATCAAAGTGCAAGCATAAGAAAAAATGTGTTGTGTACCTACTTATAAAATAGAAGAAAGCTTCGTTTTGTTTTAAGACCTTAGGCCCATTATTCCATTTGTGTTTTTTTATTTGTGAAACTTTATAAAAATGTGTCGTCATGCATCTGTGGTGTTATTGAGCCTAAGATCTCCGTTGGTATATTCTGTGTTAGAATTCGTTAACTTTTCTTGCTTCTGGTTTGCAACAGCATGCAATTTTTTTTATTTGATCAAGTTCATAGGACAAAAACCAATTTTTTGATGTTTTGGAAAATCGTACATCACATTTTTCCATAAGACGAAAAGATTAAATACATTTTTTCGATATCTTGCTTCGTTTTCGAGGTATAGACAGTTTGTGAAACGACTCCCAAAATCGCTTTCTCGATATCCATTGTGGTTGGTTGGTTTGCATTTAAAAAAATTAAGTTAAAATTAATTTTGCCAATCTAGCGAAACTTAATTCGTGGTTCCAATTGGAACCACGAATTAAGTTTCGCCAGATTGGCAAAATTGCCAAACAAAAGTTATGTTTTAAACTTTAAACTCTGAAACTAAATTCTATTATGAGTCTTATTTATCGTAAGAGGTCTCAAAAAGAAAATTCTGAGGATGTACACACCTAATTATAATTTTGGAGATAACTTTTGGGCATTTCATAGCTATTTTATAAATATTCTATTTTTACCATTGAGGGATTTATAGAAGCCGAAAATGTGTACTGAAATTAAAAAGTAAGACCAAATTTAATACTCGTAAATACGCAAATTTTCATAAAATTGAAGGAAAAACAAAAAAATCAATGTTAAAACACTCTACTAAACAGTCCACTAAGCTTTATAGCTCAGAACTAACTTAAGATTAAATAAAGTAAATAGATACCTGTGAATTTTAAAGAAGTTATAGGTACTTTTTTTGTATACCAATATATTTCAAAAATGTTTCAAATTTAGTCTAAAAATATTTGATATATAAGATGCTCAACCTTAATTCAAATATGACCATAAACAACACTTAACGTTAGGTTTTCTCTTTCAATATATCGTGGGGTTATTGCAAAAAGTCATTAAGTACCATTTTAATGATTTTGAAATAAATCAAATTTCAAATTTTAAAAAATCATTACAATCTGCATTTAGTGAATTTTTTTTGTAGGTATTTAAAGGATATCTGTTGTTCTGATTTATTAAATCTATAGCTATGATCGAAGAGAACGGCTTTGCAGTTTAAGATTAGTGAGCCTCCAGAGCCTATGAAAATACAGTTTTAAACTTTACAAGCTTTCTAGCACTCTAATTTCGCTTAAAAACTTGATTTATAAATATATTCACAATCAACCTTTTATAAGTGAGACCAATCTTCTTTTTGCCATTTTTTTACTTTCAATTTTTGTTTTAAAATGACAGGATATTGTCGTTTTATTTATTTAACTATTCTCCTTTGGTCAATATTTTCGGAATTTTTTCGTTACAATTTATATTTAACTTCAATTTCAAAAAAATTCAATCTGCAACTGCAGGTTAAAAACATAAATAGTATTTATGTCAACATGTTTTTATTTGAAGAAAGAAGGCCATAATTATTTTTCTTTTAAAACATACATAAAACCACCCTTCGATAATATCAAATGTATCAAGAAGAAAAAATGATTTCTTAACCGATTACAAGTTTTCCTGTTCTATTAGATTGATCTATCTGCCATCACCCTGGTATAGTGTCGAACTTCTCGTCATCAGAAGTAATCAAATGCCAATCAATCAATTTCACTTGTCCAAAATCGAAGCTCATTTAATCGTCAACACGTGTCATCTGTCTCATATCAGCAATAGGAGGTCTTTTTCTTAATGTAAACAAACACAAAAAAAAAGGAAAAGAAAAATATCAAGTACAAATGTCGCACACCCTCTCTCCAACACCACAACCAATTTCCACCTCTAAATCCATCAGTATCATTCCAAAAAACTTTGACTTTATCGTAAACGAATTCCTTAAATATTTAATCCATTTTCTGTTTTGTGTGTATTTTGTGAAAGAACTAAACGAAGAACAAGAAGAAAGAAGAAAAAAAAATAACCATCGTTAGTAAAAGAAAGAAATTCTTCTTTTGCTCAAGAAAATTTTTTTTTTTGATAAAAATGAAAATGAAAAAAAGTTAACTTTATTAATCGCAAACAATGGACAGAGAAAATGACGACCTATACAGAAAAAGCAAAAATCAAAGACTTCCGTTTTGTTCTTCAGATGTTTTTCGCTTGTTTCTTAAAAAAAGGATCTGTCTCTTCTTCCAATATAGAGGTAGAGGGTACCTAAGTACATAGATCACAATCAGTATAAACGGGCATCTGAGATAAAAACCAAGACCAAGAATAAGAACAAGAAAACGAAAAAGAAATGAACGAAAACGACAAAAATATCTAATAATCTGCTTTGTAAATATTTCCGCCTCTCATTTTCTTCCAAAAAAAAGAAAAGCTCTTCTTCTTCATTTTCAAAACCCTCACGACCATAATTTTGAGATAGAAAAAAAAAGGACAATAGAAGCAACTTCAACTGCAGAATGTGATACATATATACTTATTTATATATAATATAAATAATATATATACAAACACATGTATATAGTCATCTTCATCGTATAGATTATAATTTGCAGACAGTGTCCGGAAATCCTATTAAAATCCCTTTTTATCATCAGAAAAGTCCTTTTTTTGTCTTGTTTTTGGCTTTTTTTTTTTTACTTTTATCGCAGATCATCTTCTATGAAAATGAAAAGGAAATCATGCGAAAGCTTTAACGTTTTTCTGTTTATACAACACACACAGGAGTGGATTTATAAACTAAGAAGAATCCTTTTTGACTATTTTTTTTTTTTTTTGTTACGAAAGGCCTAGTCCTTAATTTCTTTGTTTTTGATTTTGAACTAATATAAAAAAGTCTAATAATGGCTTAACTAGAAATTTGTTTCAGCAACACGTTACTGTTCCTAAACTATTGTTCCTGGTAATACAACCAGCAATTTTGTATTCTAAAAAAATGCCAGCTTTTAGTTTATTTAATGTGGCTTTATTATCAGCAACATGTTGTCAGCAGCTCTAAGCTTCTACACCCATTTGCATTTAAAGTTGCAGCATGTTTCCAAGAAATAAGGGAAACTAAGGAAACTCACACAGTTTGCACCAGTAAAGTTTCGGTAATGGATTTTATGTTGCTAAGAGTTTTAATGGTCAAAGCCCAATGTAAAAACTCTAAAAAACTGTTGCCAAATAACACTAAGCAACACACTAGACTGTAATTTTGTATGATGTAACATGTTGCTAGCCGCTGCATTCGTTTTTATGGGCTCAAAATTTGAATGACAGAAACTTGTTTTCAGTACTGGAAGCAAATTAAAAAAAACTTCTTATGATTAATTTTTTTTACACCTGTAAAACATGTGGCCAGAAACAAAAGTTATCAAAAATGTATTAGATAGACCTTGGATTAGACCTTAAGAAAATAGAAAACTCTGTTGTTAGAAACTTAGTAAACAAAAATTCACTAGAAATCAAAAAAAGTTATTTCTAAGCCCTCGGAGAATAGAAAAAATCTTTTCGAAAAATATTGGCAACATGTTGCTAGAAAATTTTAAAGAGCAAAAGCTTAAATAAAAGACATTACAATATTTAACAATTTGTTGTCAGAAAATGAAATAGTAAAACTTTAATTGAAAAATTGTTATTGCTACCAATTGTTATATGTTTCTGGTAATTTTTAAGATCAAATTAAATGAAAGAAACTTGTTGCCAGCATCCTAAAATAAATTTTTATTAGGTACAATATTAGAAGTGAGTTTTTGTCAAACGCAAATTTTTTTTATATAGATATACATATGTATATAGTAAATATTTTATCTTGTGAACTTGTATTGAAAAAAACTTGAATGTTGCTGCCTATAACGTTTAAACATTTTTAAAATTTGATAAGCGTGATGCTAGAAAATAAGGCAGTTTAAATGCTTTGCCTTTACAATTTTAAAATCAATATTTTACTTTGTTTTCAAAATTTGTAATTTAATCTTAGCAACTCTTTAAGCTACAAACATTTTACCCTGAACAACATGTTGCTAGCAACCCAAAGCAAACAAAAACATACTCAACATCATAAAATTCCCAAATATTGTATCAAACGTTCACTTTATTACTTCTTTTATGGATAATCCAGCAATGTGTAAATTTTGTTTGTACAGATGGAATGGGGACAAAGTAGAGGCTTGATGATGGACGTTAAAAAGCAACTTCCAAAGTTAAACTGAGAATTACCTGCACGTTGTTGTCGTTGTTGTCCTCGTTATTGAAAATACTCGTACTCCAAAAAAACATAAAACAAGAATAACTTAAACAAAACAACATTAAGTCAAACATAAAAGTTACACGAACGTAAGGAAGGGTTTCGAGGAAGGAAAAATCATTCAACCATCACCCCATCTGCTATATTATACTCTCTTGCACTCAACCTTTTCAGCCCTTCTATATTCTAACTCAAATTCCCATTGCCTGCTTTCGTGAGTAAATATTTGTCAACCTAATTAATAATTATGCACAGGCCAAACATGTATACAAGCAGATAATTTCATGTCATACACGCGTTCTAGTCAAAGCATAAGCAAAAGAGAGTATCCTCAACCCTCTTATAAACAATATACACACATACATAATCAAAATCGTCTTCTTACCACCCCCCACTCCCATTAATGGGGTAGCAAATAAAAAGGGGGTATAGAAAGAGAGAGGTGAAAGGTGGGTTATACTGCTGGGGAGGACAAACATTCGCTGCAAAGCATTACCGATCTGTGTTTGGTTTTAATAAACTTTGAAACGTAATTTACCGTTAGCGTGTCGTTCTTGTACACAATTTTCTATCCTCTCTCTCTGTCTGCCTGACTGATGGTGGCTGCTGGGTCTGTCTAGCTTGCCCCCAGAGGGGCCAGAGCAGACTTGGAAAATATTGTTTGAATCCTTTGATTGTGCTATTCGTAGAAATAGCGATATAGTCTATCTCTAAGAGAAAAAGAGAAAGAGAGAGATAGAAAGGAAGTTAACTGTTTGAAACGATGAAGTTTATGATGTACCTTATACCTCTACCTGAGAGATAAAATATTGAAATAGGATCCCTTAGCGATTCAGTTAATACCATCATCGTCGTAGTACACCATCGTATTACCACGTAGGAATATAAAAAAAAAAAAACTCCTTTAGGCAGCAATAAATAGAAAGAAAGAGAAAGAGACAGAAATGCTAAGACACACACATTTTATGCTTTTTTGTGAGTTATAAAATATATTGCCTGCGGTCCAGTTACTTGAAACGTTTGTAGGTACTGTAAATTGCGTAGAAAATTTTATGTCGCTCAACGACTCAAATGACATCAAAGCAAAAGACAGAGACATATTTATGTTAAATAGATTTATGTAGGTATATACTCTTTCTAGCTTAGTATTGTAAAATGAAGAAAATAAAATGATATATAAAGTCCTTTGCATATTGTAAAGAATTATGGGATTGGTAGGGTATTTGTAAAAGGACTTTTCACTGGAAAAGTTCAATATTATAAAAAGTATAGGAACTTACAAAAGTAACTCAGGGGCAATGAGTCCAGTTGAAGTTCTCGAAAAGGGATTGCTAATGTAGAGAAATTCAATTAATAGAATTTTGCGAACTTAATAAATAGAAATCCTAAATAACATAAGGCTCTTATTTATAATTAAAGATTGAAGGTAGATGATGTAACTTTACTCATACAGAACAGGCAATTAAGAAAGATTTAGAAACTTGGAAATTTTCCAAATTTGAACGCAACAAATATTTTGAGTCTTTGATACCTATAAGTATAAGCCATAGCCGAATTTAAAATATAGAATATGAAAAAGGAAAACAACTTTTGCCATTTGTCTTCTCAAAGCACCAAATCGATTGCTTAGGTAAGTGAAAGATCGAGAGGGTCACTATGGCGTATGTGTAACATTTTTCAAGTTAAAAAAATTACCTTGTTTGTAGTAAATTTCTATGGCAGATAGAAATCAATTTTACATCTGTCTAGCTTTCTACAATATATTCATTAATGGACGCCAAAAAATAACATGATAAGTCACAACATGTTAAAATAACCAGGTATCAAATAAAAACAAAATTTTTCTAAGGGGGAACAATTAGTAATATTTTTTGATTATTGTTAATTTTGATTATTTGTTGGTTTTGATTAAAACCTCAATTTTTTTTTACAAGAAAAAATTTTTCTTAAGCCACTTGAGTCTACCTTGATTTGAAAGCCCAGCTTATCTTCTGTTTTATCAGCTATATCCATTTAAAAGGACCAAAGAGATCTAGGAGCCCCCACAAATATAGTGCAAAAGACTTTTGTAAAAAAAGAAGAGGTTGTCTGTATAGCCGATTTACGGACGATGATTTTACGTGATAATGTCGTCAGAAAACAGGTTGTGTGCTTTTGTTTAAAATGAGTCAATTGAAGGGTTTACCTTTTTCAAACAATCATAATTTACAAGAAAAAGCTAAAAAAAATACCTTTTTTTTAATTTCTCATTATAAGTAAGTATAAATTTTTTATTTTAAAAGCTTACAAAAAAAATTATGCGATTTAAAAGCCAAGTATTTCTTCTTAAGAATAAAACCATTTCTAAATTTTTACAATGCGCAAAAAGTTTAAAAATAATTTATGAAAAACAATCATTTTCATCAAAAAAAGCAAAAAAAAAACAAACATGAATTTTTATCTTCTCACGTAATTATTTCCATTTTTTTCCCTAACAACTTATACAAAATTTTATACCATCTGAAAGCTTATTGTCTTAGCTCAAAACATATATATTGATCAGGTCTATGAGACATCTAGAAAAAGAGCTAGAATTTTTTGAACTCGGTCGAATTTCATTCAAAAAAGCAAAAAAAAAAAACATTTATTTTTATGTCCTCACGCTATTTTATCAATTTTTTTCAATGACAACCTACAAAAAAAATTATACCATGTGAAAGCTTATTGTTTCACCTTTCATATTCCTGAGATGCTTACAAGAGGAGTAAGAGTTTTTTAAAGTCAAACATGTCGAAATTCCAGACGGAGATTACGGTACTGGCCACACTGGTGGCTGTTCATGATCAACAGATCTCCACTGGTGTTTTGAGGTTTTTCGCAAGTTTTTTGAGTTAACATTGTGTAGCTTGTAGTTAGTGTATCGTTATGTGTGATATACCAAATGAAAGGTAATTGTATCAGGATAGTTTAATCAAATTTTTATCTACTCTAGATCAAAATTTATAACCTGTTGAATTTGAAAATTTTATTTTACCGTGATCTCAAAATTGTGTTTACCAAAATGATTGAAATTTTGTACACATATGGTCCTGGTTATGATCTATCATTGCTTTGTATACTTTATTTCTCAAACTGTTGAAGAAAAAAAGATAAAAATCAAAAAACGATGAAAATCGGTTAAAAACGGTCAAAAAAACTGTTTTTTAAAAACTTGTTTCTTCCGTTATTCAGTCAAAAATCAATCAATCACTTCAATTTTTTGCACATGTATGCGTAGCGTATAGCTAAGCCCTACATGCATTATAAGTTTAAAATTTTGAACGCTCCAAAAAAATGCAAAAAATCAAAAACTACCCAAAAATACCTCTAAAAAACAAGGTGTTTTTCAAAAATTCATATTTCGAAACGCAGAGTGTTGTTTCCCTCATTTTTCACCTAGCATCTTTAGAATTGTCAAAAAGAAATTTCCTTTACCCAAAATCATCATTTTGTCATAGCCCCAACACGTGTACAACGTGCAAACAAAACGTTATAGCTAAGTTCCAAAATTTTTTAGAATTTTTTCTTAAATGCAGTTATTCTTAAATTAATTTAATCTATCTATAGCAAAGCAAACAATTAAGTATCACCGTAGTCGCTTTGAAAAATGTTCAATGCTCGAGGATTTGGCAAAATTTCTTGCTGTAAGTCTTTTTATAACAACAGTGGTGCCAAAAACACAAATTACTGCATCATAACACTACAACTTTCGTGATCTCCGAGCAACTGTTGTACATTTTTCGTATTAGTAACTAATATTTTATTTCCTCACATACAAGAGGGATAAAAGGGACCTTACATTCCTCTGACTCTCTGTCACTCGTTTAATTGAAAACTTGAAAAATGAAAGTACCTATATGAGGCCTTCCATCGTCACGGGTGGGACACTTGTACACTGAATTAATTGTATTCCTTTCAAATTCTACAAATAATTTTACAAAATTTACATAGACTTTAAACTGTTCAAGGAAAATGTGTCAACTAGATTATTTTTGAGAAAAAGGTATTTTCTATTGTCACAGGGTAGATGAAAAAGAAGCCATTTTGAGGGTTATTTGCTAGAATTTATTGCAATTTTATCCTTTTAATTAGTATACGAGCCAGCATCTATTATAAATATAACATAAATATAAAAGGATTGTTGTTATAAAAAAAGTTATTAATTTCAAAAGAGGGACACCCTAACTATCACGTGTGGGGTACTTGCAAATCGTTCAGAAAGAACAGAGACGTGTTTGTAGAGCGAAGACAAAGTTTTTGATGTTGTCAAGTTAGTCAACGCTTTGACCGATTTCGTTAACAGTGTAATCCTACCTTTAAGTACAAAATATTTAATTTTCAAATAGGTAAACTCTTTTATAAAAACAGAACCCATTATTTTTTTTAATTCCAATAATTCAGCACACACCAATTATAATTTCAATAATGGTATTCATTATTTCATATTTCGAAATCCTCGCAGACACGTTTTTGTTAAACAGAAATTCCCCTTTACTTCTTGTCACAATAATTGACCACGGACGATGAGAAAATATTATTTCTGTCCACCTAATTTCATCAGCCAGACAATAACCACAAAACCAAACATACCTTTGGTTATGTTTTTTTTTTTAGTTTTATTACAAAAAGGACAACGATCGAAAATCTTATTATTCTCCATCAAATTGACAATTAGATGAGATCAAACTCGTGCTCATCGTAAATTCATGACACATCGTCAAACGAAGGTCAAAATAATCCACAAAGAACAATGAAACAAATAAAAAAAAAACATCAATAATAAGATCAAAAGGAAAAAAGAGTCCAGCCTAATATAAATGGATGAGCTCTGGCCCAAAAAAAAGTAAAAATAAGAATTTTTTTTTAAGAACAAACAGAAAATAAGAAGAAGACAAAAAAAAAATATAAATCTTTTGAACAAAAAGCAAAGAAATGAAAACATGACACCAGTTATGTGCCTGGTATACGAAAATCCTATAAAAGTGAGGACTCTTGAGGACAGGTAAGCTAAGCAGTCCAAGGGACATAGTATAGGTACAGTAGCGAGCAAAAAAAATGCAAACCAAAAAGTTTTAAAGAGTTTTGAACAAGAACTAAGTAACCAAATAAGGCATATTGAAACTGTTTTATTTTCATTAAACAGAGTCAATTCGTTCAATATTTTACTCCAAAAACATTATTTGGTCAAAAGTCTACTTTTATATGCGTTTTTAGACGAGCAAAAAAATGCAAATGTTTTTATTGTTTGCATTTTTTTTGCTCGCTACTGTATATTGGGATAAAAAGGGGAACATGGTTGCCAACCTAGACGAAATTTAACAAGTAAAAAGAAAAAAACTAAGAATGTGACGCACTTTTTAAAAACATCTTTTCTACTCAAAACCATTTTCGAACAAAGTCCTCTTCATCTAATCAAATTTTATAGCGTCTCCTTAACAGCAAACATAGTTTTTCTAAGAACTCAGTTCTCCAAACTATTCTTTCTACTGGAAACATGATGGATGAATTTTGTACTTAAGAAGCTTAACAGTCTTGGTAGCAGCTTAAGTCTTCAAAACGAAGTATACCCCGCTTGATATAAATTTCCCAAAGTGGCAACCATAACAAAAAAAAAAATGAAATTCTTGTGGACACATCCTCTTTGTATATACTTTTTCGTCTCGGCAAAAGGTGGTGTAGCCTTTTGTAATGTCTTCAAGTGAAATTTATACCCATCACGGGTATAAGCTTTTTCGATCGTGGACTTGAACGGCCGCCTGGACGGACAGACATATCATGAGACGCAGTGAACCAAAGGAACTGGCATCATCCATAGAAGAGACATACAGACAGGCGTATCTGTTTCTCATTCTGTCTGTTTTGTTTCTTCTGCTTCTTTTCCTTTCGTCTTCTTTTATTTTGATCTTGAGAAGAAGAAGAAGAATAAAAAAAGGGTTGGATATGTGTGACAGGCTTCAGAGAAGAAATCCCTTAATACTGGAAGATAAGTTTGAAGCATCAAAACCCATTATAATTGCGGAAAATTGTTTATTTTGAAGTTTTGTTAAAAGAAAGAAATATAAAAGAAAGACCGGCTTGAGATATACTTTGATGCTGATATTTTTATACTTTTTTTTGTTGTTGATTAAATGTCGTCATCAAAAACATTTTATCGAAGGCAGGCATGGTGACAGTTTTTCTAAGCCCATAAATCAATGAAACCCATTGTATTCTAGAGAGTGCCAGTCTGTGTGGTGATGATGATGGAGGTATATGTACAGTGGCGTACGTTGAGTCGCCGGGGCCCCGGGGTAAGACGAAATTTTGGGGCCCCTTTGATATTTGGGGGCCCCTTAGTTAAAAAAAAAATTACGTATACGCCATAGGTTTTTTTTTGTATGGCTTATTTATTTTTGATTTATTTTAATGTTTTAATATGTTCGTAATGCACTTTGCTATACTTACTTAAAATGGCTCTCATAAAAGTAGTTAACTCTTGTACTAGGGGCCCCCAAAATTAAATATTAAATTTTTTTTAGCTTAGAATTAATAGTTCTTGGGGCCTCTTTTCTGAAGTAATAAATACATATTTTATTTTCCATCATTAGACATAATTTTTTTTATTTTGGGGCCCCTGAAAAATTATTTTTAGAGCCTCAAAATTAAGTGCTTAGAGGCCCCTAAAATATAATATAATTTTCTTGGAGCCAAGAATTAATAGGTATTGGGCCTCTGTTCTGAAGTAATATTCGGAATGCCATCAATAACGTAATGTTTTTACTTTGGGCCCTGATGTATTTATGTTGGGGCCCCTGAATTTATATTTAATTTTCCATTTGATTGTTTTGAACCACTTTTGAAGATCCTCAAATAATATTTTTTTGCTTTTTTGGGGCCCCTAATGTATTATTTGTGGTGGCAAAGATTTTTCAAGTAATTTTTTTTGGGGCCCTAAGATAAAATTATAGTTTTTTTCTTTTAAAAAAGCAGTTTATTTTTTTTTGGGGCCCCTGGGGTAACTTTTTTTAAAATCAATATACATATATTGTGTGGCTACCAATGAATTATACATTACACTGAATGACATAATTTGTCTCCCTGGTTACTTCGTAACTCAATTTATGCTAACAGTTTTTTTTCCCTGCATTGTCTCCAGTGGGGGCCCTGGGGTCGGTCGGGGGCCCCGGGGCACCGCCCCGCTTGCCCCAAGGGAGTGTACGCCCCTGTATATGTATATAGAAAATAGATAGATACCTCTCTATCTAAATGGTGAATGGTGCTTAACCATATCGTTTATGGTTTATCGACCCCAAAAACATGAGAATGAACAAAAATCCCCCATCATGCCGATACCGATCGGTGATCAATTTTATTATATATTCCTCTTCATCGCGCCATATTAAACGAAGAAGAAAATTATTTAGTGAGTGAGTTCCATTTATGTGTTATCAGTTTCCCGTGAAGGAAACAGATTTCCAAATTAATTTTCAGAAGTTGTTGGTCACGTTTTACTATTAGGTAAGTTAGGTTTAGGTATAAACTAGTTCTGCTTGAGGGTTGCTATATAAGATCACCTGTGTATAGTGTGATTTATTGGTTTTAATGTGAGATAATTTTTTTGTTTGGTTTTGAAATCACATTTCTGAAAGTATACAAATATGCAGGTAGATCAAGTGTCTTCTGGGAACATAATTATACACCTCTAATCTATCTAAGGTATGACCTTAAGTTTGAAATGAAAAATCGTTCGAATTAGGGGGTAATTTGTCTTGTAAGAATCTGATGGTTTCTCTTAATATGTCAAATTGCTTAAACATGGGTATACAAATTAATCAATGTCTGTGTCAATAATTGACTAGTGTAATTATTTGTACATTTTGGCAAATACTAATCCGTCAATCGATAAGTCATGAAATTTTACCTTTACATATCACTTACTTGTTGAAAATTTTTATATAGGTGTTTGCGTTTGTTTGTTAAGAAAATATTTGTTTTGATATTTATATTTTAGGTATATAAGTACTTGTAATTGCTTGAGATATTGACAAGAGAGCGTGTAAATATGGCCCCAGAATGCATATTGGCACATGGCACCTTTTCAATAATTATTTATTTATTTTTTTACTATGATGTATATCTTATAAGGATTTTATAAAAAAAAGTTGTCTGTAAAACCGGTTTACGGACGATGATTTAAAAATAATTTATTGAAAACAATCATTTTCATCAAAAAAAGCAAAAAAAAAAACATGAATTTTTATCTTCTCATGTCTATAATTCCATTTTTTTTCCTAACAACCTATAAAAAATTTTATACCATCTAAAAGCTTATTGTCTTAGCTCAATATATATATATCGATCAGGTCTATGAGACATCTACAAAAAGAGCTAGAATTTTTTGAACTCGATCAAATTTCATTAAAAAAAGCAAAAAAAAAACATTTCTTGATTTAACATTGTGTAGCTTGTAGTTAGTCTACCGTTATGTTTGATATACCAAATGAAAGGTAATTGTATCAGCATGCTCATAAAATTTCTATCTGCTCTTGGTCAAAAGTTATAACCTGTTGAATTTTAAAATTTAATTTTACCGTTATCTCAAAATTGTGTTTACAAAAATGATTGAAACTTCGCACACATATAGTCGTGGTCATGGTCTATCATTACACCATATACTGTATTCCTGTATCTATAAAAGAAAAAAAGATAAAAATAAAAAACGAAGAAAATCGATTAAAACGGTCAAAAACGTGTTTTTAAGAAACTTGTTTCTTCCTTTATTCAGTCAGTTGAGATTTTTTGAACGCTCCAAAAAAAAAAACTAAAAATCAAAAACTACCAAAAAAAAAAACTTAAAAAACAAGGTGTTTTTCAAAAATTCATATTTCGAAACACAGAGTGTTAGAAAAAAATTCGTATCAGACGCCTAATTTTTTTTGTCCTCGTCTTTACCTGGCACCTTTAGAATTGTCAAAAAATATTTCCTTTACCCAAAATCATTATTTTTTCATAGCCCTAACACGTGTACAGCATTCAAACAAAACTTTATAGCTTAGTTTCTTAAATGCAGTTATTCTTAAATTAATCTCATCTATCTATAGGAAAAAAAATTAATTCTCTACAACTTCGCGTTTAGATTATAGCCCAAATTTTATCTTTCCGTTTTACCCCTGTTTACCCTATTAAATGACAGAATTTTTAAAAATCCTTCATTTGGATTCAGCTTAAGGTTATTATCTTTCAAATAAGCTATAGAAGATTTTTCTATCTCTAATAGTTTATTTTTAATTTTGAATTGAAATTTTTTGCCGCACTGCGAAAGTGCGAGAGTGTAACGTTAGAAAATGGCGTCACTTTTTTGTGGTGGCCATGGTTCATCGATTTATAAGACTTTATCACGTCAAAAAGAGCCAGCTTTAAAAATAGCTCAATTCAATGAAAACAAGTTGAAGATTTTTTAAAAATAAAATTTGGTACCTATTGAGTCATTCCACGAAAAATTTACTCACAAAATCCTTAGCCTCTTTAATTTAATGTAAATATTATTTTAACTATCTACGTCATTGTTTTTTAGGATATTGCTTTGAATTAACCAAAGAAAAAAATTTTTTTTTTTGCTGAGCATTAGGTATGGTCCCCCCATTAAAAATAGTTACATCTATTATATATATTAAAGTTTGGTTTTGTGTACGTTTGCTAACCGGCCACACAGACTGACTCATTTTCTTAATTTTTTTTTTGAAATCAAAGAGGCATAAGAGGAGAAGGTTTAAGGCAAAAAAAATTCAAGATTTTATAGGGTAAATAGGGGTAACACGACATTGAAAAAAGAGGCTATTTTCTAAACGGTAAGTCGTAAAGAGTTGACTTTTTTTTTAAATGATAGACAAGGTATTGAAAAAATTCAAAAAAATTTCAAAACTAAGTTGTGAAGGTTTTTTTGCAGTCATAGACCTTCCACAAAAGACTAATTAGAGGTACGCAAAATTTTGCACAGAAATTTGAGTTACACCATGAGAAAGATATTTTAAAAGAAAATTAGGGGTTTGAAACGGATTTTTTTTCATAGGCCCTGTATTTTGAAATAAAAATTTTTGAAAAACAACCTAATTTTTAGGGACATTTTTGAGTAGTCTTTTATTTTTTTGGAATTTTTAAAACTCTGCAAAAAATCTCAAATTTATAGGAAATATAGCTTTTTATCATGCGCATGTATGTACAAACTTTTGAATTTTTAAATCGATTTTTGACCGAATAACGGGAAAAACAATTTTTTTTTTGTCCCAAGTTTTTTGGCCGTTTTTAACAGTTTTTTATTATTATCTTTTTTCTTCAATAGATAAATGAATGAAATTTACAGTGTAGATAGATAATGGGCAAGACTATATTTGTACATAGTTTCAATTAATTTTGTAATGACAAATTTAAAATAACGGTAAAATAAAACTCTATTTTTCAACACGTTACATCTTTTGATCTGGAGCTTACAAAAATTTGATTTATCTTTATTGAGCATCCTGATGATATTACCTTTCATTTGATATATCACACATAACGCTACATTCACTACAAGCTTCACAATGGTAAATTAAAAAACTTAAAAAACGTTTTTAACATAGGCCACTTTTTTTTAAATTTTAAAAGTGAATATTTTTAAATTAATTGGACGAACTTTTCAAGTTTTGATTTCCTTTTTGTATTGGGAATTATGACAAATTACAAAGTCGAAAATAGAAATAAATACAAGAAATGGCGGAACGAAGTCCGCCGGGTCAGCTAGTACCTACATAATATGACCCGTAAAATTTAAAACAATTTTTTTGTATGTTCGTTTCCTATGTGTTTCAATTCAAAAAAAAATGTATGAAAATAAAATTTGCTAGGTCGTATGAACCTATTTAATGGTTAAGTTAAGTTTATTGTACAGTGTACACGGACAAAAAAAAATTATCTACTACTCAAATATCTATTAATTTTTTTTGTTTTTTTTACCTTGAACATAAATAATTTAATTTTTTAAAATTTTTTCAAAATCTGCGTTTTTATGTTTTAAGTACCTAAGCTTGAAATATGTTTAAAGAAATACATTAATTTTTCCATTACAATTTTTTTTTTTTTGAAAAATAACATAATTTTCATTCCAAAAAGTTGTAGAGTAAATTTTTAAACTTTGACATATTTTAAACAGCATTATTTTGGTTGAAATTTTTACTTTAAGATAATGAAGAAAAACTTAAATGCTTTTGTAGAAATACTGTCGAAAATGGAAACAACAAAAAACAAAACGTATTTTTGGAATCAATTTTCAGTAACAATGAGGTGTCTCATAATCTGTTAATATTTTTAATGTTCACATTTTATGCTAAAATAAGCAAAAATTATCGTGAAAATTTATGGAAAATTTGATTTAGTTTGAAATTGGAAATTCAAACGTCAAAAAATTAATTGAATCAATTTGAAAAAAAATCAAAACCCAAATAAATTATAAAGATTTTACTTTGGAAAATTGTATTGCTTTGTAACGATTAATCTATTTTATTTTTGGATAAGTAGAAATCGTATTGTAGGAGAAAATTTAGTTTAAAACTTTTTATTTTGGCATTTAACCTTTTTACGTTATTATGTTAAATAATTATTTTTATATCACGTAATTCTTTTATCTTGAAAAAGATTTAACATTTTTAATTTAATTTTTTTTTTTTTTGTAAGCTAAAATACAAACCATCATGTGTATCAAAGGATTGAAATTCCAAGCTAATTTTTATTAAAATTTATATTTTTAATATATTTTTTGTATTAATTGAAATACACAAAAATATACAAAAAAAAAAAAAAAGAAAAGATAACCCCTAAAAACATCATTCGTTAAAGGTATATATAGAATATTATAGACATTTTACCGTTAACTCATCTGCATTTAATCAATTTTTTGTGCCGCATTTTATAGCAGAATAGCATGGATATGCCTAGTTATAACTTATATAGGTAGGTTAATGGGTTTTGAGCTGATCGATTTTTTCC